>NC_138509.1:45795065-45955065 GCF_964252035.2 Podarcis erhardii
GCAGCCCTCTGAAAGTTTGTTCCTTGTTGTTCTAGTCCAGGGTGGGGAACCTCAGGCCTCTCTTCCTGGCCCTTAAGAACACAGCAAGAGTCCTGCTGGATCAGGCCAGTGGCCCATGAAGTCCAGCATCCTGTTCTTACAGTGGGCTTACTCCAGTTTTTGCACCTTAGGTCTGTCTTTTACCCTATCTTCTTTCTTCTGCAGTCAGTGCAAAACAGCTGGTCTGGAGTCTCACTCAGCCAATAGGGGTATATTATAATGGATGCAAAGAAACTATTTTTTTTTGTTTCCACAGATAGTCCCTGCTTTTACTTTCAAGCACAGCGCTTGTACTTATCAGCCTCTCCATGCCAGCACTACAGGGTTTGGCAGTGAAAACATAGACAAGGATTGCAGTAGTATTCTTGCAGTTTGGTGACCCTGAAAAGAATTTGGATTTGTCCCTGAAAGCCATGGAGTACTCAATGCATAATATTTCATCAGTGAAAACAGATTGTTTTTATTGCTTTCTAGGACGATTGCTGCCAAAATACAGAGAAAGAGAACTTCAGCTGGATATGAGAGGCAGAGGAGATCCAGTTAGTGAGCCAATCTACACAACTACTACTAATTTAATAATAATAATAAATAATAATAAGTTTTATTTATACCCTCCCCTCCCCGGCCAGGACCGGGCTCAGGGCAGCTAACATCAAAATATATAATACGTTAAAACATAAAGTCAAACAATCAGTTAAAATACAGCTTAAAATCAGATTTTAATATCCATTTTGGCTCAACCCCTCTGTCTCCTAGTCAGACCTCTCAGGTTGACCGGACTATTCCCAGGCCTGGACTGAGTCCAAAATAGGCCATCTAAAAACTCTGAAAAAACTTTGTTGGCTGGCAACTTGATTCTTGCAAATATAGAATACTGTGGCAGAGGGAACCCAGCAGACCGTCCTGTAGACTCCAGAAGCACACTGGATGCAACAACCAATCTGACCCTGGCTCTGCTTTGACTCTACTGAGTCACCTGGCTGAAGGAGCAACTTGTTCAAAACCTTCTCCTTTGTAGTGGATTAAAAAACGATAGCAATATAAGCCCAAAATATCAGTAGATTTGCCTCATGAAAAAGTATTTTTCAGAACTGACTGGCCCTGAAGAAAGAGTTGGGGGTTGTCCTGTGACATTTTGCTAAACTGAGAGAGAACTAACAGTGAAATCATCGCTGTAAGAACTTAGCAGAACCAGGGCTGAAGGGCTGAGCGAGAAGACACTCAGTGGCAGAGGACAACTCGAACTGCTGCAGTTCCTTGTTGGTGGGAGAAGCAGAAGCCAAGGTCTGTGTCTGACACTGTACAGGAATGCTTTTAGTCAGGAGCTACTGGAGAGGCAGAGTGGTTATCCTGTTTTCTTTCTTTTTACCCATGTGTATGCCGCCCCCCAACTGCTGAGACCACAAACACCAACAATAATACACTAGCACGTCAGTAGCTGTCCTGTTTCCACTAAGAGCTAACAGCAATTAGTCCTGAAAGGCCCTATTGACTGTGGTGTAAAATGGACTGGTTGAAGCCACCCACTGTGTTGTGTTTAATAGGCAATTTTGGTGAAAACATGAGAAGCCCTGTGTACAAGTATGGGCAGCACAAGTTCGATGAGGCAGCAGAAATAGATAACTTTCAGGATTATCCAATGGCCTTTGCCCTAGTATAAGTATCACTGAGTTAGGAGTTACCATATTTTTCATCCCATAGGATGCACGGGCCCATAGGACGCACCTAGTTTTTTGGGGGGGAAATAAAAGGAATTTTTTCCCCCTTTATTTCCCCCCCAAACCAGGTTGGGGAATCCAAACCAGGTTGAGGAACAGCGGGATGGCGGCGCTGCGCCTCCCCTCTGTCCCCCAAGCTTGTGGGGCTGCCCAATGTCTGCCCGGCGCGCAGGGCGCTCTGCTTCAGGGCGCCCTGCGCTCTGTGCAGCAGGCTGCTATCCGCAGCCTAGGGAGCCCTGCGGGAATTCCTGCAGGGCTCCCCAGGCTGCGGATGTCTGCCCGGCACGCCGGGCGCTTTGCTTTCAGCGCGCCCCGCGCTCCGTGCAGCAGGCTGCTATCCGCAGTCTAGGGAGCCCTGCGGGAACTCCCGCGGGCTCCCCAGGCTTGCTGATAGCTTCCTGAAGCCTGGAGAGCAAGAGGGGTCGGTGCGCACCGACCCCTCTCGCTCTCCAAGCTTCAGCGAAAGCCTGTATTCGCCCCATAGGACGCACACAGATTTCCCCTTCATTTTTGGAGGGGGAAAAGTGCATCCTATAGGGCGAAAAATACGGTATATCAGTGCCAGGGCACCACTGATACAGGATGTAAGCAAGGAGGAAAGCATGTTTTATGTTCATTTGGCACCTGTTTTTCGTGTGGGGTGTCTGACAGGGAATTTCTGCAAAGGGAAAATGTGCTTTAAATAAAAACCCTGTGTTAGAGATCGCAGTCAAGTCCAGTGCAGCTTCACTTTTTCCAATCAGTACAGACACCAAACTAAAAGGACACGTACAACAAAAAAACATAATAACTGTTATGTATTGAAGTTCTCACCCTGGCCACCAGGAGTATCGTGTATATAGTTATCACTCAGGTCCACGTCAGTTACTTCAGGCAGGAAACCCTGGATTGTTGTTGTTACAACGTTGACAGCCGGCTGCCTATAAAAGCAGGCCGGCTGAGCTGTTTGCTGTTCAGTTCAGTTCCAGCTTACTATAAAGAACCACTTGGAGAAATCTCTGTGTCGTCTGCTTTGTCAACCCACTACTTAATAATAATAACAACACAAATTGACAACACAAATTTAGATACAGCTTGTACCATAGCTTCAGCTGTCAGGTTTTTTCTTCTGGGACTCCTCTTGGACATTTGGGGACCTGCTTTTGCACAACTACTGTTTAGAAGCAAGTGAGTTTGAGTTGTTAATAATCCATTTGCAAATAATCTGGCTATGAACCAAAGCTCCACAAGACTCAGTTATGCACATGGGTGTCTGTACAGCAGTGAAGGCTGCTTCCCGTACGTTGGTCATAAAGAATCCTTCACACGCTGAGAGTATCCTCAGTTGCTGAAATGAAGGCGGTAGCAAATACTCAAGAGGGGCTTCCTGTGCCTTTCAGAGCCATGATGTGTACCAGATCTACAGGATTGGCAAACATGATTTAATCTTTAAAAATTACTTTTATTGTGCAGGTGGGTGGGGTGGGGGTGGGAGGCGTGATCAGATGTAGGAATGCTTTAGGGCCAAAAGTAAATTATTTTGGAGAAACAGTAATTTCCTCAAACTACAGTAAACAAATCACGCTGATTTAAATTTCCTGAGCAACTTCCAAACCGGCAAACCGTATGCTTAATTACGAAGCATCTGTTGCAAAGAATACCCCTCGCTTTTGCAGCACTAATATCGCCGTATGAATTTTAAAATCTGTCAGCAAGGGATCACCAAAGCTTTGGGAGCAGAGAGCATCTCACTTTAACCCCTGAACCAGATAATCTAACTGTAATCCATTCAAAACTAATCAAACATTTACAGAACTGCAGCAGCACTGAGCAAAACAATTCATCATCTTCATATGCTCATTACAACGCCAACATCTCAATCTACCTATGCAAATGAGGCCTGGGATCAGGCACGGGGCCCGTGTACAGAAATTATAAACAAATATTCATCCATTATGCTGCTGAAATTTAACAGCTGAAGTACTAACAGTAGCTGAACTCCAAGCCCCGCGTATCAATTATTTATGAACCTTAAAACTGACAAGACTGTCTAGGTGAATTAGCTGCATATGTCAAGCTTTGTTATAAATCCCAGCCTACTGTAAAACGCATATTCATAGAATGTATGCACAAGGCTGACAATATATCAACAGTACGGCATTAATAATTTAGAGGAATGGGATAGGCAGGAAGCGCCAAGGAGCCAGGTCCTGCGATGGGCTGGATATAACCAATAAAAAAGTCAAATAAAAGGAATTTGCCATACGCAGGGCATCAAATAAAGCACTTGCGTTGCCATTCTATTTTCAGGGTGTTTGTATAAAAGAAAGAAGGATAGAAAGATTTTTTTAAAAGAAAGAGATTCATTTGTATACCTGTGTTTAGGTGCAATACATATCACTCAAAGTTTTAACAGTTCCTTTGTTAAGTTGTATTTGATTCCTTCCTTTCTTCCTTGCAAATCGTTTTGTGCTTTGCATATTATATATTTGTTGGGGTCCAGTGCTCAATGAATAAAAACAAGGTATTGTTATCAGGTAATAAAAGCAGTTAATCATCAGCTAAAGGTCTGCATTTTGGTACAATTCACCTAACTCAAATAAATCTCATATAAACAGAGCGCATGCGTGTGCTTTCTCTGCAACACACACATTGACTGAATACACAGAGGAGAGGAGGGGACTCTGCCCGCTGTCCCCACCTCTTCTGTCTGTATGCCTACACCCACTTAGTGTTGGAATATTGGTGTAAAAAAGAACCCTATGTACAAAGGGCTCCTTCATATGATTGTGAACTCAAGGGGATTATGGGAAAGAGCACTATAAATCAACACTGAATGTAGGTAAAAAGTAAGGTAAAGGATCCCTGGATGGTTAAGTCTGGTCATAGATAACTATGGGGTGCACCGCTCATCTCGCTTTTCAGGCCAAAGAGCCAGCATTTGTCCACAAACATTTTTCTGGGTCATGTGGCCAATATGACTAAACCACTACTGGTGCATGGAGGACCATGACAAGTGCCAGAGTGCATGGAAATGCCATTTACCTTCCCACCACAGTGGTACCTGTTTATCTACTTTCACTGGTCTGCTTTCGAACTGCTAGGTTGACAGAAGTTAGGACAGAGCTCACCCTATTGTTCAGATTCGAACTGTCAACCTTCCATTCGGCAAGCCCAAGAGGCTCAGTGGTTTAGACCACAGCGCCACCTGTATCCCTTACACTGAATGTACAGACATTAGTGGGGGCAACAGTGTGATCCCCCTCTGTGTGTCCAATATGCATACTGGAAAGAAAGTTTGCATGTGAGTAAGAGAAACACTCCACTGTGCACAATATGAAACACTAGCTCTGGAGTATGAGATTAATCGAGTCCATCCTGCTATTCTGATATGAGCCCTCTAAAGGAGCCTTCCGCAACCTGCTGCCCATCAGGTGTTCATGGACTACAAGTCCCATTAGCCCTAGCCAGTGTGGCCAATGATCAGGACTGATGGGAGTTGTGGTCCAATTCATCTGGAGGGCAACAGATTGAAGAACGCTGCTCTAAAGCTTGGGTGGAGGAACCTGTGGCTCACCCAAGTGCTGAATGAAAAACACCAAAACATTTCCAGAAGTATGCCTTGGACATTGTTTAACAGCATTCTTATTGCACAATAACAGGGCTGAATGGGCACTGCAGCTGATGAGCAAATGATTAAACAGCAGCTTCTGCGGGGGGTGCATGATTTTTTATTATTATTCTAAATGGCAAATGCAGTTAATCTAGCCATATTTCATTGCACTCAAAGCAGCTTGGAAAAAATATGACAGTGGAATAACTTTTCCTCCAAAGCTTAATTGGCCTTGCTGGAATCCTAAACATTTTCATTTTCTCTCTTTCCATAATGTGTTGATTGTAGTGAGCCTTAACCTATCAGTCTGCTATGACACTTAAAAATGCCTTAGGGTGCATTTTGTTCCTAATAAAGCACATTAGATCTGGTGCTGTTATTCAAAAAGTAAAAAAAATAGTATTGCACTGCCATTGATTACATTTGGCTCTGGCACGCTCTGTACATGGACAATTAAATTTAAAAACCATTTCAAACTTACATACAGCCAGTTGGTGGGGGGGGGGGGGGGAGAAGTGAGCCCTACAATATTTGGATGGGTAAATGTGAAGCCTGATAAATTTCTTCCTCTGCTTCTCCCCACTCCCACTCCAGAGCTCATTCAGTGGGTGCAGCTCATATGTCAGAAGAAAATAAGTTCACTAATAACATTTTATATGCAAGGCCCTTGAGGTGGTAATGAGGCTGGTGTTATTTCTTTAATGATATCATTAATGATGCTTAAAAGAACCTGCATTTTTTCTGCACTTTCTCCACTGAAGAATAAAAAAGAGCTTAACTCTTAGTTGTGTTCTTCTCATTGGTTTGGAGGACAGCCTGAAATAAGCAAGTAATGCCCTTCCTCGAGATTAGGTGAAAGGTAAAGGGACCCCTGACCATTAGGTCCAGTCATGACCGACTCTGGGGTTGCGGCACTCATCTCGCTTTATTGACCAAGGGAGCCGGCGTACAGCTTCTGGGTCATGTGGCCAGCATGGCTAAGCCGCTTCTGGTGAACCAGAGCAGTGCACGGAAATGCCGTTTACCTTCCCGCTGAAGTGGTACCTATTTATCTACTTGCACTTTGACGTGCTTTCGAACTGCTAGGTGGGCAGGAGGTGGGACTGAGCAACGGGAGCTCACCCCATCGTGAGGATTCGAAGTGCCAACCTTCTGATCGGCAAGTCCTAGGCTCTGTGGTTTAACTCACAGTGCCACCCACGTCCCATATCCTCAAGATTAGGTAACAGGTAATTCCAGCATTCATATCTAGTCAGTTGTCTTTAGATATATATATATATATATACAGACAGGATTTCTGTGGAACCACAAGAATTGCAGGTAAAAAGTTTGAGAAGAACCTTTAAAGTCTATGAATCCAAGAGGCCCTATTAGTAAACCCTTTGAAATGTGAGCCATCCAACTGAATGTGGAGCATTCAACAAAATGTGATTCTAGTGTTTTGTTTTGTTTTTTTAAGAGGGACAGACTGTTCTCTCACCGCTAAAGAGACTGGAACTTCACAAGTCAGATGCAAGTTCCCTTTCTTCATGGAAAATAGACAAGACAGATATATAGAGCCAAAGTACGGTAAATCATGCCCCGTCTGCCAATGTTCGGCATGTGTGAGGAAAACTTGCATGTGACAGACAAGGAAGCTTTAGGCAGGCACTTTTTAGTGATTCTTTTAAAATGAGTTGGTTCTCTGAGATATAAAAAGTTCTTTATGGAATTCTTTCTCAAGAGAAGGTATCGTCTACATAGATATCTGAGAGGACCAACACATTCTGTCAGAATTTCCCTTCTCTCCTAATGGGTTTATTTGCCCAAAGTTTTAGACAACCTTTATTGAGTCACCACAGCAAGTTTTTTCTAAAGCATACCCAAAACAAAGGAGTAAATAAATATTTTCCAGGGGATTTTTAACTAGATATCTCCTTTGCATAAATTTCAAGACAAAATAATTTTGAACAGATACAACTACACAGCTGAAATAGATTGAGACTGCAAGCATATACATTTTTACTTTGAAGTAAGCCCCAATGAGTTCAATAGATAAGTGTGCAGAGGATTTAATCTATGTCCACAGCAGATTGTAGTACAGAAGTATAATGAAGAATGCTCTGAACTATGATGTTTCCAAAAAGTATTCATCCTGTTACTGAACTATCCAATATGATTATAGACCATAAAATATAGGAGGGAAGCAGTTGTCATGCTAAGTACTTTCCATAGGTGTAATTGATCATCAGATGGCCATAGCAGTTCAGGTACTTTAGCTGATATTGAGATTAACGTACAGTTTCCTGCAGCAAAACTGTTTATGAGCGTCTCTGAAAGTAAGTCCAATCACTATTTATTCTAATCAAGGTTTGCCTGGAAATAATGCACTAGTTTTCTTTTAGTGAAACGTGTATTAATTTAACAAATTTTAAATTTCTCCCTTGGGCACCACCAGGTAAGCAACAACGATATTAAAATATCAACACTGTAAATTACGTCCAAGCCACAAACAGCACAATCCAATATGTGTCTACTGAAAAGTAAGCCCCATGGATTTCAGCGGGGCTGGCTCCCAGGTAAATGGATATATATTTAATCTGAAATTTACCAGATTAGGCACCCAGCACCAGGGCCATGTAGGACATTAACAGTTAAAATCAGCATTAAACAAAAAAGAAAAACTAACAGGAATCCAGTGAAGCTGTTTTAAAACTTGCACAATATGTTCTTACTCACCAGTCCAGGTCAATAGTCTTGTTGAAATTTGCTCCAGTTGTAGTTTCTGCGTAATTGTCAAGGACTGCTCCACATATATGTTCTTCACAGTATGTTCTAAATGCTTGACTGGGTGGATGATCAAAACACCTAGTCCCAGTTAATAGTCTTGGGACCATACGTAGGACAAACAGCTATTTCCAGACAGTTTTTAAAGACAGCTGCATATATAACACCCTACAGTAAATCACAGTGGCTTTGTACACTTCACCCTCTTAGGGAAACCATCATCCTTGTAAATAATAATAATAATAATAAATAAATAATAATAATAATAATAATAATAATAATAATAATAATAATACCCTGCCCATCTGGCTGGGTTTCCCCAGCCACTCTGGGTGGCTCCCAACAGAATATTAAAAACACAATAAAACATCAAACATTATAAACTTCCCTAAAATGGGCTGCCTTCAGATGTGTTATAACACTTGGATTGTTGTTTATTTCCTTGACATCTGATGGGAGGGCATTCCACAGGGCAGACGCCACTACCGAGAAGGCCCTCTGCTTGTATGTTTACCTGTATGTTGCCTTTCCATAGTAAACCATGCTCAAGGTGGCTCACAACTTCAAAAAGTTTCACATAATTCCAAAAGAGTTAGGAGAAATAGCACACTTTAAATAGTTATACAAACAATAAACTGATGAAAGCATCTCATTATAATAAATATAAAACCGGTCTACTGATAAGTCATTAGAAAGTCTAGCAATAAAAATACAAGAATGTAATCTCTATTAGCAGAAAACATAATGCCTCTCCCAAACTAAATCTTGCAAACCATTATGTTAGGCCAAGGAGCCCCCACCCTCCTTATTTTTGTCCTTTGAATGTAAGAAGTCACATGGTGGAAGCTGGACTTCAAACAGCATCCTTCCATCTTAGCCAATGCCTCTTAGCCATTCAGAAGTGCCTTTTCAACCATCCTATGGTCTTTCCTTATTGAGAGTAAGAATCATAAAACGACCACCATCATCACTATGGCAGTAATGACTACTCTGAAGCTTTTTATAGGCGATAAGCTACCATAAAGGTCTGCTAGTAATTTGTGGATAGGGCATATTACAGATATCCCTCAGGATTTTCTGCTTCAATTTTTATATGTCTTTTTTTCCTCTTGAGGGATTTTGAATTTTTTTTCCCTCTTTAAGTTGGTCTGAAGCTTCTAAAGATTCTTTGATGGATCACATTTAGCATTTACTTTCCCTCCTGTATAACACTGGGTCACATAAAGAGGTCCACATAGCTCTGTTAGAATTTAATTTTTGCCTAGCTCCCAACCTTTCTTTCTTGTTTCTGGGGCTGTCGAACAAAGGGAGAGTTAGTAATCCTAGAACAAATAGGGTGGTAATACGATATACTTTTAAAGTAGTCTACATCAGCAAAATATAATTGACAGTGGTGTGTGTGTGTGTGTGTGTGTGTGTGTGTAGTGTCCAAACTAATCAACCATAAGAATGATTACAAAATGGGTTTTAACTTGTCAGAAAGCGGTATTAAGAGTCGAAAGTGAATTGGAGACTGCAATGTGGTGCTGCCACTCAAAAGGCCAGCACTGTTTTAGAATTATCTGACTCATTTCCAAGATTCAAAGAGTTTATTTACATTACTAATACTTCCTTATTAAGGAAGGCCTTTTTGGAGAGGTTACTGTAAATCCTTTCAAGAAATACATTATCAAGTTCAAAAAGAATCGAAGTTGTTGCTCTTTTCAGCTTTATAAAAAGCAAACCTCAAAAGCACCAATTAAAACTGACTGCGTTTATTGTTTAGACAAAAGAAAAAGATGATTAAGTGGGACGTACTGACAGTTTACAAATATCTAAAAGGGTCAGAAAAAAGAAGGGGGGTTGTTTTCACTATCTACTGTGCTCCCTTCACTGCTGACCATTGACCCTGCTGACTAGGGCTTAAAGGAATTGAAATCGAACAAAATCTGGAGGGCCCTAGGTGTCCCATCTCTGCTATAGGGAGCAGAGGGGCCAACGCGAGCGAGACTGGTGAGGAAGAGCTTTCTGCAGTGTTATTTTTCTAGAAAAAGAGGTGCTGGAACTTACCATGAATACCACCCTCATTCTCTTAGAATGACAATGGAACACACCTGAGAGGTGCTGGAACTGAGTTACGGCAAGTTCTCGCTGGAACGCAATGTGCAACATCACATTATGTTTTGTGAGGAGCCAGGGTGGAGCTGAGCGGAGTGGCCTGTGGCTCTTCCTCCCACCATTGTCATAGGCCAGGAGGAGGCGAACGATTTTCATCCCGCAAGATGCCATGGGAACTTACCTGGGGAGATGCAAATCTGCCTCCTCTGGTGCCATCTGGGCCCAGCACTAACAGACAAAGTCTCCCTTTGTACAGGTCATGTTCAGATTTGGGCTTGGATTGAAATCTTAAGTTATAAATTTGCTACATGCCATCATATTTTGACCTGAATTCCTCACATAAAGGGGATGGTGAGACTTTGACCCTCTTGCATCTGCCATTCTGAAAAGAGATGGCTTTCAGTCTCACAATATTATAACATCTTGGACGCAGCTTTAATACTAGTTGTGGTAGTTAACACGTTCACCCTTACTTTACATTCAGCAAATGGTTAATAACTGAGGGCCTTATTGTCGCCAACAAATCAATCGTTCCAAGATCATAAAATGTTAAGAAGTTCATTTGTTTAAAGCCCCATGAAATAATTGTCTTCAGGATTTCATCCTTTAATTTCCTGCACTGAGGCAGAGGTGCAGGACACCAATACTGGGAGATAAGATTAACACATTTGATGCTGAAGTTTTTTCTTGCATGATGTGAACATCAAGCACCTCATCAGCATTTGTGTGTTTCTTGGATAAGGCAATGCCAGGGGATTTGAGCTTAGCAAATAACGGGGGTCAGTTTCACGTGTTAATGCACGAATATCGAAAGTGTATGCATTCGTCTCTTGTTGGGAAATGGAGGAGAAATCCATATTTCAGTCGCTTTCTAATAATTTGCCTCTGTTTTAAGTTGGAGCACCAGAATCCTGGGATTTTGGTAAAAATGTGTGAAGTGTTATAAAACAGGAGTTTTGGTTTATGGCATGTCAATTACAGTAGTACCTCGGGTTAAGAACTTAATTCGTTACAGAGGTCCGTTCCTAACCTGAAACTGTTCTTAACCTGAAGCACCACTTTAGCTAATGGGGCCTCCTGCTGCCGCCGCGCCACCAGAGCACAATTTCTGTTCTTATCCTGAAGCAAAGTTATTAACCTGAGGTACTATTTCTGGGTTCACGGAATCTGTAACCTGAAGCGTATGTAATCCGAGGTACCACTGTATTTTATTGTCTGGGCTTTATTCTCAAAACAGATCGTTGTTGTTGTTTAGTCGTTTAGTCGTGTCCAACTCTTCGTGACCCCATGGACCAGAGCACGCCAGGCACTTCTGTCTTCCACTGCCTCCCGCAGTTTACTCAAACTCATGCTGGTAGCTTCGAGAACACTATCCAACCATCTCGTCCTCTGTCGTCCCCTTCTCCTTGTGCCCTCCATCTTTCCCAACATCAGGGTCTTTCCCAGGGAATCTTCTCTTCTCATGAGGTGGCCAAAGTATTGGAGCCTCAGCTTCATGATCTGTCCTTCCAGTGAGCACTCAGGGCTGATTTCCTTAGGAATGGATAGGTTTGATCTTCTTGCAGTCCATGGGACTCTCAAGAGTCTCCTCCAGCACCATAATTCAAAGCCAGCACCATAATTCAAAACAAAACAGATCACCATGTCCTAAACAAGTCCTAAACAATGAATAAGACACCTGTGGCCCTGCCAGCGCTCCTGTTGTTATTGACACCAACTTCCATCGATCTCAGCCAGCTTGGCCAAAGGCCAGGGATGATGGGAGTTGTAGTCCACCAACATCTCAAGAACCACAGCTTCACTGTTGCTGTTCTAAACAGTTTCACTGGAAGAAATGCAAGACTCTTTGGTTTACCAGGTTGGCCACTATCATAAACAGCCCATTAAACAGTAGCCAATTCATGTTGCCGTTGAAAATATAGGACAGGGTTTCTCTAAAACAGACGGTAGAAATTTCTGCATTTCACTTGGCCACCAGCATGTATTCATTACTAAACTTAAACTGCAATCTTAAACACACTTCCCTAAGAATAACTCCCACTGCCTTCTATGGGACTTACTTTTGAGGAGGCATATGTAGGAACACACTGTTAATGAAACAATTTTTTTTTAACACTTCCCAAGAAGTCACTGCAAAGAGTAACTTTATACATAATAATTTTAGATCCGAAATGAGAAATGTGTGTGACTACTAAGGGCCAAAGCATGGCACATTTAATTTAAGCCCTGGCAGCAAGGGGCAGGTTCCACTGCAGCTATAATAAATTACATACAAGTGCTACAGAACAATAACAAAAACTGTGAGCCATCCATTTCGGTACCATTTACAAGAAATCAATATCAATACTTAATGCAATACTGGTGAAAAATGAGCAAAGATACAGAAAGCATAATAAACCAGTAATGAAAGACCTTGCAGTGTTTCACTTTGGAAGAAAAAACTAACTGTCTATATTTTCATGTCGAGGGATATTTCACCAAGGCAATGTGCTGGAGGTATGAGTGTTTTGCAGATCTAAGTGTAAAATAACCTCTTTATTAAATTAAAAAAGTTCTTTAAACTATGGATTACTAGCTTAGTAAAATTCATACATATGGAAGAAGGTTGTTCATCTCTCATACACTGGGCATCTTTCACTGAAGTTACTAAAATCACATACAGATGTGTGTGTGTGTGTGTGTGTGTGTGTGTGTGTGTGTGTGTGTATTCAGGGACAAATCACCAAAACAACTGTCTCTACATTTGGAATACAGCATTTAAATCTTTAATCAGAACGCAGGATAAGAATATTCAAACCTATCCCCCATTTGATGCCAAAACAGGTTTATGTGATGGTGCTGACGATGGTTTATAGTAGGGATGGGAAAGAAATTCCATTCATTTGAATAGAAAGGCGAACCTAATTGGCACTTTTGAAAACAGTACACAAACTGAAACACAGCTATCCTTCAAAATCCACATTTCTCTTAATTTTGCAATGCAGCTCTTCAGCCAAGTAATTTATATAAAAAGGCATACACTAAGGTAAAGTGAGCATGTAAGTGCATATAACAGTGAAAGTAGCCTACAAAAATGCATTGCACTAAAGAATTGCTTTGCAAAAATGTGTCCATTTAGGCTAAATCCCATACAAATGTGTACATTAGGAGAAATTCACACAAAAAAATGTTGATGAAAGTTCATGACTTTAAAAAAAAATGCAAACTGAGTAGTACTCACGCTGGATGCAACTCAGTAGCTTTTGAAAACTTCAGCTAGCTCTATTCAGTCAGTCTTGACTGTGATGTAGGGACCAGTTCTCCAAAATAGTATTGCCACAATATAAAATAGTTTTCCTTTTCAATAGATGATGCTGGTTTCCAGCTCTCAAGGGGCACTCTATGATTCCAGTGTGGTAGATTTACTTGAGGAATCACTGTAGCACAGCAGAACACATGTTTTGGATACAGAAAATCCCGGGTTCAATCCTGATATCCCCACATAGGGCTGGGGAAGATTTCCTCTCTGAAATCCTGGAGAACCACCGCTAGTAAAGGCGGACAATATGAATTATTTTAATTATAATTATTAAATTTATTACCCGCTCTTCACCGGAAAGTTCCAGGGCATGATACAGCAATATAAAATACAGCATTAAAAAAGTTCAAAACAAATTGCAATCACAACTGGAGTGTATCTTGACAAACCAGATGGACTCATAGTCTGATTCAGTATATCGCAGCTTCCTAAAGGTCACTATTTATTATATTTTAATATAAAATTTTATTAAGCATTTTACTATGTGTACACACCCCAAAAGAACAAAACATAAAATGCAGAGGAACCAACAACAGTAATGAACACAAACATACACACACCAGGAACAGACACCTTAGAAAAAAAATTATTCAAATACCATAGGACGTACATATAAATAAATTGGTAAGAATGACAGAGTGACATTGTTGTGTTGTATACTACCTTATTATTGCCATGCTCCCTGCCTAGTGGAGCTGCAAAAATAGGACCCTGCACTTCTGAATTTCCCATTGAAATGTTATGAATGTGATTTGAATGGATGCACACAAAGTTTGTTACTTATCGGTTCCTTTTCCAAACCCCGCTGTACTGAGTCAAGACCATTTACTGCATCCCTGGAAACCTGCTAAAAGGTGGTGAATGGTGATGTGCTCCAAGCATGTAGTGCTGCAATCCCAAAAGAAGAAAAACTGGAGAGCAAGGCTTGTGCAGGAAGAGCCGTAGCTCAGTGGTAGGGTTCAATCCCCAGCGTTTCCAGGTAGGAGTAGGAATGACCCCTGTCTGGAACGCTGGAGAGTCTCTCAGCCAATCAGAGTAGACAAAACTGAACTAGATAGACTAACTAGATAGACTAACTCAGTATGAGGCCTAACTGCCTATGTTTTATCTCCTTTCTATGCAGGAGGTCCCAGTTTCAATCTCTGGGATTCCCAGGTAAATCTAAATTGCCAGTGTAGACAATATTGAACTAGATGAACCATTTGTCGGACCTGGTGTAAGGCAACATCCTATGTCCCTACTGATGAACAGGGGAAGCCAGAAGGAAAGAGCCTCCACAGGGGCAATGGCATAGTTTATTGCAATATAAAGTTTACAGATGCTTTAGGACAACCTGTCTCAGGTTAATATGCTTCCTCAGTGACAACTCACTGTATTTGTTTTTGTCACGAGATAGCATTACTTTTTGCTGCCACAATCACTTTACCACATGCTGAACTGTGTGAGCACTGATCTACTCAACCTGTACTTTGAACATTGCAATTTAACCAAGTGAATTGGCCTTCCGTGTCCATTCTCAACAGCAGGAGTCTTCAAGCGCATTCATGAGAAGTGGCACTGAATATCTCCCGTCATGAATTTATGTATATATTTGTAGCTACCTGGCAAAAGTGATCTTACATGTTTTTATTTCAAGACAGAAATAGGGATACAAGACAGGCATAAGGGGAAGAAAAGGTTTAATACCCAGTAGATGGTGCTGTAATCAAATTCTAAAGCATGCTACAGTGAAGACAATATATTGGCAAAAGTCATTAAACATGAAATCTTAGAAATACATTGCTTCAATATGTTTTAAAGTCTTTATTTTAAAGTCACAGCACTACATATTCCAATTTATTTCAGCCATTTTTGCTATATATTTTCTTGGTGTGTCTGTTCTTTCATAATGGGTAAATTATGTTACAAACAAGGCACCTAGGAAAAATCTCCTAAAATCCCAACAAATTCTAAGTGGGAGGGAGAGAAAAAGAAACAGATGATTATCAAAGGAGCATTTCCTCCACTAGTCAGTTTAAATTTGACTTCAAAAATCTAAGGAACGTTTCAGTACAAGTAATAAATATTGGAATAAGTGGGTAGAGGAGAATAATTTTATAAAACAGAGGAGGGACAGCCGATTGCTAGCTATTGTTAAAAGACTTGACCACTGGAGATTTCTCATCACCATCACATCCCATTTTGTTGTGTTGTTTTGAGTAGCTACATTAACATTTTGCTGGTAAAAGGGGACAGAAAGTATGGGAAATAGGCCAAATATGAGTAAGGCATGAAATCTGCTGTGGGTTTGGCAAAAGGAGAGAAGAAATCACCAAGTTTGGGAATTATATGGAGAGACTGAGCTGTGTGTGAATGGATGCCCGCTTTTGCTGCATTGGATCTCACCCATTGAAATCAGAAAGTTCCTATTGCAATATTATGGTTTTGAATGTATTATTTTAGCTGATGTGATATTTTGCTTATGCCCTATTAATCAATTATAACACATTAGGATTTCTGCTCCCAAATAGTATATTATAATTGACTTACTGGATTTTATACTATATTGTAATTTTGGAGGGGAATATATGATCAGTTGATAAAATATGTGATAGAAAGTTATTTTAAAAGAATGAATAGTGTGTGACTGGAGAATGTAGCAAAGTGGATTGGACATGGATTATATTAATATTGTACTGTAGATTCTTCTGTGAAATGTAGCTGTTTCTTTCTGCTCTGAAGATATGTGTTGTATCCTGACCACCTTTGACTTGAAATTGTATTCTGACAGCTTACTTCCTTGGTTAGTAGTTAATATTTCTTGGGTTCACACTTTCTTCCTTCTCCTCCAGCTTGTCTATCAAAAAGATTGGAAGCTTTCACCACTTTTTTTTACTAATATCACCAAAGCTTTTTTTCTGAACCCAGATGAACTGTTATTAGTCTTCACTATGGTTTGATAAACAAAGCTAATATTAAACCATAGTTTATGGCTTGTTTCAATAACTTTATTTCAGTTTTACCATTGTTTAAAGTTTGGACATAACCCTTAACTGTAGCTAATCATACATGGAAACAAAAGCTTCCTTTTCCCCCCTTCTCCTCCTCACAACCACACCCAAGAAGGAGGGGAAGGCATAGATGAGCCCAAGATATGACTAGGCCTGTTCTCATAATAACAAACAGTTAATGTTATCTCTAAATGCAGCCACTGATTCGCTTCTTTATTAGTTACTAAATGCAACACTAGCCCCAAAGAGCTTTAACTTCTCATTATCCCTTTCTAACCATGAACACTTAATAGCACCCCCTTTTATGCCTTTTAACTGATGGTATGAACACGCAGGCCAAGACACATGACTGAGCAGGTGAGATACAAAGGAAACTAATTCCGACAAAACTTCTATTGCTGCACTGCAAAAAGCCATAGAGAAGTAGCATTTGCTCCACACCACTTTGGTAACATAATACGTGGCTCTCAGCGTGAGTGGCTGAACTACAGAATAACACAAAGACCTTGGGCTATGGTGCTGTATTATTATTAATAATAATAAAAATAATATTTTTTTTCTTATTTATACCCTGCTCATCTGGCTGGGTTTCCCCAGCCACTCTGAGGAATCCTTGGACTACTGTTTGCTTATCCCCCCCAGTCATTTCCCCCATTTGTCTGCAAATTTATATTCTGCAAAAAGAATATAAATTTCCCCCTGGATATCACACATATGTAAATTTCATGCAAATCTGTGTTCACTTTTGCAGGTGGCCTTGATCCACATGCAGTGTTCTGGGTTCAGAAAGCCCTGCTGCCACTGCTGGGTGCAGGCATGTATCTGATCAATGGACAGCACTCCCCAAAGTGGTATAGATGATGAAATCATGATCCATAGCAGGTGCTGCAGCTCTGCACAGGCACTGCGTTGAGGTAGCAGCCCATGTACATCTGTCACCACCTTCTGGTATCCTCCAGTATGGACAATGTGCCCCCTTCCTTATTTAACTGTGTTCAGTGACAGAAGCTGATGGTTTACCACTAACCGTCACAACATCTGCTGCTGTGGAGTTGTCTGTCCTCCTAAAGTATGTTCAATAATACAAGAAGAAATGGGATATTTCAGCAATGTATTGTAAGCAAAAATGAAGGGCTCACCCACATATTTTCTTTGACTTAAGGAAGTGCACGAATATCAAGATCAAAAATCCAGAAGATGTGGTCTGCTGAACCATTGAAACACCATGTTGAGATCAGAAGTGCATTCCAGTGAAGCTTCTCAGTGGTGAAGATACTGTAGACTCCTATACCAATGTGGTCTCTTGCTGTAGATGGGACCTGGCGTGTCACCACTCCTATATCCCAATGTAGTTATTAGCCACCTCCCACATGGAACTTTTGCATAACCTCGTATAGTTATTTAATCTCCCTGTGTTGCAGTTACAACAAGCTGACATGTTCCGTTTTATGCAGTGTTCCTAGGTGTTTTGCTACACCTGCCCAACCCCTTCTCATTGCAACCACTCATATCCACTTTTCACCTTGCCCATCACGGGACTTGACTATAAACTGCAAACTGCCATAAACCAGTGTTATAGAGCCTCCTAAACTGCCCCCATGACAAAGGCCCATATGCACAGCTTTAACCATAAGCCTTTTTTACCTGAGGTATTCTATTTCAGGAATGTCCAATTCCAAATGTAGCAAAGTGAGAAATTACATGCTCTTACAAATCAAAAATAAATGAGGTAATACCATAAAGGTAAATTTACTGTTGTGTATAATTTACCATTTTTACCTTGTTTTCAATTGTCTTTTAGTCCTCTTCATTCTAGGTGCCCATTCTATTTTATTATGCTAAACCCCATCTTCTGTCACATAAATTATGGTTAAAGATCTTAATATTAAAGGCTCTTAGCTTTGAGACCATATTTCAAGCTTTATTCAAGCCAGATATTAATGCTGAAATTGAACACAGATCACTTTGTCATCATTACCTATGATCTCAAAAGTATAATACAATCTTTGCTATATCTGGCGAGAAAATGCTTTGTTGTATTACACTGAATTATGGAGATATATTGATATTCTTAATATTTTGACAAAACAATAAAACCAAATATGCTAGCTCTTCAACACATATCAGGTTATCAGTTCTGTTACTATGGCAACAACAAATTATGAAGCTAAAGGCCTTTTTATTCCATTTCTTGAAGGAAATACTCATACATTAATTTTAATCTTGATAAAACCCTGATTGCCAGCATTTCCTACAATGGTTTAACTTTTAACATGCAATGCAACCTCCATTTTCTAATATGAGAAATGGGATAGAAAACAGACTATCCTCATGTTGTGAGGCTTACACTTTCCAGTCCCATCTCCCCAACCGTGTTTGACTTAAATCGTACTAAGCGGTATGAGTAGATCTTGTGAGATTGTCCTTACAAAAGCATCTAACAAATGTTTGAAATTAAATAGTCCCTTTGATTTTACTTTTCCATCATCTTCAACCAGTGTTGGGGATGAGTCATCGTATCCAAAGTGGATCAAAATGCAAGAGTTTCAGTACCATGGACAGCAATGCTGCAGTCAAGAGCAGGCGGTACAAATTGCTTCACCACTGTTTTGCAGCAACTGCTAAACCCTTATATTTTGGCTTGGAGGTTCAAGACTGAAGTCTTACCTTCTCTTTCTTTAAACATATTTTTAATTAAAGATTTCTTTGTTTACAAAAGTATGTGCAATGTCTCTTTTTTTAAAGTTACATTTTCTATAGATCAGTTTCATTTGTGCCACAACTTGCCAATTAAAGATCCAGCATAATTTGGTGTTACTGCTAACTCATACTAGGGTGGCAGAGTTTGGGGCTGTGGAGACTGGACTAGGGTTTCTTATCCTCAGAAGAGCTGGATTTGTCACCCACAAATAACCTGGGGAATTTTGGAGAGCCATTTTCATGCAGCCTAAATACATTTCCCACTGTCTCCGCAGCCTCTCCATCATGGTCTAAACTAGGCTGACTTCTGGGAGATTTCTCAAATTCAACTTATAAAAACTTTTGTGAGGGCAGGAAAATGACTAAGAAACTGTGTTTCTGATCAGAAAGAAACTATAAGTCTTCCTAGGATGACCTCCCTAGTATTGGTACACCATCAGGTTTGTGTTTAATTAAGCATTCCTGGTTCACTTAAAACAATGATTATGAACTATGGTGAATGAATTTTCCTCTCTTTGCAGTCCAGTTTAATGGGACACAGCCATGGGGGGAAACACTAATCTGTGCAGAAATTTAACATCCATACACACATGCAGTACAATGGCTGGTGGGATGACATGGAGAAGGCTAGTGTTGCTTCCCTTGCTTTCCTATATGAAGGTCACCAGCCAAGAGTAAGAGGAGGCAAGGCACCAGGAATGTCAGTGTGGTGTGGGTGTAGTGGCAGGAAAGCCAGATTGGCTCAGCCACTGTGCCCACACCACACTACAATCTCCACTTGGTTACTGGTAGCAACTTCTGAGTTGGGAAGCCAAATAAGCAATGCCAGCCCATCCTCCTCCATCCTACCAGTCATTACTGCAGACACAGTATCCACTAGGACTACAGAATAATATACAAAAATGCTGCACATGGATGGGTTACTTGCCTTTAAGCCAACTGATATTAATTTATCATTGAAATTAATGTATGAGTATTTCCTTTGTGAAATGTGCCAGACACTTGCGAACAACAAGGGTAAGTACATTTCAACTGAGCTTTAAAGTGCCAGAGTTGAGATGCTACTACTTTTTCACTCTTTCATCTTTCTCCTACTTGTTCTGGATAAGAGTTGTCACTGACTATATTCTGAAATGGAATAGTAGCTGCCTGAGACTCCAATGGTATCAAAATTAACTCAAGCACACTTTTTCCAGTAATGGTTTATTTCCTATTTTTGTTGTATTATTAAAAGTCAGATGAATCATTTAGAGCCTCTGTTACTGCCCTTCATTGTCTTTCTTTTCCAGGAGAATAAAAAATCAAGATAACATTTTTGAAAAGAAAAGAATGGAAATGGTTTATTAAGTATTTACAAACAAACTGTAAACAGATCAAGACATTGGTAGGATCAATGTAAAAACCTGCTATTTCAATATATATATGGGATATATACAGGAATAGGTATATAAAAGAATATGTTGAGATAATTTGGAGTATGCAGGAAGATGAAAAGAAATGTAAAGAACCATAGAAAGGGGGGGGAGTCAGAGTTTGAAATGTTAAAATTATGATTGAATAATTGTTGTGATTTATATAAATGCAAATTACACACACACACACACACACACACACACACACACACACATAACACAAAGTTTTACAGTAAGTCATTTGTCAATGTAGGTAATACTTTGCCTTTTTTAAAAAAAAAGAACCAAAAAACCAATAACCTTATTAAGTAGGATTTCTCATCTTTTAGTTGCTCCTATATTCTTCCCTTATGAGATGCAAGTCACACAGTACAGTACTCTTCTTTAAAACGAAAAAATTAGATGTTCTTATTACTGTGCATATGCTAAATGGTAATGATTCATTCTGCTCCTTTTCATGGCTATCCTTTCTTATGCAGGCTGGCCATTAACTGAGGTTTGTTAATTGCACAAGATAATTTCAAAAGGATGTTGAATTTGAAGCAAACAAACAAACAAACAAACAAACACTCTATTTTGCTCAGAGAGTCAGTGTGACCTCAGGAGGACTGAAGTTGAAGCAGCTACCAGAGGTCAGTTGAAAAACAGAGGAGTAAGAATGGGGATGGGTCTTCACCAGACATTTTATACCTCTGGCAATAGAGAAAACCAAAACTAGTATCTGAGGCATTATAGCAATGGTCAAAGGCTTGTACATCAACCCATAGAAAACTCATGGAAATATTCCACCTGTTTAATCAAATGGAGCCTCTGTACACATTGGGGGGTGGGGAGCATATATGCTCATGTGCCCACAACTACAATGTAATGTGTGGCACAATCAGTATGAATATATATATTTGTATCTTCCTCCTTGCTTTTTGAGGGTAAAGAATTGCTTGAATCATGTGTATGTGGTCCATGTCATACACTTTATTACAGTGGTACCTCGGGTTAAGAACTTAATTCGTTCCGGAGGTCTGTTCTTAACCTGAAACTGTTCTTAACCTGAAGCACCACTTTAGCTAATGGGGCCTCCTGCTGCTGCCACGCCACGGGAGCCCGATTTCTGTTCTCATCCTGAAGCAAAGTTTTTAACCCAAGGTAATATTTCTGGGTTAGTGGAGTCTGTAACCTGAAGTGTATGTAACCCGAGGTACCACTGTATGTAGCATGAAGGGATCATATGAATGTACATGTCACTTCACCATGTACAGGGGATCCATTCTGTTGTCAATTAACTTTAATTCAGCTGACACTAGAACCCTTGCTAAAGTGATTATGGAAAGGAAATATACTCAAGCACGCTTTTTTCCAGTAATGTTTTATTTCCTATTTTTGCTATGTTATTAAAAGTCAGGTGAATCATTCAGAGCCTCTGTTGCTGCCCTTCATTGTCTTTCTTTCTTTCTTTCTTTCTTTCTTTCTTTCTTTCTTTCTTTCTTTCCCCTGTTCTCAAGTGGCCAACCCAAGCAGCACCTGAGAACAGCAGCACTCTCCCCACTTGTGATTCCCAGCATCAGGCATTCAGAAGCATACAGCCTCTAACAGTGGAGCCCCATCCTCCATGAATTCATCTCATCTTATTTTATTTTAAAGCCATCAAAGCCAGTGCCAATCACTACTTCCTGTGAGGGTGAATTCCATAGTTTAACTATGTCCTGTGTGTAAAAGTACTTTCTGTTGTCTAAGACAGGTGTGGGGGACTTTTGGCCCTCCAGATAATGCTGAACTACAACTCCAGTCTGCTCCCCCAATGTATGGCCAATGGTTAGGGATGATGGGAGTTGCAGTTCAATAAAAAGTTCAATAAAAAGTTCCCCACACCAGATGTAAGAGGAGGTTGTGAGACTACGCATCAACAAAGCTTTTAAGGACCCTCAGGATTATTCAAGTGTCAGGAGAGATAAAAGGACAACAGAGAGTCTTGAGAGATCTTAAAAAGGTAACCATTAGGTCCATTAGGTCCAGTCGTGGCCGACTCTGGGGTTGCGGTGCTCATCTTGCTTTATTGGCCGATGGAGCCGGTGTACAGCTTCTGGGTCATGTGGCCAGCATGACTAAGCCACTTCTGGCAAACCAGAGCAGCGCACGGAAACACTGTTTACCTTCCTACCGGAGCAGTACCTATTTATCTAATTGCACTGGCATGCTTTCAAACTGCTAGGTTGGCAGGAGCAGGGACCGAGCAATGGGAGCTCACACTAACAAAAGATTGTGTCAGATAAATGTGTTAATTGTTATGATACCATACAACTCGTTATTTTTGTTGCAATAGCCTAATGAGCTACCCTCTGTAAGACAAAATACTGTACTGTATGTGTATACAGCACATAATTTATGGAATCCAATGCCCAAAATGTGCTGATAGCCATTGCCTTTCAACCAGGGGTAGGTAACCTATGGCCCTCCAAACATTGCTGGATCCCAGCTTCCATCAGCCACAGCCAGCATGGTCAATGGTTAAGGATGATGGGAATCCAACAGCATCTGGAGGGACACAGGTTCTCCACCCCTGCTTTCAAAGATTTGCATCTCACCACCTCACTGCTCCCCCCCTCCCGTATTTAGCAATGGCACAGGTGATCAAAGGTCACGTGAGTACCACCTCCACCCCACCCCTTGCTACTGCAACAATCGTTGCAGCCCGTTTAAGGTGGTGGAGCGAGTTTTGAGATCATGCTGAAAATGCACTGCAATTATAGTTGGCATATCTCTACTGTGTAATTACAAGTGATGCCCTCTTTGGCAGGCTTGCAGGGAGGGAAGAGTGCTAGGACTGAAAAAGCAGAGAGTTGATACATCTACTTTTTTGTCTTCACAAAGTTATTAATATCAGAATATCTCACCATGAAGATATCGCAAGGTCTGCTGAGAACCTCCTGTTAGAGTTTACAAAGCCTGTTTCAGTAAATGTAGCCTTCCCCCCCCCTTTTTTGGGGGGGGGAGAGGGCAACAACCAGTCTGGCACACGCAAAATGTCTGCAGTCTCATAAAATGTTATCCTTTTGCTTTATCTTGTTAGCATAATGTGGGGCTTCATTAAGCAGCCAGATGAACCATACAGTAATTGGATGTAATGAATTTAATTTTGTAATTTCTTTTTCCTAATGAAACAAAGACATATTTCATAAACAGGGAAAGTATTGTTTTGAGTTATGGACTTAAGCTAGTGTTTGGCCAGAAATGCACAGCTGATGACTGACAGCCCTTTTTATCTAACCTCTGGGTTCTTTATTTGTCCTTGCAAGGACAGAGAACAAATCGGTGCTGCTAATGGAAAGCCAGCAGTCTCGTGTACAGTAAGAAGAGGTGATAGACTGTCTGTCCCCTCCACCTAACTTCATATCTAAGGGCCAAACTAGATATGATGTCATTCACATCTTTAGTCACAAACCCTGTGGGTTTAAAAAGAGAGTGAACTCACTAGCATGAGCTGAACTATATTGGGACCATGGGGTATGGGAATGGGACATCCTCCCATCAGATTTCAAAGAAATAAACAACTATCAGATGTTTAGAAGACATCTAAAGGGAGCCCTGTTTAGGGAAGTTTTTAATGACTGATGTTTTAATGTATTTTTAAACTTTTGTTGGAAGCCGCCCAGAGTGGCTGAGGAAAACCAGCCAGATGGGTGGGGTATAAATTATTATTATTATTATTATTATTATTATTATTACTGCAGTACTTTGGGGCTCAGTATTTGAACTAAGTCCATCTTGGACCTTAATGATGGAGCCAAAGAGCATTGTAGCCAAGACAGTATTTGAAATGTTAGGTCTGTGATAAACAGCATATATGCACCTGGTCCCATCAGCACCTGGTTCATCCCATGCACAACACATAATAATAATAATAAATTTTTATTTATATCCCACCCTCCCCAGCCGAAGCCGGGCTCAGGGCGGCTAACAGCAATAAATGATGTGGAATTGTGCCAAACTGAACTTACCAATGGAAAAATTAGAAACCGAAATTGAAACATTTGTCCATTCTTCACACACACACATGTAAACAGTGGAGTCAAATGGCAATGAAATGCAAACTATACAGTCAGTAACAATTCAATTAAAGTGTAAAGTGTATTATGCAGAGCCAGGAAGGGAAGTGGATTCAAGACAACAAGGTCAATCTTTTCTGTTGGTACCATACCTTACATTTTGAATCATCCTAGGCTATGCTTTTATTTGTCTAATGAAAGCTTAGGTTTTGCTGATATTAACTGTGTCCCTTTAGGGCAAGGGTGGCTGATTTCTGAATTTTCAGGAGCCACTCCTGGAACACTCCTGGTTCCTGGAACCAGGAAGTGTGTGTTGACACACAGCACAGGTCCTACATGTGTACTAATCATGTAACATAATATAGTTAGCACCACATGGAAGTAAAAACTTCACAGTTAATGAGTGTGTATATCTAAGAGCATGCTCACAATATTGCAACTTTGCTAAAGCCAAGTAGATCTGGGGCTGGAAAACGAGCTGGGAAGTCTACATGTGTTGGCTTGGGCCCCATCATTGAAGGAAGGTGGGATATAAATGCCATAAAGAAATATATAAATGCCATAAATAAATATATGAAAGCCTGAGTGCCTCAGATTGGCAGATACAAAATTTAATGCACTATTAATGTGAGAAATGGTTCTCTTACAGCTTTTGACCCCCCCCCCCCCCTTTAAGTGAAACTGAAACTGTGATCCAGGGTGGCTTTGTAACACTTTGGTAGGGTTGCCAAAAGGAGGAAATGTGTGCTTCATTGGTTGACCATCACTGTTTACAGGCTTCAAAGAAAGAATCTATAAGTCCAGTATATGGCATTTTGACCTCCACAGAGTCAAACTAGGAGGAAGAAAATATATCATTAAAATTAAATGTATAAATAGGGGGGGGGGTGCAGAGCAATCCACGAAACACAAATGGAACCAATGTGTTCTAAGCCTTGCCACTCACATTGACCAGGGTGGAAGGAGGGCAGTGTTTTTTCATTTTACTTTTTGCTATCTCAGCTCCAGGCCCCCTCTCCAGAGGATGTCATGGCTTCGTATGCAGCAAACCATAATGCCTCATTTCAGAACCATGAACTGCCTATCCTGATCAGGAATAGCACTGACAGTAGTATTCTATCTGCCATGTTTCCATGGCTGCAGCAGAGGCCTTCACAGCAGCAAAGTCTCTTCCCTGCCAGTGGACAACCACCTCCTCTGCATCCTAGCCCCTTCCATCAGCTCAGATCACAGGGTTAGGATTGCATGGGAAATCAATGTATTTTACAGATGCTATTTTTGAGCATTGCCTTCATTGTGGCCTAGATAGGCAAGCTGTTTTAGCCAATTTGATTTAACGACAACTCAGCCCAGTTTGTCATTAACTGAAACAGGAGAACAGGATCCCTAAAATTTCTCAGAGGAGACTGAACAGGGTCAGGCGTTGAAGACATCATCTCACCACTGGCTTTTGGGCTGCCTACAGAGATCCTCCTGCCTTCTTATTTATCGGTCATCAAGAAAGTTCTCTCAAAGAAATGATGCCTAATGATAAAACAGTATTTGAAATATCAACAACCATGGCCTAATTAGAGTCAAGCCGATAGGCCCTAATTGCATAACTGAAATGCACCGAGTTGAGTTCTTTCTATTGTAACTTGACTACAACGTCTTGCCGCTGATTAATAGGGCCAGAGCTGAAAACTAAAATGCAGTTAATTTATTGTAAGTTTTATTAGGCATATAAAAGGATACCAGGAATTACTAGCCTTTCGTTGCTACAGATACATTTCATCTATGACTCACGCCAGATTCCTTACAGATTAAGCTTGTTAATTTTACTTACCGCCAACATTCTTCACAGCATTGCTGAAGCGAGGTCCATGAGCTCTTGTCTAAAATGGATGCTATGAAAAGAATCAGGGGGCCCCTGGACAACAGTTACATTAACTACTTTGTCCTTTTAATTCATCTAATTACACATAAAGGAGGGGGAGAGAGAGAAAGGCAGACCATTTGCAGGCTGTCTTGCGTTGCCTTTCTGCGACGACACCGAGCCTGTGCTTTTGTGGGATTTTTCCCCGTTGTTGTTGTCTTATTAGGGATCTTTTGTTCATAGAGATGGCTAAAGCCATTTCCAGCAGCCAGCAAGATGAAACAGTTTCACTAAGGACACAATGTACTTGTTTAAATTACCTTTCAAAATGCTCGAAACCATTAAGGGGGAGGTTCTGCAAATAAAAAAAGGACAATTTTCACCCCTTTCTTTATGGTTATAATGTTTTGCCCTAATAACAGCTTTTATTTTATTATAATCCATTAGTTGACAATATTATTCTCTAGAATATTCGGCAGCAATTTTGTTATTACATCACACTTTGAGCACTCACTCACAGAGCTTGAAACTACAAATCTTCATCTAATATGCTTTCAATTTTGTTAAAATCTGTATTTAACTGGTTTGGCTGAGAAACATCTCAGGGGGGGATGCTTTTAATTCAGTCCTGATTAGCTTAACAGTTGTGAGAGCTGAGGAACTGCATGATGTCTCTTCTCTTTTTCTTTTCTTTTTTAGCTATCCAATCCTTGCAATTACCTTTTCAAGCTCACTTTATTTACTATTTTCCCTTTTCTGGGACTAAAAAAGCCTAACCCATGTAATTGTTCAGCTTCCTCTGAAAGAAACTTCCACGTCATTAATAGAGCACTGACTTCAGCCATCAGAATTAATTAAGAATAACTGCTGGACCTGATTGGCAGGAAGACAATCATAAAGCAAAGCCGCAATACTTCTGAGGTATCCTTCCACAATAAGTAATACGCGAAATATACTGGGGGGGAGGGGGGAGTTTCATTTCGGTTAACTACAAAATCATTGACAGTGCAATTCTAAACACGTCTACCCAGAAGGAAGCCCCATTGAATATAATGGGACTTACCCCCAGGTAAGTGCATATAAGATTGCAGCCACCCAATACAATTCTTTCACAGCTGCTACACATATTGGCCACAACCTAATCCAGAACGAGGTGGTGAACCAGAGATTCTGCCATTGCTGTTACTCCCCTGGGCTGCGGTGGGGCTGCTGTGAGGTCAGGACTACACGGTTGCCCTGGTGGGACTGGTATCACCAATCTGCCAGTGCAACCACACATCCTCAGCCTTGTCCCATCCTTACTCCATCCATGACAGTGGTATCAGGAGGGCAGCTCTGTCCCAGCACATGTGCCGATGCTGCTAACACACATTTGCAGACATTTGTATCATTTACATCTGTCCATCAGAGAACCAAGATTAGCTCTCTCTCCCTATTATGTGTATACTCAGTAACACAAAGCTAGGCTAAAACAGCTAGCGAATTTTGTACACATTTTTCTAAATTCAGTAGCAGACTGCATGTCGGCATACCTGACCGCCCAGCAGGTGAGTAGCTGGAACATACTGGAAGGGTGAAGGGTGAGGCAGTGGTGAGGCCAGCATGATGCAAAGGTACTGGCTGGAGCACCAGATTGGCTCAGCCAGTGCATTTGCACCATGCAGACCCCACCACCGCATTTTCCCATTCCCTCCCTGTAAGCAGCGGCGACTGACCTGCTGAGAGGTCAGGTAATTGTCTCCATCCCACGCCACCATCTGCTACTGCCAAAAATGAAACGCCACAGGTATTTGTCTATTTATGTGGCAATAAGTCCCGTTGCAATCAATTAAACTTATTTGAAAGAAGCATGACTAGGATCAGCCTGATGGTTTTGTTATTTTTAATATATGAATTCCCTGGAAACGGATCCATCTTTATACAAGCTTTCTTTAAATCAACCAAGCAGGCTACAGTACATAGTGAGAGTGCCTTCTGTCTTTTTGAAGCACAAAGGATTAGTTCATTTCTGCCCATCCTTGAGTCTGATCCCAGTCAAGTACCCCTATGAACATGAATGCATTCTGTAGATATACTAAAAAGCTCAGTCTTTTTGTGGGTCTGTACAATCTTTCATTGTACAGGGACGTGGGTGGCGCTGTGGGTAAAACCTCAGCGCCTAGGGCTTGCCGATCGCATGGTCGGCGGTTCGAATCCCCGCGGCGGGGTGAGCTCCCGTCTTTCGGTCCCAGCTCCTGCCCACCTAGCAGTTCGAAAGCACCCCTAAGTGCAAGTAGATAAATAGGTACCGCTTTATAGTGGGAAGGTAAACGGCGTTTCCGTGTGCTGCACTGGTGCTGGCTGGCCAGAGCAGCTTCGTCACGCTGGCCACGTGACCCGGAAGTGTCTGCGGACAGCGCTGGCCCCCAGCCTCTTAAGTGAGATGGGCGCACAACCCTAGAGTCGGACACGACTGGCCCGTACGGGCAGGGGTAACTTTACCTTTACCTTACAATCTTTCATTACTATTAGTCACACCTCAAACACTTCTCTTTTTTTTCTTTTTTTCTTTTTTTCTTTTTTGCTGATCTTTGATCCTCAAACACTTCTCTGGTAGGCCAACACAACACCCAAAGAACAGACAAAACAAATCTCATAACATACCAAATGATTATAATTTATCCTTAAGAAATATCAACACAAGATCAAAATTATCTGTCACTGTGCTGTAAATCTGGAGGAATTATACTTTTTTTACTTTCTGTTTCAGGAGATATAGGGATCTTTTACCTAGGATTACAACTAATTGCTATTTTTAATCAAACTATCTTATTTTAAAGCAACGACAGGGAAGCTGTGACCCTCCAGATATTGTTGGACTCCCATCATCCCTGACCATTGGTTAGGGGCTGATGGGAGTCATAGTCCAACAACATTGGAGGGTCACAGGTTCCCTGCCCATGCTTTAAAGTAACCAATCAACCAACAGAAATGAGTAGTATAAATATGCAGTATAGATGATAATCTGAGTCGATGGATCTTTCCTAATTAGGAGATTACATGCTGCATCAGGTAAGACCCCAATAAGACTGCATCCAATTGCATGGATTCCAGGGTCACAAATGCAAAAGCTGCTTGCAAGGTCTGCCTGGGATGAGATGCCCTTTAAACCAATATGAGATTTATTTATTCATTTTGTAAATTATTTTCCGCTTTGAAGTTGAATGCTGATCTACTTCTTCCCTACTGCGATAGCTCCTGCATGAGCTAAATTGCTGAACAAGTTAATCTTCTTTAAGCTGGAGAGAACTGTGTCCCCTTGTAAGTTAGTTAACCTTTGCTGCAGAGCCAATTGGTGAACATTTTCTAATCTGAGGGGCTGGGGTTCTGTGGAACAGCAACCCACAAACAGTAGTGTATTGAAAAGAAAGACTGTGGGTTTTTAAAAAGTTAATTCACCCTTCAGAACTGATCACAGACTTAAATGCTGCTCTAAACTAGCAGTTGGTGCTGCCTAGCACCACAGTGCAAACATGCGCATACATAAGCCACGGGGCGAACCCCTGAGGTACAAAACGTTGATTGAATCAAGAGGTTTGGAGCATGGCCACCAACACCATATACCAATTCTCAAAAGCCATATATAATTAAAATGCACACTTTGCCATTCAGATCCTAAACACTTGACTGTGTATACCAGCTTCAAATGCTGGAGTGTGCATATTTATGCAATTTAACTGTATAGGTAAAGGTAAAGGGACCCCTGACCATTAGGTCCAGTCGTGGCCGACTCTGGAGTTGCGGCGCTCATCTCACTTTATTGGCTGAGGGAGCTGGCGTACAGCTTCCGGGTCATGTGGCCAGCATGACTAAGCCAATTCTGGCAAAGCAGAGCAGCGCACGGAAACACCATTTACCTTCCCACCGGAGTGGTACCTATTTATCTACTTGCACTTTGACGTGCTTTTTGCTTCAGGATGAGAACAGAAATCGTGCAGCGGCAACGGAAGGCCCCATTAGCTAAAGTGGTACCTGTGCTGGACCCGGGGGAAAGGTACCGTGAGCGTAGTCTGAGTCCACACGAAGAGGGGCGAGGTCTGAGGCGGAGAGCCGGGCGGGGAACAGGAACGCTGGAACAGGAGGCCGAGCAGGGAACAGGAGCACCGGATGGTCAGGAACACAGGAAGGTCCGAAGCCAACAACGACGTTGCTCCCGCAACCTGGGACCGGGCTGACTAGGCTTTTATCCTCTTCTAAGGCCAGGGGCGGTCCCGGCCCCCAGGAGCCCCGCCTCCTCTGGCCTTAAGGCGAGCACTCCTCCTGGGAGCAACCAGTTCCCTTCGCCTCTCTGCCCTAAGCCTCTGCAGATCAGGAGAGGCCGAAGGGTTACTGGGCCCTGGAGGAGGCTCACCTGTAGCCACTGAGTCCTCAAGCCCCTCTGGGGCCAGAAGGGTTTCACCTGGGGCCAGCTCCTGGTGCTCTGCCACAGGTGCAGGCTCTTCAGCATCTAGGCCTTGCCCCAGTTCAGCCGGCCCTGGAGGCGGGGACTCCTGTGCAGGCTGGGATTCCTCTGGTTCATCCTCTGAATCGGAATCCCAGGCCATCACAGTACCTCAGGTTAAGAACAGTTTCAGGTTAAGAACGGACCTCCAGAACGAATTAAGTTCTTAACCCGAGGTACCACCATACTATACATACGGTTACTGGACTGGAACCAGAGAACTGTAGTGCTGAAAGTGGCCTTGGAGGCGACCTAGCTCAACTTCCTGCTTCGTGTAACATATGCAATGCAGCGTGCAGCTACAGCATCTGTGACCCATGGCCATCCACCTCTGCCTAAACACCTTCAGAAAAGAAAAGCCTACCACCTCCTGAGGCGGTCTGTTCCACTGCTGAACAGCTCTTACAATTGTGCAGTTTCTTCTTATGCTTAGCTGAAACCTGCTTCCCTGTCTTTCAAGTCATTGGCTTTAGTTCCTCCCTCTGGAGTAGCAGAGAACATGCCTACTCTGTGTAAAAGCCTTCAGTTGTCTGAAGACTGAGATTACATCACCCCATAATTTTCTCCAATTTAAAGATATCTCATGCTTTTGACCACTTCCAGAGTCTTCGCCAACCCTACTTGCCCTCCTGCAGACAAATTCCAAATTGTCAATATGCTTCTTCATAGATGGTGGCTAGAAATGGACATGGAGCTCCAGATGCAACTGGGCACAAGTGGGGTTGTCTACCAATATGCTATGTGTTATTTAAACTGTCAGGAGAAAATAGATGGGTCACTTATCATGTGGCTGCTACATAAATTCTTCCCATATGGCTTCTGTAACCACAAGGGATGGGCGAGAAATTAGATTCAGTTTGCATTTAAACAGAAACTTCCCTAGCTAACACTTTTTAAAACAATATACAGATTGAAACACAGCTCTCCTTCAAAATATTCACTTATCCAAATTTTGCAGTGCAGTTCTCCAGCTATGTAATGTGCACAAAAATCCATATATTACTGATAAATGAGCATATGAACGCATACATTAGTGAAAATAACATAAAAATGCATTATATTAGGGGAAATCTAATAAGAATACATACCCAAATTAGTTGCATGTTTGTATCCAATCAAAAAGACTTACACAATAAAAATAAAATAACAAAGACATTACAATAGGCCAGATATAATCCAGTGGTATGTGACAACTTGGAATATACCTTCTTTCCCCCACTGTGTTAATTTGTTATAAAAGCTGCCATGGTCACCACTAAGAAGGGTCTGCTATGTTACTCCATTAGTAAGCTTTAAGTCTGCATAATTAACAATTCCCTGTAATCAACCAAGGAGCCTTGCTTTTGGGTTTAATGCTACATTACAACCAATGATATCATTTATTATGTTTAAGATCTCCCGCTAGAAATGATTTATTTTTTTTCCAAAACAGGCGCATGATATCTGCTCCTGGATTCTGGCATTTCCAACATGTCTCCTGCTAAAAATTATACATTCTTTTTAACCAAGTAGGTGTCAAATACTTTATTTCAACCTGTTTTTCTTTCATTATAAGTGGTATTATTTAACTGTATTTTTATAAACCCAAATCCATACATTTCTAGAGATTACATCACCTGCTGCCATTGGGTTTCATAAATTGACAGTCTGGTCTACATCAGGTATATACCAAAAAGTTCTTTACCTGTTTAGGGAAGTTTTTAATGTGTGATGTTTTATTCTGTTTTAATGTTCTGTTGGGAGCCGCCCAGAGTGGCTGGGGAAACCCAGCCAGATGGGTGGTATATAAATAACAAATTATTATTAAATTATTATTTACCAGATTTGGTTAAGTACCAAATCTTGGATTACATCACATTTTTTGTTTTAAAGCAACGCTTATTCCTTCTGCTTGCAGCTACTGTAACCTGTCAACCATACATCCTATCAGGTACTTGCTGATAAGCCATCATAAAGTTATCTCCCCCAAGTATTCTTTACCTAACTTGAGCTGCTGTGTGGAACAGGCTTGGAGAGCTGAATAAAATAAAACACTGCAGTTTTCTGTGATCTTTCATTGTATTTTCAACTGAAAACAGTTGTGTTAAAAAGACACCCAATAACTTTTAAAATGAACTTTTAATCAAAGTCCTTTAGTACATGGCTGGCATTTTTGTGGGTCCTTGGTTTAAGGGAGCACGTCACAGCCATGTAGAGATAAATACACATGAGATCTCTGTGTTACATATGGTAACTAGGAAAAACTAAATGTGGTTTCAATTCCTTCACCAAATTTAGCTTTCATCTTTCTAATGGTAATACATTTTTCTTCCAAGCAGCTCTGTCAATGCAAACAGAGAGAAGCTATAGAGATCCAGCACAAATAGCTCTTTTGATATTCTTTTGGATAAGGCCAGCCTTTTTCTGCACCAAAATGAAGTCTGCTCTGTGCATTGTAGCATCCATGTGTTTGACCATTGAACGCCATGTGTGGCCATTAGAAATAAAAGCAAAATCAATAGGGTTTCATTAAAACAGCAGGCAATCAGGGCTACGGCACTAGCTTAATTACAGTTTCAGTAGCATTTGCTTTAATTGGAAAGAATAAAAGAAGTGAAGTGGAGTGAATGAAGAAATTAGCATATCTATCACTGTTGTCACAATGTACCGTGGCCTTAAAGCGCTGTTTGCTCTTTAGTATCTCGGGAGCTTTGTGAAACTCCAGAGGGGGGAGGTGGATACAGAAAGCCAATTAGCAAATAATCAGATTGCACCTTTGTGAAATTCTAATTAAAGTTTCTTATACTGTTGAGAATCTGCTTTTAAAAATCTTTATTAGACATAATTTAGAACATGTTTGTTAATTATAACAGTTGGGCATAAAGCATAGAGGGCATGAATGGAAAAGTCAGTGCTTTGTAGTCTGTGTTTGCTATACATCTCCGATAAAGAATGCCACGTCCACGTATGAAGATAGACCCATAAGCAATGGACTCAGGACGCTCATGTAGATACCTACTTGGGCTATGCAGTGACTGAGCAATGATTGAAAGAAGATAATGAGAACCAGAGCAAATCTTGAGTTTACCACATGGGCAAACACACAGCTGAGCACACAAAGGTTGCAGCCCGGCCATGATACAGTCAGATAGAGGCCTGGAGGAAGCTTTGTTTTGATGGCCATTTAAATCTTCAACACACGGAGTTCAACAATGCACAGGGATCCATCCCACTCAACAGATGTGTTTTGTGTGATGCTTAGTGGTGAGACTGGCAAATGAGCGGCCAAGCAGAAAATATCCAGTTCAAATTTCACCGCTGGTGTAGACTCATAGCAGATCTCTTTGATAGAGCATCTTCTTTGTCTGCACTATACATTTAAAGCAGTATCATACCACTTTAAACAGTCATGGCTTCCCTCAAAGAATTCCAGGAACTGTAGTTTGTTAAGGGTGCTGAGTATCCCCCCCAACAAAGCTACAATTCCCAATCCCTCTTCTCAGGGAACTCTGGGAATTAGCATGCTCAAGTTGGCATGCATAGGTCTCCCATGTGAGAGACAATGGCTGGTCCAGGGTTATCCAGTGAGCTTTATTGCTAAGTGGAGATTTGAACCCTGGTCTTCCAGGTCCTACTCCATTACTTTAAGCACTATGTAACCCAGTGATTTCTGCTTTGTTGTATCACACACACATTTTTTAATGGTTCTGTGGTTTACTTTGTATTTCAGTTTTTTATTTTATTACTCATTTTAAGATCCCGAGAGAATGTTATGAGGCGGTGCATACATAAATCAACACAATCCTAATATTACCTCTTGAAATCCTCAGCCTAGTGTAGTGCTTAACTATATAAAGCAGGATTTAGTTGACAAGACTAATATTCCAGTACTGATCCATCCCTAAAGCTTACAAGGTAACAGTAGACAAGCCACTGTCTTTCACCACCATGGACCATCCCAGAGTGGATGCATGCATTGTAAGGCATAGCCATCATCTTTCAAAGCAATGGTGCATCATTGGTGCCAAATTACAATGGTGCAAACCAATGGAAGTTTGTTAGAACTGATGCAGCCTTAACTACCACTATCATCACTGAGACATCTGCATGGGGGTCTATGGCATTGCAGGGTGGCCAGCAGTGCCTGGGGTGGGCATAAGCAACCAGTGGAGGATGAATGGGGCCCCGCCCCACCCCCTCAGCCAGCCCCACCTGCCTGCCTTCTTACTTGCAACCAATTCAAGGCATGGCACTGCCTGTCAGCTGCCTCCTCCTTAGTCTCCATTTGCCCTTGTAAAACTCAGAAGGGAAGAACTAGAATGAGTGGTCTCTGCCTGTCAGTGACTCTGGCACCACCTACTGTTGATCTCCCTGCCTTTTGCCCCACCAAACAAAGTAGACGCCAATCACCAGTCTTAGCAACCCACGCTGGGTGCTGCTAATTCCTCTTCAGCAACTATGTGCCTGCACATATGTCCACCATCATTTAATGATGGCCTCCAATAAGGACTCTGGGCTCCAGATGCTGGTAATGTTTGGTGAGCTGTCACTCAAGCTGCCACTGGGGGAAGCAGAAATTTCTAATGTTGATGTTCAGTTATCTTAACTTTTCATAATGCCTGCTAAGTATTTTCTTCTGAATTCTAGAAGCAAATTGCACATTTAGCCCCCACTGATTTCAACGGAAGAGCACACACACAGTTCTCTCACACTGAAATATTACTTTGACCTTGTTGCACCCTGGTTTTGCTTTGATATTAACCTCTTCAGTCTCAGACCTCCAACTTTGACATCACCTCTTACAAAAGGATGGAAGTGTTCTTTATGCTTCCTGAGCTTTGATTCATTTCTCCCAGCAGTACTGTCTCGCCTCATCATTCAAAAATGTCACTTGTTAAGTAGATGCTACTTAATTTGTCAGATGCTCCAGGAACATTGCATTGTGCAATTCTCCAGTTTGCTTCCAAGCCAAAACCTGCTGATATGAGCCAACTGTTTTGCAGATAGTGCTCGGAGCCCGTAAAAAACCACGGATGGTAGTACGCAAACATGGAATCTGATTTGCACCAGAGAAATAGAAGGGAGAATCTCAAATGGCAAACGTTGCACTAAAAGGAGGTAAAGAAAAGCAGCTGGGAATTAATTGTTGATTTTGTATTGCTTTCAGCTCAGTGGCATAAAGCCATCCTCTTATGGAGCAACTATTGAATTAGCCATGGATTATATCTGCCTTCATTTTCACCAGAGGGTTTTCGAAGGATAGAAAATGCATGTATTTATCATCAGTGCAGTATGAGGATACCCTCGCATAGACCCAAACAAATAGCCTCAAACTAGCTTGCTCGGCGTGACAGCCGCGTTCATAATCAAATGTTTGAAGTATACTTCAACCACCTTAGCAGTTAAAAACAATTTTAATTGAAAATATGCATTTGTAATGGCAAATGGAAAGATTTCCTGTAATAGCAGTAACAGACCCATTTTCTAATAAGAATGAACAATACAGTTTGATGACTGAAGCATCTGTATATAGTTACATACAGCATTTCTGTACTGCAAGCTGCCAATTTATTTCAGCAGTGAAAAGCTTGATTTATTGTTTGTAGCATTACCATCTGTTGTAGTTATTACAGAAATTATATATAAACCAGTTAGTAAACACTTTGCCCCATTGTCTGTTGTTTTGATAATCACCCATAATAACATCTAGCATCAATATGGTCTTTAAACCCAATTTGGGAGTTAATGGAAGAAGAGGAGGCAGTCAGTATATGCACTAGGGTAATGTCATTAGGAATGTTTGTGAAGAACAAATTAAATCAGTTGTAAATTGCACTCTCAAGTCAGCCAGAAAACCAGTCTTGTTCAGGAGAAGGGATTTATATTTTAACCTCGTGCAGAAAATGCACTTAAGCAGATTAAAATAAAATAGGGACTTCGTCGATGGATGTAAATGGTAATTGCTGCAGCTCTAATGGCTTCCTGTTGGCTATGTCATGCAGTGGGCACAGCTATTTTAAAGTTAACCAGTGCTTGAGGTCATACTTTTACAGATTCAGCCATTAAACAGGGCTAGACATGTCACTAAATGGCTGATTATTCAAATGATGGAGCTGCTCCAAACTTATCTGTGTCATATTTTGAACACAGGATGTGTTTTTTTTTAAAGGTACAGTTGAAATAAATATAGATGAAATGAATTCAAATAGAAGTCAATGGCAGCATTATTTGGAGGTCTCATTTGTTCAGCGTGACAAATCCAGCCTCATTTTACACCTGTAAAACTAACAACTGTGTTATGCATATTCAGGATCCCTTTGCGTAGTGTGCAAATAGAAATGTATGTCCAAAGTTTAATCTCCAAATAGATCATACCAGGAAGTGCATATTGTTGTGATTGAGATGTTTCAATGTATATGTGAAAATGGGTGTGCCATTACAGTCATACCTCAGGTTGCGAACGTGATCCGTGCGGGAGGTACATTCGCAACCCGCAGCATTCGTAACCCGAGGTAGGACTCTATATTTATATGAGAGAGAGATCTGAAACATGCAATCTGCTGGTGATGCCATAAACCACTGTCATTTATTATTGTCAAAACATGATTGCCTACTTAGTAAAATTCTATGGGGATTTTTCCATGTCACAGATGGGTTTATAATTCTCCAGTTCTATAAATGAATCTCCAGTTCTATAAATGAATCTTCTTGATAGTTCAATGTTGCTGCTTCAAAAAAGTGGTTTGAATAGCTATTCCCCAACCTGATTCTCTCAAAGGCTTGCATCCAAAGTAGTGCTAAGTCACTCACTCCTTTAGCACGAGGATTTCTGCTTGTGCAGTGGAATGTTCCCCCTGCTCCTGCCGTCTGCTCCCTAAATCTGTTTTCTCCCCAATCCCCCAGAGTCAATTTGGGTTGGACACAGAGTGCATGTGCAGGGAAGAGATGGGGGAAAGTTTCCATTGTGCAAGCATAAATATTGTGCTAATGAAACAAGAGCAATGAATATCACACTGGGTGCTGTCACTGAGAAGGCTCACTTCTGCGTTGTCACCAAGTGACAATCCACTAGTATGAGTAACGGAATAGACCAGGGTCTCCTCTGAAGATTTTAAAGACCAGCTTGAGTTTATCTTGTGTTGCTTCCCATTTGATAATAATTATAAAACATCATCCGTTGTGTCCCCATCAAAGGTTTATCCGTACAGCAAAAAGCCATTAATAGAGATGACAAGGCAGACTTCCCTACAGAGCAGAAATAGGAAAACTCAGGCCCAGGGACCAGATGTGGCCCTCAGGACTCACCCCAGTCCACATCCTACCCAAGCCCTGCTTTGCTAGCTCCCTGTTTTTGCCTGACTAGACTGCATCCGGGAAATCTGATAATGCTTCTTGCCTACCTGGATGGATGGATGGAGAGAAATATGTGTGTGAAGAAACTGACCTACTATGCAACCGTAAAGTTCATATTTAATCCTCTGCATACTTTTAGCTCTGGCCCCACCCACCACTGGCCCCATCTCAAAGGGGGGCAAGAGAGAGCACATGCCCCAGGTGGCAGATTAAAGGGGTAGCAAACAGCATCCTGCATGGCAGAGAGGTGAGCGTGGCATGCCATGGTCCAAGCACACACTGTTGCGCCTTAGGTTCCAGTTGCGCTCCACTTATTAGGAGAGGTGGGTGGACATAAGGTGACATTGAGAAACATTTTTCCTATTTGTCCCCTGCTAAGGCTGAGAGCTGCAGCTTCTCATCTTCCTCTTCCTGGGGAAGGCAAGTAGGCAGGCTTTTGCATAGGGGAGAAAGACCCATCTCCCCTGCTTTTTCCCCACCACCACTGCCAGCGCCACTGGAACTCTTGGCAGGGGATGGCAGTGAAGATCCTTGCTCCCAAGGGGAAAATGTGTAAATTCAGCCTGTGGAAGATCCTATTCCTGGCCTGACCATATCTGTTACAGAGATCTATAGACACACAAGTGGACCTCAACTAATGATCTTAATGATCTTTCCTTTAGAGTGTGGCATTGTTCAAATCTTTTCAAAGAAGCCAGCAAGACCTATGCTATTAAATCTATAATGGCAAAAGAGAAAATTTGCCATTTGGTCAACATCAGTTTACTCACTACAGAGTGAGGAGTATCCAGAACAGCTTTGAATTCCATATTAAGTTTCTTTAGAGAGTTTTAAAGCGTCAGACTTAGTATACCTCTAATCTGATCCGATTGGAGAGAGCTCTATGGATCTATTACTGAGACAATGTACGTGAGGCATTATGAACACTTAGAAAGTGCTATATAAATGCTTAGTGTTATTATCTATAGTGGTGGATTTTGAACACAAGCCTTCTTGCTAGATTTCTCTCTTCCTTAATCTCATTTAAGGGAGTATAATCAACTTGTGAAGGATAGCTTTACTTGTTGCCATAACAGAAATGCAGCCCCCTTTTTATTCTTGACGGCTGCTGGCCTCATTTTCTCCAGCTGAAATCAGACCAATAAGCCCCCTTCACTATTGTAAGGTATCTGGTTTGAATATGTCACATTAGTGCAAAATTACTCTAAATAGGAAATGTGATGGATAACCATCACTTGCAGACTAATAGCACAGGGTCTATCGTCTGTCCAGGAAAAAAAAGCATGTCATTTGCTGGGTGGTTACTATATAATTTGCTTCAGACTCTGGGTTGATTTTCATAGCATAGGAAGGATGCTACAAAGATTTTGCTTTTTACTTGCTTTAAGTAAAAATATACACAGTTATGGTCCAACCACAATTCTATACTCACGCAGCACTAATACATCTTACTGTGTAAAGATACCTACCAGCAGGTAGAAATGTACCCCAATCTCACTGGTAATAGAGGATTATTTGGTCCCCATTGAATGTAAGATTGCATTATGTTAGGAGCAGAACATTTTTTTACCCACCGAGTCGCTGCTCAACTCAACTTTCTTTGAGACATGACGACCAACAAACACATAAAGATACAGCCCTGAATGTCCTATCGACGGCATGGCTTTTAATATTATCTTCGTGGTCGTATGTGAAATCTTAAGACATCTCCAAGTTTGGAACATGAATGCCATAATGAGGAAAAATTACATTTGTTTCACCGCCTGCCTTTTCCTGCATGAGAATGGGTTCCGATTTTGTGTCATTATCTGATCATATTAAAAGAAAATGGTACCTGTTTTACTGTGCCATATATTTAAAGCAAAAGAACACCTGTTTCTAAAATATACTCCCATCCACCTAAGAAAGGAGGGTGGAATTAACAAAATGATTCAAGCTGCATTTAGAAAAAGCACAGCTGCTAATCCTTCATTAAGATTGCTTTTCAGAGGAATAATAGCATAGTGTCTGCCTGACAATGCCAAGCTATGGAACTTTATTCTTTTGGGTGTCTTGTTCAATACTATTCACATACACAAAACATATTCTGGTATAATTTTAACTGTTCATAGATTGTAAGTAATAGGTGCCCTTTATAGGTGCCCCTTTTTCCTATCACATATATTTGGGAAATGAACCATTGATTATTATTCTCTTAAGAACCCTCAAAGCTAAATCATACCAGCATTTTTTAAATAAGGCACGTCACAATCTTCTCTGTAAATACATTTTTACATGTAAAAAAACAGAGAATTTAAATATCTGCTTACATCAAATATACATTGAAAAGTCTAGTGGGGGAAATATACAAATTGTTAATGATGGAATCTAGCTATAGGCAAAAAAAGGGCTTTGGGATGAATGTCACTTCAGACAAATGGCCTTGGATATGGCATAATGTGGCAGGAGGAAAATTAGTTAATGTCAACCTGAGAAAAAGTTTTTATAAATTTATAATAGGGAGAACTGGTATAACATGGTCTGTAAGAGTTATGAATCAAGAATCCTTGCCATGGGTTCGGTAAGCCGTCAGCCCAAAATATGGAGATAAGAGTACTGATCAACTTTAAAGGGTTGTTGTGAGGACTGCAATATAATGTGGGCGAACTGCTTTGCAAATGCGACAATAGTAATCCTATTACTATTTGATAGTGCTCAGATGCACATATCAGGATCAATCTTACAATAACTGCTGGGGTGGTCCAGCACTTAATGATGCTCTTTTTTATGTTTCTTCCTCATGTAATATGACTGGAAATTTTGGGACACCTACTGTACCTGATGTAATTCACAAGATGGCAGAGCATGCTAATTTTAAGACATACACCTAAAATTGGTCTATGGGGCTGTTTAAAAGACTCAGCTATGCAGATTAATTATTTGTTTATCAACACCCCCCAAAAATTTGGTTGCATATCGCTGGAAAATGTAACAACTCCTTTTTTTAATGAATTTGAATAACAGTTTTGATATTCAAATTACCATATCAATTGGGAGCAGAATAAAAAAGAGTAGAGAGATAAGTTTGTTGAAAAGTTTCTTTTTTCATTATGTATCGGAACAACAACTATCAGGATAATCTTAAATGCTATTCACCATTTTCCTAATTGTCACTAATCAACAATGATTTATTATTTTCCTTCTTCATTATAGTGCAATCCTAGCCATGTCTACTCTGAAGTGACAGACCCTCCAATTGTCCCTATTTTCCAGGGACAGTCCCGGATTTACAGAAGCCATCCCGGTTTTCGATTTGATTTCTGAATATTCTACTTTTCCTTAGGACGTCCCTATTTTCATTAGAGATATGTTGGAGGGCATGGAGTTATGCAACCCCTGAGCCAAGGAGATAAGTAACTATACAACCTTTAGAAGACATCTGAAGGCAGCCCTGTTTAAGGAAGTTTTAAAATGTTTTTATATACGTTGGAAGTCACCCAGAGTAGCTAGGGCAACTCAGTTCGATAGGTGGAGTTTAAATTCATTACTATTATTATTAATAATAGTATCCTGCCCATCTGGCTGGGTTTCCCCTGGCTGCATGGCTTATAGCATATATAAAAACATAGTAAAACATCAAACATTTAAAACTTCCCAATACGGGGCTGCCTTCAGATGTTTTCTAAAAGTTATATAGTTCTTTATCTCCTTGACATCTGAAGGAAGGGCGTTCCACAGGGTGGGCGCCACTACCGAAAAGGCCCTCTGCCTAGTTCCCTGTAACTTAGCCTCTCACAATGAAGGAACTAGCAGAAGACCCTTGGAGGAGGACCTCAGTGTCCAGGTTGAACGGGGTGGAGATGCTCCTTCAAGTATACTGGGCCAAGGCTGTTTAGAGCTTTAAAAGTCAGCACCAACACTTTGAATTGAGCTCAGAATTGTGAGCCAGTGAAAATCCTTTAGGACCAGTGTTATATGATCCCGATGGTCGCTCCCAGTCACCAGTCTAGATGCTGCATTCTGGATTAGTTGCAGTTTCCAAGTCACTTTCAAAGGTAGCTCCACATAGGGCCAAAAGGATCTTGATAAGAAACTTACAAATGGCTAGACAGCCCCATAACATACTGACATTCAAACTCCTGGCCATGAAGGATGCATGGCCAAGAGAACCAAACTTTGAATTTCCAAATCAATGAAACTGAGTTGCATCCTGAGAGTCCATTCCAGCCCTGCTGGAGGGAAATTATTTTTGCCCATTTCCTGCCAATTTGCCATTGTCTTCTGCACTTCCCAGCATTACTCCCCATGCTGTTCTAGAAGATCAACTCTCCAGAACAGGTTCTTGAGAGCACTGCAGGGGAGAGGGAGAATTGCTTCCCTTCCTCTCTACCTATGGGAACATCAATTTAGCAGAATTTGCTGCAAATAAGTCTGGATCCAATCCACTGTTTATGTTGTGATGTGTTCTTGCCTCTGTCTGAAATGATTTGCAGTTACTTCCATTGCTTCCAAGTTTCTTCATCCATCTCAAAGGTATGTCCCCTTGGAATAGAGTGTGGTGAGATGCCTCTGTCCCTCATTTACTTGCTTCAGGATGACAGTTACTTATCTCCCCATTCAAATTAAAAGCAATGTTGGTTTTTCAGTGTGCGAAAGGGAAGCTGTCATTCTGTGAAGAAGTGTGCATGCACACGAAAGCTCATACCAAGAACTGACTTAGTTGGTCTTTAAGGTGCTACTGGAAGGAATTTTTTTGTTTATTCTGTGACATGTTCTTGTACATGTACAGAATCATGAAACACAGTTTTTACCAGACTGCTATGTACATTGTTGTTTTTTTATTGGTGACCTCAATGGAGAAAAATTGTTTCTTTTGAATTATCTGGTCCAGCCAAGTTGCAGGCAGCCAAGCTTGAAGGAAAAGATAAAGTGAATATTGCTTGGCCCATATAACTTCTAAATGTAGCACACTGTTAAACCCACTGGGGTTTTACATTCTTGGAATAGGGCTTTTGTTTAAGTTATTTACTTCAATTTCCACCTAAACGTGGGAATTCATAACCCATGGACACTGTCTACCTGTCATGCCAAGGGGCTTGTAGACTACTGCACTGAGACGTGGTGGTGAACACTTGTACAATAGAGATATTCAATCATCACACTTAATGTCTGTTTGCTCTCAGGGACAATGAGCATTTCCTAGACTTCTTGGATATCATTATGCATCATTTATCGAATGCACTTTTAGCATGCTGTTATACCACCAACGACCTGAGGAAAGTATACATGTTTTCGGTGCCACGCACTTTATCCTCGCAACACAACCACATGGTCTAGTACCTACTGGACTCAAAGAAGAACTTTGTACTTTCTCCATGACATTTAAGAAGGCTGCTGGATCAGCTCAAGGCCTATCTAGTCCAGCATCCTGTTCTCACAGTGGCCAACCAGATGCCTATAGGAAGCCTGAAGCAGAACCTGAGCGCAATAGCGCTCTTCCCACCTGCAGGGCCTAGGCTGCATTCAGACAGTGCTTTCTTCCATGTGTCCTTACCAGATCATTTTGATCTGTTAATGTGATCTTTCACACATAAAAAAGCCGCTTCTGGACATCTAGCAGAATCTGGCGGAAGTATAGAGCTCATTTGTTTGTTAATTCCATGGAAGCCACTCTGGAAGTCCTTTTTGGCTGAAGAACAAGTTACAAATACTCTAAATAAATAATATAATAATAATTGCTTACAGAGAAAAATCCAAGGGAACTCTCAGCAAACTCTGTACAGCTACTTTTGCATGCAAACATACTTCATAGACCCCAAGGAATCGAATTAATCTGGTTCTTATTCTCAAATTGTAACATGGCATGTCATCCCAATTGTAAACATCTGCATTAGGGAATCTGCTTCCACCAATGTAACAATTCCTTGTTTGTGCTGTTGAACTCACAAATTAGTTGATATGCACCATCTTGAGCCTCTGTTTCTGGGCACAAGTAGTCACAGGAATCTTGTACCATCGGTCTTTCAAACAATCCTTTGTTCAGTCTCCCTACTCAACAAACTGACAGAGCACCAAACTCTTCTGGCGATGTCAATTATCAACTGGTAGAAATATTTCCACCTTACCTTTCACCCTTTTCTGAAATGGCGCTTTTGAATTCTGCACTCTCTACCCCCTGGTCAAGCCTAGCACAGCCATTATAGTCTGTAAAATTCATTGCTCCGTAATGATATAGCTAAAGCTAACCACAAACGCAAAAGAGGTGTGCTGTATTGTTCAACAGTGCTAGTGGAGATTTTACTCATAAGAATCATTTAAGCTAATAGCACTCCAGGTTTCACTTGCCCATTGCCCTGTGGGTAAAATGAGCTTGTGCCACTAGGTTTAATTAGGCTTGTCTGTTCTCTCAGCTGAAAATTCAGCTGAAGCTGTAGGGCTTCTTCATCTGCTTTGTGAGGAGGCAAAACTACCTTTAAGAGGTAAGAGCCACAGCAAAATGGTAAGAACATCTGCTTTGCATGCAGAAGGTTCTAGGTTCAATCTGCAACAGATCCAAATAGGACCCCTGCCTGAACCCTTGGTCTGACTCAGTAAATGGCATCTTTATGTGTTCCTATGTTCTGTGTCTTCAGGATACAACAAAAAATAAGCATGGGAGGCACAATACTCAAGTGTGAATGGCTTGTCATTAACTCTGGACAGTGAGAACATTCTGGAGCATTCTATAGTTGGTAATTTTTTCAGCACTTTGTGTGTGGGGGGGGTTGGTTCTTGCATACCACTCATGAACAGCCAAAATGTCCTTGTGAACTGCACATTAAAAATGTCCATCCTTGTTTTTCAAATAAATAAAATGTATTCATCTTTTATATTTTGATCAGGTTTATCAATTATTATTTTTTATAAAAAAAACACCATCTCCATCTTCCACAAAAACTGAATCATATGTGGTTCCTGGGGCCTTCTGAACATGCCCCATTCTTCCATTTCATCAAAGATTGCCTTCTTCCTTTCTTTTTCTTACCCCTTTTACTCATTTTTGCATCACACAGTAAAGTAAAAAAAGACTTACTTTAATTTACTTTCTGGAGCAGGAGCTGTTCCTCCTATGTGGGGAAATTATTTTTTGCCACTTATCAGGATGTTATATATGGATGCAAAAAGAGAAGGGAGCAATGTTAACAACTTAAACAAATTAGCAGTTAAATACAGGTGGTGACGATTTCATGCGGGGTTCCATTCTCAGCCCCCACACTCATCAGCAAAGGACACATAAATGCACTCTGCCCTACCTTATCCCATTACACCCCGTTCTGCCCCCATTCTGCCCTCTTCCATGTCCCAAAGGACCCATGTGTCAGCAATCACGCATCAATTTTATGCACCTAAAATGGTTGCTACCTGTAGCCAAAGTTTGAGGTGAGGTGTTACACTGACTATAGAGATAGCCTTAAAATTGCATACAGATAAATTCATTCAACATGAGCATAAGCTATGCTAAACCGCAGCTAAACATAAGCAAACCAGCTGACAGTTACCCCCAAATGGATCTGGCTGTGCACCAGACATGCAAAAATTAGTACCTTGAATTCACCTTTGCTAGAAATTGTTCACTGCCTAAGTGGCAATTACATTCTTTGCAACTAATGACATCACACTTAATAATGAGCTATAGTGTTCATATGTGTGCATCTGCATCTCCAAATAGTTTTTTAAAAAATTAACACAGAAAACAGACCGGCACACATATATGCAAATAGTCATAATAGAGCCATTACCAATTTTGCTCGAGAGATTAAAAGCTTTATAATTAAGGCTATGAATGAATTGTGCTGACCTTTGAGTGTTTTATTGTAAGTTGCCAGGAGGTATGTTCCTGAACAGATACTATAAATTGCCTTGTATTTTGCTACAGCTCTTGGTGGTCTGCAAGGCTGGCAGAGTATCAAGTCCTATCACTGAATAACCATCTTAAGTATCTTAACCTGATCAGAAAACTCAGAGGACATAGGAAGCTGCCTTATATACTGAGTCAGACCATTGGCCCATCTAGCTTAATACTGTCTTGTGCTGACTAGTCATGGCCTTCCAGGATTTCTGGCAGGGGTCTCTTCTAGCCCACCCTGGTGATTCTGGTGACGGAGCCTGATAACTTCCGCATGCAAGGCAGGCACTCTACAATTGAGCCATGGCTCTTGGAGACGGCTGTTCTTAGCCTTATGGCTGAGTTCTTTGGATTCTTTGATTTTTCTGTGCTGAGCAAAGTTGGTTTCTTAAATTTTGTAAAATCATTGACATGCTAACCTTCTTTGCAGAAAGGAGGTTTAAGGGTCTCATAGCATATATAAGTGAATGAATGGGCAGCCCTCAAACTCAAGCAGAGGTCTGGTTGTGTGAGGACCCAAGGACAAATCTGGAAGATGAAAGATGAAGCCGGTGCTACATTGACCCATAGGTGGGTGATGCTCGCCCACAGCTGTTGCGTCCTCTGTTTTCTCACTTCATTGAACTAGTGCTGACCCAGGAAATGGAGTGTGGCTGGTGTGTGCCAGGGAGATGACTGCTTCTCTTTAAACTTCACCAAGCTTAAACAATTCAGCCAATGGTAACCAATGACTTAGTTCATCAGTGTGAAACCTAGGGCTTAAAAAGGTAAAAGTAAAGTCCAGTCGCAAACGACTCTGGGGTTGTAGCGCTCCTCTCACTTTACTGGCCAAGGGAGCTGATGTTTGTCCGCACAGTTCTTCCGGGTCATGTAGCCAGCATGGCTAAGCTGCTTCTGGCGAAACCAGAGCAGAGCACGGAAATGCCGTTTACCTTCCCGCCGGAGCGGTACCTATTTATCTTCTTGCACTTTGACGTGCTTTTGAACTGCTAGGTTGGCAGGAGCTGGGACCAAGCAACAGGAGCTCACCCCGTTGCGGGGATTCGAACTGCCGACCTTCCGATTGGCAAGCCCTAGGCTCAGTGGTTTAGACCACAGTGCCACCCGTGTCCCTATGTACATATTCTGTACCTATTCGACTCTATTCTGTACCTATAGCTATGTACCTATTCTGTTAAACCTCCAGTGAACATTACAATCATGTGGTAGGACCTGTCAAGTACATTCATAAAACCACAGCCTTTGGCATCAACCCCCTCAGGTTGATGCCCAGGGCAACTGCCCAGCTCTCCCAACCCTAATGGGATGGGACAGTTATTTTCCAATTATTTTTCAGGGGTCGCCCCCCCTTGACACTGAGAAGAATTTTCCTTATTTAAGTTCCAGCATTGACCTAAAGAGCTGGCATCATCATGAAACTGGTTGGAGACAAAAAGGGGTAAGGGATTTGGCACAAGCCTGCTGCTCCTCTCCTCACTCTACGTCTTCACCATATTTTGGCCACTGGAATGGGGCTGAGCTATGCCAATGGAACAGATATGCCAGTATAGAGTAGTGTTGGCGTATCTCCCATGGCTGTATCATATCTCAGATTCAACCAATCCTGCAGGGCTTCTGCCATATCCTAAAGGCCATCTGCCACAATATAAGATTGTGTATATCAAAATATGTTTTTGTTTTTTTAAAGAGGTTAATCTGATTGTTTTATTAAACCTTCGAACCCAACTTTCTGCAAATCCACTTTTACTTACATTGACTTGGTCTGGAAAGTAACCTAGCACTGCCCTCATTTTTTAAGAAACAACAACAACAACATTGTTGACATTTATATGTCAAGGAAGAACCGTCAGACCAGTGTAGTTAGGTGCAACCAAGAGAACATTTTTAATACAATAACAGCATATATGTTTCTCGAGAGTTACAAGAAATATCTGATTCCTAACATTCAGTGTAGAAGAAGGGGAAAGAAGAAGCTCAACACAGTGTTCCCAGAGTAATATGTTTGGTAATTTAATGTGCCGAGCAACAGTTTTCGAAGAACGCACACTAGCAAATATCTCTTTCTGCAATGCTTGGAAGAGTCAAAAGTGAAAACCTTTTCAATTTTTACAACCATGCCTCTGTGGTGGGCTAAGTCATTTTGCAGACTTCTGAGGCAATTTGTCTGGGATCGAGCTATTTCCCCAAGCATCCTGAAAAATCAACATTTCTTTATGTTCCGGAGGCTCACAAACAAAATGAACAAAAGGCAACCCCAAAGAGAACCTGTTGCTAAATGTTCAGCAAAATCCAATTCAAACTCAAAGGAGGCATGAAAAAATAGCTTTCTGTGCAATTTGGCCATGCAGTTTCGGTGATATGGTGCTTGTATCTGTATTTCCCATTGCAACAACTTGCCTCTGTGCTTTTGCTCTTATATATTTTTAATCTATGCATCAATAAGAAGCAGATCAGTGTGAGACAACCTAGGTTGAATTTATCCAACAGATTTTCCTTCCTTCCCTGCCTTTTTCTTCTAATAGTCATTTTGTCCTGTTCTCTGGCTTTTGTATAGCATTAAAAACCAACTGTATATACAGACCTTCAATACTGGGTGATCCAGGGAAAGAGTGGGGACTTTGATCCATTATTTTAAAAGGGCACAAAACATTTGCAGATTTGATTGCTAGAAGCTTGGGCCTCCATGCATCTTTCGTCCTAGAAGATCTGACAGCCTAGAAGATCTGAAGCAAGGCTATATGGTATGACAATAATTCAGAGCAAACAGTCCTTCAGTATAATGAGAATCAAGCATTTGGACACCCCTACATGACAAACAGTCTTAGATAAACCTTTGCCAACCTGGTTCCGCACCCCAATGTTTTACACTACAACTCCCATCAGTATGTTTCCGAGCACAATTCAAAGTGTTGGTGCTGACCTTTGAAGCCCTAAATGGCCTCGGCCCTGTATACCTGAAAGAGTGTCTCCACCCCATTGTTCTGCCCAGAAACTGAGGTCCAGTACTGAGGGCCTTCTGGCAGTTCCTTCACTGCAAGAAGTGAGGTTACAGAGAACCAGGCAGAGGACCTTCTTGGTAGTGGCGCCCGCCCTGTGGAACACCCTCCCATCAGATATCAAGGAAATAAACAACGACCTTAGAAAACATCTGAAGGCAGCCCTATTTAGGGAAGTTTTTAATGTTCAATGTTTTATCGTGTTTTTATGATTCTGTTGGGAGCTGTCCAGAGTGGCTGGGGAGGTCCCGCCAGATGGACAAGGTATAAATAATAAATAATTATTATTATTCTCTTCCTCCTGCCATGGAGAGGAAGGAGGCGGGGAAGCAGCCCATGACTGGTGCCGGCGGCAGAAGAGGCAGCTGGCCATTGAAGCAGAGCTACTGCTCCAGCCCCTGGCTCCTCCAACATCCTAATGCAACATTGGGATGTCACACAATAACGTCACATGCGACATCACACATGTGATGCCACCCCCCCATCTCCTTCACAAGTTGGTGCCTCTGTTGACTTGACCAAGATGCTGGGAGACCTGCTGCTTAAAACAGTAAAGACCAATATTCCAGATCAAACACTGAAAGTCAGTCAAACCTAAGAGAAATTGTATCATGAATTCCAGGTTAACAGTACAATATAAAATTTAAAAAGCAGATTTCAAACTGTTTTAGTCACGCACAAAAACATTTTTAAAAATAAGCTGTTTTCACAAACAACTGTAAGAACAAAAACTTAACTTTTGTTTTAAAAAGGGGGGGGAAACACCCTCACAAAAACATCTTTTTGTGTGGCATTAATACCCAGCTACTTCTATATGTTATCTATATTTTTCTTGTTGACATTCAACCAATTCAGAGCTAAAAATCTATCCTCCATTTTTTTTCTCTTTAGGTCATAAATCATAAAAAGGTTATATTTTATGAAAGCTGAAGCTGAGAAGTAAACAGCATATTTGTATCAAAAGAGTTTCATCTATTAAACAGCAATGACAGGGCCCTCTGGGCCAAAATCTAGTTTTCTTACTTAAAAAGCTTAGTTCTTTTGTAGACTCCTGCAGGGACCTATAACAGTTGGAATTGGGTTTTTTTATGCCTTTGAGGCCTCCAAATGAATGTTACAGTTTTCCATTATTTTCTTTTTCTTCTGAGAAAACTAGGCTACCGACTTACTGCCTAAAACCTACACCCTGAGATTGTTCTGTTGTAAAATCTGTCTTCTACCTTAAGTTCAGCATTTTCACAGCATCCTCCCAAATTTTTTAAGCCTTGTAGTTGCTTGAGTATGAACCTACAGAATGGAATCAAGGAGCCAAAGATTACTGGTGATTTACCATTTAACCATGTTTGGTTGCAAGATTCCTATGATTGCTTTTATTATGCAATGGACAATCTTTGGGTTTTTAAAACAGGATCAGTGAAGGTGGGCATGAAAATAATGTGTTTCTCAGATAATGCAAAGAGCCAACTGTTTTACAAGTGTTGCTCTCCAATAGACACAACCGCCTTTTACTTTTGGTATGGAGGTACTAGAAAAATATATCTTCCTTTTCTAGGGCCAATGGCTGCAATCCACTGAGAAGTTCATTTACATAAGATGCATGAAATGAATGTGAACTCCCATTCATGAGAGTGGAATCTGTGCAAGAGAGCTCACTAGATAGTTGGGCCAAGTGGGTGCAATTGTGCTGAAGTTGGACACAGCCAACTTTTGGTTAGTCATATCCTGTATGTATAGGTCTGGGTGTAGCATGTACCAGAAAAATAAAATGTTGTGGTCACAATCTGTTTGGCAAGCTTTTGAAAGCCCATACATTTTTCCAAAATCAATATTTGGATTTGTTGTCAAATCTGAAATTTTATGCCAAGGGTAGTGAAAGGCAAGAAAGGAGCAGAAGTGTAGACTGGGAAGCTGGCCTAGAATTGAAAGGCATCTCTAATTTGCCTATTTTAATTGACCTTAATTAATGTAATTAGCATAGCACTTCCAGGACTCTGGCAGGTAATACAGTTCATGGGCAAAAAGCTAAGTTTAGCCTGCATTGTGAATTATAGCCAAAGACTTGTTGAGTTAATGAGATGAGGTTTGTGAGTAGAATGATATGAGCAAAACATATGACGCTATACAAAGGTATATATGACTGTAACCCGAAGTATCAGCCTCTTGATTTAAGAGCCCCATGATCTGAACTACAATAATCTAAAAACAATGAATGCAGTAGTATCATATCATACATTTTTTACTAGACATTGGGAGGTCAACAGAAAGTAACATCACCTATGTTATTTTGATCTCCTATGATTGCAACTGCAATGGTGTCCAGAATATATTCTTTTCACCCATACAGACACCTTTTTATAGCTGGTAATGCACAATACATTGGGCTGGAGATTCAGATTTGGGCTAAAATTCCATCCCAACCTTAGGAACTCATAGGCAAACTAGACGAAAATATATTTTGGGGGATGGTTTGGAGGCAGGCATTGCAGATATCGGCTTTTCATGCAGGACATGTGTGGATGGAATTAGAAGCAGCAATATAGAACTTGAAGGTGTGAACCTAAACTGATGGTGGCTGAATGAACAAAGCACACCTAAGAGTGCACTGGTGGATTTCTTCCGCCAGCTGTTGGGAAAGAGTCTGTCTCTTGGAAGATCTGAACTTCTGAAGCAGAGCTTGACAACAACAAATGATTGGAAGCCGCTACTTGGGTAATTTGCCTACATGGGGTTTAATACATCACCAATTGTCCTTGCATCTAAGGAAACTAGGTAGATTTGCAACATAGTCATGGCTCTATTACTACTCAATGTCTAATATCCAGCTTCTTTTATTCTTCTCAGCCCTGAAATCATTGGAATTCTGTAGAGCATCTTGCAAGCTCTTGAATGAAAGAAATAAAGAATTCAGCCTATGTGCAGCTTTTTAAAATCTCTGACTGCTATTAAAATTAGTGCACCTTAAGCTATTAAAAGATGATAGACCTGGCCCTTTCTGAATGGTGTAATTTATGACGTAGAATATCTGTATATCATACTATTATTACATCCCAAGCAGCGTTAGCAAATTTGCCACCTCTAAACTAGCAGAATAATCACTAACAATTAACAAAATGATACATCTGAGTCGTGGTAATCTTTTTAGCTACATCGAACATATATTTGCTCTTTTGATGTCTTGTGTGAATAGGACTGTTTTATGTGACTGATGACGGGCTAAACAATAGTTCAGAGTTGTAATATAGAACTCAATTTGCTGGAACTATCATCTGAAAGGCTTGGACAATTTATTGAACGCTGTAGATGAAAGAAAGGAGGAGAGAAAAAAATTTAAAAACTGACCACTTCTAAAAATGAAGAAAATGGGGCAGTAAAGGGTATTGTAATATACTTTAATCTTCCTTAATGCAGAAAAAAATATGAAATGCCATTAAAGCCGCCTTTGAAATGGATGTGTCCATATTGCTTGAGCACCAAAATCTAGTTAATGAATCTATTGTGAAGGCAAATAAACAGGATAGCAGCAGAGAAAAAGAGATCTATGCATTATACCGACTCATTCAGAAGATGAAAGAAGAGAAAAATTAAAGTTAAATTCATATAAATATTAGATCCAAGGAGAATAGTTGCAGGTGTAATAAAAAAAGAGTGAATAGGAGTTGGAGGAGGGAGAGTGATATAGCTGGATTTACATTTCATCAGCGAGTCTGAGTAGGTAGATAGTTTGCATGCAAGAGTGAAGTCAGACAAGATGAAAGCTTTTGGAGGGGCCCAGTAATTAACATTTTAAAAGGTTTTTAGGCAACAAAATAATGCTTCCACAATAACATCAATTTAATCATTTTATTTGAAAAATTAGATGGGTTGCAAGTGTTCATTTGTTAGAAGTGGTGTTGACGGCATTTGGAAGGAGTTATCAAATCCTGTTTCAGCATTAATAGTTTTGAGATGGATTCAACGTGTGGGAAAGATAAATGAACCCTACAGAGATTCATCTGGAATGCCTCATGAAATAAATAAAGCTTGGTGAAACTTACTGAATACTCAAACCTATATTAAAGTGTGTTGTTCATAAAAGCCCTGATCCAATAATTCTGGTGCCATCCACACAGGGGATTCTAGGGGGGTAAGGAAGAGACACCTCTGGTTTTGGTTTTCAATGTTGGGAGATAGTTGTGTTGGTTGCAGGTACACTCAGGATGTGCACATGGAGCTTTCCATGGTGCTGAAGAAAATGGGGACCATTCCTGATTCCGCAAAATCCCGCATGCATATTGGAAGTCTAGAGAGCTTTGGGCTGGGATGACGGCTCAGATAACTCCACTGCTGTGCAGTCCTCATGTAGAAATGAAGCTTGCACAAAACCACCACTCCCATTATAATGAACTAAGATTGTACAAAAGTGTACAGTGAATAGTTCCCACCAATCAGTTCTACCTGTGCACCATGTTGATGAAAGTGAAGTCAACAGCAGTTATCCAGTGCTAATCCTACATCACTTTAAGGGCTGTAAGGTACTTTGACTTTATTTTAAGGTTGTATTTAGAAGGAAATGATGGTTTTTTTAAAAAAAAAAAACCAACACATTCATTTTAAAATAGATTATATTTTAAAGAATTTACTATACTTATAGTAAACTCTTCCTTGAGAAAGGTCAGAATAGCTTATCAGAGACTTCCAAAGATATTCTATCCAGGCACTGATCAAATTCAGACCTGCTTGGCTACACTCATAGCACAACCTCCCAGCGTTCCCATGACTTTCACAGGTTTACTTCCCAGGACAAAACCATGAAAACCCAAAGGCCCATTATAAACATTTTAAGTTTGTGTGCTTCACTTACTTGTAAGTAGCAAATTGCAAACCTCTACAATGAACCTACAAAAGTATTGACCAAGGTGAAAACTACCTAGTCGTTTTTTGTGTAATGCTAATTTGTACTAATTGCATCCCAAAGTGGCTTACATAATAAAAGCAAACACTATAATAAAATTTAAAACATAAATTAAATATCAGCAATTAAAACATCAGAGCTGTATTACTGCTGCAAAGACCTCCTGGTACAGATCAGTTTTAGCCAGGCACCTGAAACTTAACAGGGATGGTCCCTGTGTGATTTCTAGTGGAAAGGAATTCCTCTTCACTGAAGACATGACTCCTTGTTGATATGAGCCATGCTTCTGGTTCATGGGGGACTAGTAATAGTACTCCCCCCAGATAATCTCATTGATTGGCTTGGGATATATGGGATAAGGCAGTCCTTTCGCTATTCTGGGCCTAGGCTGCTCAAGGTTTGGACACTAATACTGTAACCTTGAACCTGGCCCAGATTTTATTTATCTAGGAAACGAACATTCCAAACTTTCTTTTTCAAAAGAGACACTGTGTTCCTAATACTCTGGGCAACAAACCTAAGAGACCACATCTGCTTTTCTTTGCTAATGCACTACAGTATAGTGCTTGAAGATAGTGATAATGCAGCTGCTATAAAAGATTCATAGATTCTTTTTTACCCAGTCCGAGTCCAATGTATTTTTGGGCTATTAAAAAATCCTCAGTAACTTCACATCCAAATGGACAGTAGCTCCAAAACTGATAACAATAGGATCTAACACCAACCATCCCCAAATCTTTTTTGCCTCAACCCAACACTCCTCTCACAGTTCTTCTGAAAACAGCTTCCTTAACACGGCTTCCTAGGATGAAGGGTGAGGCAGGTGGAAACAGCCATTGCTTGATAGCAAACTCAGAGTCCCTCTATACAGTGGTACCTCAGGTTAAGTACTTAATTCTTTCTGGAGGTCCGTTCTTAACCTGAAACTGTTCTTAACCTGAAGCACCACTTTAGCTAATGGGGCCTCCTGCTGCTGCCACGCCGCCGGAGCACGATTTCTGTTCTCATCCTGAAGCAAAGTTCTTAACCCGAGGTAATATTTCTGGGTTAGTGGGGTCTGTAACCTGAAGCGTATGTAACCCGAGCTACCACTGTACTCACATTTCTTCTTCTGGAAGCTGCTCTCTGATTAAGGCTCCTAGGGTTGGAAGGTGAGGCAAGGCAGGTGGAAACAGCCATTCTTTGATGGCAAACTCAGAGTTTTATATAGGAACAAAGGCAGATTCCTCCCCCTCTAACCCACCCCCAACCCAAGGAGCTTACAATGTAAGATAGACAAGGAAGGAAACAGTAGGAAGAGGGATGAATACAGAAAAACAAAGCTGTGTGAGCTTAAAGCTTGATTACAGCTGGGAATGAAAATTAAGGGGCAAAGCTAAGGGCCACTTGGAATAGGGAAGATCTGATGGAGAGAGCCCACCACATACATGTTAAGTGAGGAATTCTATTGCAACGTCTGAAAGGGAAATTCTCACATTTATACTACAGGAGGATGTGTGATATGTTCCCACATATGAAGCTCAACACATTTCCCCACAAAGAAATCACAAGAAAGTAGGTTTGTACACCTGACTGTTGTTGCCACCTATGACATCCAAAGCCGAAACCCATCATGGCAACCAAAGTCACCCTGGCTTTGACACCTTGATGTTCTACTGATGTTGAAGGACAAATGTGGTCACAATGTAAGTATTAATTGGAACCCATCCTATGATATAGGAGTTGCACAGAAGTGGCTTGGTTCCTCTTGCAAGGGCTTATCATCTACACTAGACAGATAGAGCAGGCAAGGGGATGAGTACAAGCAGGGACTGATAAAAAGTGGTGGTTCAATATGGCGATAAAACATGGGAAATACCAGATGGAGGAAAAGAAAAAGATTGTGCAAATAAGTTTTTGAGTGGTTCATTCTTTTTTTCCATTCAAATATACCTATCTGCTTTGCATTGTGGTCTGCTGGCATTGCTCTCTATACAAATTCCACAAAGTTTGGAGCCCAAAACCTCAGCTGATTTCAGGGAGGTGCTTAAAAGGTCCAGTTACTTTCCTTTTATAGTAATGGGTGATATGAGACTCCTGGAGCTTTTTCTCAGCCAGCTTTGATTAAGCAGGCATGCATTGTCCTGTATTTGTGAGTCAATCATTTGACCAGGCCGGAGGCCAGCGCTTGTTCGGAAGTCTTCTCTTCAGGATTTCCAGCATGCGTTGAACCATGGTCTGTTTACAAGTTGAACCGTTCGTGAAAGGGCAAACAACAGATGAATATCCAAACCAAAAATTGATTGAAAAAGCCAACGTCTGTTTCACAAAGCCCATATTGTATATTAGTTTTGAATTCAATGGAAGGAATACAAAGTTCCATTAGTTAAACCAAAACACTGATAAGGTAAACAAATCATCCATCATTCCTACCAAGCTATGCATATATTTCTTTAAAATGGGATCCAGATGAAAGATGTATTATGTTTTTGGTATGTTTACGTGAAATGAATGTGTGTGTGTGTGTGTGTGTGTGTGTACACTTCTAGCTCAGGTGTTTTAACTTTGTAGTTGTATCATTTGGGGGGCGGTGTTAAAATGTCAGAAAACCAAATAACTATGTCTAAGAAAGTATTGTTTGGAATAAAAATATAAAATAAGATGTTGGTGAAGAATATAAGAAGAGATCAGGCCAAAAATCATCTTGTCCAGCATCCTGTTTTCACAGTAGGCAGCCAGATGATTAATAAGAATAATAGGACAGCTGGCTGGCAGTAGCATGTATTCTCCTTCTTTTTCGATGTACTTTGCTCAGAATTAGGCCATTTCCATTTTAAAACTATCCTCCGACTGGGAATTGTCAAAAAAGAACCTGCCTAGGAATAATCATAAACGTTAAGGTGGCTGCTTGGATGTGGACAATAACAGGACTTCCAGAAATAAACAGCTATTTGGTGAGCTACTAACACAGAAACGTACGCTGTGAAATGGGAGCTTGAACTCTGCTTCTCACATAGAACTGAACTGTCTGCTTTGAGGAATATTAAATTTGAAAACAAGCTATTTTCCATTGCTCATTTTCTATCCACCTTTTGTTGTTTTGTTTATGTAAGTAGGTTTCGTGGCAAATGGTGAGAGTTATCCACTGCCTGTAGCACAACTATATCTGTCAATAACAATGGGCTGAACAGTGGCCTTCTCCAGACTCTGCACACAGTGACATTCCTGGGCAAAAGTTGGTCCTTATGAGTGTCATGGAAGACACAAATCTGTGTGAGAACATCAGGAAACTAGACTAGAAGAAAACAAACTCCTGTCTCCACCCAAATATATCCAGCTCTGCTTAGTGACTAAACTCTACAATGACACTATTTAACAACTAGTTGACATGTATTTCTGTTTTAGTTCCAAACATGTTTCTCTCCCCCCCCCCTTAATTATGCTCTTCACTCCATTCCCATTAAAAAATTCAATTACCTCTAGTTAAAAAACTAAGACACACACACTCAACATAAATGTAGTCTGTCAAACATCTGCCAGCAACAAACTGCAAACCTGAGGGACACTCAAATACATTGGGTATTGCTGGCTTTTGTTTATTTGTTTGCTTTATTTTTGCCAGTGCAGTAACCTTTCAGTCATTCTTTCTCCTTCCACCCCAGTTCTTATAGTCTGTGTCAGTAGCAATCCATTCCAATCTAGTGTTTTGTTTTAATAAGGTTGTCCCACCTTTCCCTCACAATCAAGTTGTGGACCCTGATTTTAGGGACAGATGACTTCATGCAGATAGGGCTAGGCAAACCTTTCCTTGCCGGAAAAAATAAAACCCAGACGAAAACTTTATAAGAAATGATCAGGGATATTTTTCACAGAAAACTCTCAACACATGACGGATGAGACTTAAATCACCCAGTGCTTTTAGAAGTACTGTCTTTTAAATAAAATTGCAAGATGGCTCATATAACCCAGATGGAAACAAAAGCCTTAGTGGTCTTGGCACATTTCTTTACAAGGAAAAAGCATGTGCCATTTTAGAAAATCAAAGCAAAGAAAAACATTGATGACAATTCCGTCAGCTAATGTATTATTATGGCATTTTATGGATTTTATATATAATTTCCTGTAAAGTTAAGAGGTTGAAGTGATCTCTTCTATTCAGGTGTATTATCAGAATAGCCGCAAACAATTTTCTGCATCTTATTATGTTCACAGTTGACATACTATTAGAGAAATGTGCAGCTGTCTTACTCTGCTATTCATTTCCTCATTACTATTTTATAAATATATGATTAACAGTTATTGCAGATGCCTAATTCACATTTACTGCAAATGCAACCCCACAAATGAATGCTCAAAGCAAAGAGATGTGGTTTTAGAGTAATTTAAATTTTACAGTTCCATTTACCCTGTTTTTTAATTTACTGTATAATGACCCTATTAGAATAAAACACATCTGGATGTTCTTTGGGGAACATTTAATTTTCTGTGGCTTCAGTACTAACAGAATTTGTACCATAAAGGCCACAGATGCTTTGAAGACTGTACAAATTTTCACGTTTTATGCCAAGAAGATGGTTAATTGTACAGATGAGACACTTACAGCAACTTACAACAAGAAAGGCTGCTAAAGGCTAAGAGATACAGACAGGACTTGGACCTCAGAGCAATTTCCTAATATAGAACACTTTATTTGTTCCATATTTATCTACACTAGGTACGTTAGGACCAGAATTATTTCAATCTAGGCCCTCACATACACAGGGACTTCACTTTAATGGAACTGAGAAAGTGTGTGTGTGTGTGTGTGTGTGTGTGTGTGACCCACTGTACCCTAAAGTATCAGCCATTGAATTCGCATCAATGATTCAGAAATACAGTACAAATATACCATTGGCATGTGCTTTGTATGTTGCCAATGAGTCTTCACCCACTGGAGACCAAAGCAACATCTTCCCTCAAGTTCTCACTTCAGAAGGATGCATGTTTTCCAAATCTTTGTGACTTCTCCTTTTTAGTTCTCCTTATAGCTAAAAGATAAGGAGATAATATCCCATTCTGGTGATTTTCATTGTTACTAACTAGCTGGTTAAGCATCACCATTGTTAAATTTTAAGAATTATTTGAGCTAGTGCATTCCAGTGTGGATTCATATGCCATTCCTACTGATCATCTGCACTCAGTTTTCAGATGTTCTGAAGCATAGGCTGCCATATTAAGAGAATCATCCCAAGAATTTGAGATTGATTTGAATATTAAGTACAGATCATTGCAGCAGAGAAAGCTCCTTTACAAGAAATAATGGGAATCCATTCTCATTGATTAGTTAATTTATGTTCTACAACTAATCGAAACACAAATCTCATTAGCCACAGGTCAGTAGACTTGGGGAGAGAAAAGAAAATCATTTGGCAAGCCCAGGGAGCTGTACAGATTTCACTAGAAGCCAAGCACTTCTAAAAGCTACTGGCTTGATCAGCACGTGCTGTCCTTCAGCGGTACAATGTCAAAAAGCTATTGCTGTGCTTCTTTCAAAGCTGCCCTTAAAAATCCTCTTCATAAGAATAGGCAGCCATTCTACAGTGACGGAGCAACCTTCTTGATCTGTTAAACAGAAATAACACTATCTTCACAGCTGGCTTTCCTTAGAGCTGAACTGAATATTCACAGTAAGAGGCACATCTGTTCAAGTTGGCTGGGTTGAATTGTCCAATCCTGAAACAAAATCCTTTTCTCATCCTGTGGATCTGGGTGCAGCCTTTATCTTATCAAGGAGCAGTGTGCAATTCAAGTCAGTTGGTATAGATTATATTGACTGTCGAATGGAACAAGATGAAACCAGATGAAGTGGCCAAGTGCTGCAACCAGGGCCATTTTAAAGGACACAAGGACCTTATTCAGCTTCATGTTCTGAGATCTCACACATATCTGATTTGTAAACCACTCCAAGAAGGACACAGATGCTGCACCTACTATTCCCCCCACAAACTTATTTCTGTCTGAAATCTTCTGCTGAACAGCCAGTGTTTTTCTTTTCTTGCTGATCAGACTCCCAATATTCCAAATTTCCTTGAGCTTTATTTTAATAAATGGTGCATGAGAGCATTTATTTTATGTTGGTCTTAAGGATTCCAGCACTAGACGCTGCAGACAGCATCTCACAGGAACTAAAGCATCATCAACATCAGCATCATATGCAACCCACCTGACTAGGTTGCCCCACTCTGGGAAGCTTCCAACAAAATATAAAAAACACAATAATCAAGAGTTGGTGGGTTCTACAGAAGAATAATGTTGCTTTAAAGACCATGGTTTTTGTCGCTAAACTTGGGATTTCATACTAATGTGCTACTCTTGAGGGTCAAGCTAGACATGAAAGCAAAGGCACATTTGTTTATTCCTATGTCTGCCCTGATCATGTATAAAGCATAGGGTAAGGAGTGTGTTTAATCTTTTATATCAAAAGAGGTACATGGATGAAGAGAGCTGAACTCTTCCCCACCTACCTGCACACCTGATGGCACAGGGTTCATTCTCTAGAGTCAGGCTAGGAGAAAAGTCCCTTGCACCACAGAGTTGGGGAGGGGGAAATGTTCAGTTCCCCCTCCCACCCATCCCCATTCATGTGAAAATATGACTCCATGCTTTATATGTGAACAGGGAAGACATGTGAATGAAATACATGATTAATTTGATCATAATTGTTGTTTAAATGGGGGGGGGGGAATTGGCCCAATTTAGAAGCACTGAAATCCTCCCCAGAGATTATTCTTATGGCTAAAGCCAAGTGAAAGTTGTAATATTAACAACAATAACAACAATTCATAGTTTTTTTTACAACAAAGTGTTTCATGTGAATTTGTGGCCAAACTGGCAATGCTTCTTTCCCAGTGAAAATCCACGGTCTATTTATCACCTCCTGTGCGCACACACACTACTGGGAGCCATGGTCATTTCAGGCCAAGCATTACTTCCTATATGCAGCTGCGCCCAAAGGGATTTTCTCATGCAGGGGTGGGAAACCTATTTCAAGCCCAATATCTGCATTCTCTTGGGGACAATGTGTGCATACCAACAGTGAGCAGGACCAGAGTCAAAAAAGTGGGTAGAATAACAGACGTGGCTCTCTTACCTTTGTACAGTCACACACAAAAAGTTGTAAGTTTCTATACACACTTTCCATCCTCCAGCCAGGCAAGCAAGATGTTCACAGCAGTGTGGAGCATGCACGGTCAGGGGTTTGGCCTTGGGAGGCAGTGTGTAATGAGGGCCACAACTGGTGCCTGGGCCTGAGCCTTCCCATACCTGCTCTAAAACACCAAGTGCTTTAGGTACTCATAATTTGATCTATGTCAGCTGTTCCACCTCGTTAAATATTTTCAACATTTATTTACCACTTTCTATGTTTAAAAGTCCTCACCAAGGTAAAACAAAGGAGTATTTCTGATTTGGACATATGGTGTAAGACTTTCCCCCCCCCTCAAAGAACAGTGCTATCCCACACATGTCTGCTCCAAAGTAGGCTCTCCTGAGTTCAATGGAACCTGTTTCTGGGTAAATGTGTATAGGACAGCTGACTCATTTCTTTTGTGCCTTCCTCTTTGCATACTGAGAGATTAAAGAAATACCAGAAAGATCTCAACTATCCCCAACATACAGTGACAAGGCTAAAAGCCACAGGGTTTGGAGAGTTTTATTTCAAATTCACACCATGTGCTTCAGATTGATTTTTGCAAAGTCGTATTATCTCTTTGGTGTTAACTTGTGCGCACACGCACACACACACACACAAAACCCTGAGAAAATAGAAGTCCTTCATTGGAAAAAAACACAAAATACTTATAACTGTATTTTCTTGGTAAAACAAGCAGGGGAAATAAACTGGCATAGAAAGGCATCACTTAGAACTCATCCAGTGACCTCATTACTCATGGATCATTTGCGTAATAGGCCACATGGGCTGCATAAAAAGCATTATTGCCTTCCTTAACACTGTGCATTTATGGAGTGATAATCCATACATTAGTGAAACAAAACAGAAAATCTAGCAACTCCTTTGGACCTGCTTTTGGAATATTTAGAAAATATATTGTAGATTTCATGGCATAATAGGTGCAATAAAAAGTACATTCCTTTTATCTCCATATTCATTCACTCAGTAACTATCATGGAGAAATAGCACTGCAGAAATGCTAAGAACTTCAGCTTAGAAATATTTTGCCCACAATACGGGAAGCAGCTCAATACACAATATTGTTTTTATACGCAAATTGTGACATTAATTGCTGATAATTGCAAAAAGGAATCTAGCTCTTGAAAGAAAGTGCAGACAAGGTAGTGGCATCAGGCCCAAACCAACTAGAAATCACTGTAATGCAAACAGAAGTCAACCGAGAACTGGAAGGATAAACTGTACCAGAAAATCCTTAACAGGATGCTATTCCAAATGATGATAAACTGCCCTATTGTTAATGCAGATATATACACATTTAATATTTTTCATTGCCTAACACTGACACTGAACTTTTTAAGGCATTTGTTTTTGCTTGTTCCATCTGTTTATTTCCTTGACTGACTAGAATGTCCGCCTAGAAAACAAGATAAGTGGAGCAGCCTCTCTGAACTAATGCAAACAAATCCAGAACACATGCTAGATGTTTTACAGTTCAGTGCAAGGTAGTTCCAAGAAAATGGAGTGCTGTTTACAGAACATGGCTGCCCCATTTGGGCCAAACCAGACTTGACATGGGAGGTCCATGATCCAATCTCCAATCGCCAAACTTATTTTTTATTTGGTTAAAACCAGGGAAGGATATTGATGGGAAGTGCACATCCAAACTCACCATGCAGTGAGAAAAAGGACTAGTGTCATATGGGAAGCAGTCATTTCCCTCACACTGCAGCTAATATTTATTTCAACCAATCAAAGTGCATGGAGCAGAGCTTAAACCTTCCCACTTTCCAGCACTGTGGTCCCCACTGAAATGCCAAAGGAAGAGACACTAGGAGGTTTTATCATCGATCTCCCGTGTCGCTTCCAGCTTAAGTGAAATGCAGCCCTGCTTGTGGTGTTTCCTTTGTACCAACGGCTTCCCTCAAACTAGGAGCAGCCATGCCATAGTCCGTATTCACTGGCTTTTTGTTGTCTAGATCAAACCCTGAAAGTGTGTAAAGTGGGTGTCTAGAAGTCCATTTCCTCAAGTCCAGCTTCTTCGGGAGAAAGAAAGTTGATCATGCTCCTCACAGATTCAAGACTGCTTTGTGACTCGATGAAGAGTAGAATGAGGTTTGAGCGTGAGGAAATGCAACAAATGGCTCACAGGTCTCTCGCATTCCCCCATGTTTATCAGAAAGGGCTTGTTGAAGATTCTGCTGAGTTGTTTCCTGATGTCATTCCAAGGGGCCATAATTTGCAGGGAAACATTATAATATAAGGATTTATATCTTCTCTCTCTATCTCTCTCTCCCTCTCTCTCTCTCTCACACACACACACACACACAAACAAACACTAACACTAACACTAACTGATTTTTTTAAAGGTGGTAGAAAGATGGTCACATTGAATTTGGATTTTCCACTAATTGCCACCTTCAGATAATCCCCCCAGAGTCCCTAGTTATGATCTGATCTGATCCCAGTCGTGAAATCAGTTCCTGAGCACCAATATTCCTGAATGAATCTCAAACTAAATCACCTAGTTCAAGGCCTCTGACATCTTGGTGTTGAGTGCTAAACAAGTGACATTTGGCTACAATTTTTCCCTGGCATTTTTCCTGAATAACTGTGGAGCAGCCCCAGTAAGCCTGCTACTTTGTTGGAATGCGCATAAACATATGGTGCAGCTATTGTTTTTTATTTAACTGTAACACAGCATGCATGTTGCTTATTCTGATGCTTCTCCTGCTGTTGCTGCTATTTGGCGAGCTTTCCTGCCAATTGGATTTTAGACCCATGTTTAACTGTAATTTGTCTTGGGTGCCATTGTGGTGATCTATAAATAGGGTAAAAAAAATAAATCTCAAAACATGGGTCAAGCTACTGTAGGAGGATTTGTATGAGAGGCTTTGTAAATTTCCTCTACATTAATTCATTTTCCTGGATATGCCTAATTAAATAAAAGGCTTAAGAAGAAGGTGGGTTTTTCCAGAACATCACTGTTAATCCCGTATTGGGATCCAGCCATAAGGAATACCACGTGATTCAAAGCACAATTTATAAATTGAGAAGGGGGGAACCAGACTAAAACAGAAGCTGAGGTGTTTAAGATTCATGGATTTGGGATTTCTATTCAAAATGGAAAGATTGGCCTGTTTCAAAACTTTTACTATTGCAGACACAGAATAATTAGTGAGTTGTTGCTTTAGTTATCAGCATAAGGAATAGGGCACAGAGTCCCCAATCCAATTAAGCTAATATGACTGTAGAAGCAGAATTCCATATGTACACAGGGTGCTGGTTCACTGTAGGAGTGGCTTTAATTACTGATTTTCCTCATTATTATTATTTTTATAAAGCAGAATAAGCTTTTCAATAGCTCTTTTCATCTGTATATAAAAATTAAAAGGAAAAGGGAGGAGGAAATCAACCACCACCACCCTGAGCAGGAACTGTTTAAGGGGCAATTACAAAGTTATTCAAAGAGCAAGGCACGGGCTATTACTCATCAGTAATCCCACTATTTTTTCAAAAGGAAGAAATAAAAGGGGCACAACACGCAAGCAGGAGAGTTTTCATTAACATTGGAAGAGAGGGACTAACTTCTGCATAAAGATTATAAAAGGATTTTGGCATGGGACAGACACTCCTGTCTGAAAAGGCATGCAGAGCCACCATTTTAATTCTGCTTCAGCTGGTGCAGAAGAGCAATGACTCAGCTATACTAAAGGTAGACCTCCACCTTCCTCACATTTGTATCTTGCTATGGCCAACTTCCTCGTCTTTACCAGTTAACTTGGCCCTCCAGGGTTCTTCCTTTAAAATATCTTCATATTTTCAATCATATCCCAAGGCTCTCTTCCACCATCCTATAACTGTTCTTGAATGCGTCAGGCTAAAAAGGGGTGTGGGTGTGGGTGTCTGTGTGTCTGTACACACACACACACACACACACACACACACACACACATGTTCACTGGTGAAAATTTACTCACAGCTGCTGTCCAACTGCAATATAAGTTACAAAATTCAGACAGGTAGGTTAAATGTTAACTTCCTTTCCACAGTACCATTTTCCAACCTCCTTCTATGAATCAAAACAGGGAAAAGACTCTGCACTTCTGGGTATAAAACAAATTACGCTAGAGTCAACTGACGAAGAATCAGTCAGTCCATTGCCTTCTCTTTCGCTACCAAATATTCCTTTAAGAAGAGGTATTTCTAAATGATATTATAGCTCCATGGTGATTGTGATTAATTGTGTGATAGGTAGAAGATCCAGCTGCATCTGTGGAGGTTCTAGTACAAACCCATTTCAGTTCAGGGAGACTGATCCTGACCTGAACTGCACCATATTGGCACACCAATCCCAATTACATTGGAAGTGAGTCTGATACCCTAATAAAGGCATTTACTTCCAAGACATAAGTAAGAAATGAGCTTCAGAGCTCAAAAATATCACATCCTGATTAATTCTGGAGAGAAGTTCTTTTGATGTTCTGAAGGCATAACCTTACCATTTATGTAACTAATGGATAATCCAGCAAATAGAAAATTGAAGGTGCTTAAGCCTCAGTGAATTTCATGGGACCTACTTCTGAGCAAGCATGCTTAGGATTGCCCTGTGAGTACTTAACTACCCACTTAGTTTTGTTGATTTCAGTAGAGCCAGGTCTTTCTTCAAAAGATACATGCACACAGGAAGTCCCATGTTCAGCATCTCCAATAATAATAATAATAATAATAATAATAATAATAATAATAATAAATTTTTATTTATACCCCAACCTCCCCAGCCAGAGCCGGGCTCAGGGCGGCTAACACCAGTAAAATTACAATAAAAACATAATAGGGGGGTAAAAAAAAACCAATTTAAAATACGGGTTAAAATACAATTTAAAATGCAGCCTCATTTTAATAGTAGCCCATAGATCAAAACCATAAGGGGAGGGAAACATAAGGGTCTGACTGAGTCCAAACCAAAGGCCAGGCGGAACAGCTCTGTCTTGCAGGCCCTGCAGAAAGATGTCATGTCCCGCAGGGCCCTAGTCTCTTGTGACAGAACGTTCCACCAAGTCGGGGCCAGTACTGAAAAGGCCCTGGCCCTAGTTGAGACCAATCTAAGCACCTTGCAGCTTGGGACCTCCAAAGTGTTGTCATTTGTGGACCTTAAGGTCCTCCACGGGGCATACCAGGAGAGGCGGTCCCGTAGGTATGTAGGTCCTAGGCCGCATAGGGCTTCAAAGGTCAAAACCAGCACCTTAAACCTGACCCTGTACTCCACCAGGAGCCAGTGCAGTTGGTATAGCACTGGATAAATGTGATCCCGTGGCAAGGACCCCGTAAGGAGCCTCGCTGCAGCATTCTGCACCCGCTGGAGTTTCTTGGTCAGCTTCAAAGGTATCAGGTACCACAACAGTAGCACAAACATGAATCACTTTTCCTTGAGATGTTAGAGAGCCACTGTCAGACATTACTGGTCAAGATGATCCAAAATATGGAGGAGCACAACTCCAGGATTTTATATACATATATATATTGCAGCAGGTGGAATGACATCATCTGCTGGAACACTAGAGTAAATGACAGACCTTCCTTGCTCTGGGAAGTGAATGAGGCAATACTGAGACTTTTGAGTTTTACTGCTGTTTGCTACATATTAGTGTAGAGGAAATCAGTGAATGAATCCAACTAGTCTATCATTTTTGGGGTTCTCCTTTGAGGTGTGGCTATGGGGGCTGTGATAATGAGCTTCTGGACTTCAAAATTTACCACTGTATCACTGCCTTAGAAGGGCATGTTTGTCTGTCTCACTGTATGATGTGTGCTTTGAAACAACAATCATTTATCTCTTCTACACAAGCATGTGTTGTTGTCATACATGACAAGAGAAATGTGTTTTTCAGCCTTTGTTCCAAATGGAACGGTGTGTTATGTAGAAAATTCATATCTAATGCCTCCTGGAATGTACCCAAAGAGCTAAAACAAATAAGCATGAGTCCCATTTGATGTATTTGCTGCTGATCTGTTCCATTTCTTATTTGTGGGTGTGGGATCTAAAGTCTGAACATTCCACTGTATGAAATAATCTCGACACAAAACTAGCATGTCAGAAAAAGTTGGTGGTCTAGCTCTTTTTCTGACATGGCACTTTCATATGTGTTCAGAATATTTCACATGCTGGAGCATTGAAACATTTGATTTTCCCCACCTGCACTCTGAAGCAGCACCATCCAGGAATACATACAGTATATCTTGAGGGGCTTGTGCCCATCCATTTTAGCTCTAAATGTAAGGAGGTTATTGACACCAAATTAGGTATATCATGGGAAGAGAGAGCAATCAACATGTTCCCCTTGGATTTTAATTTTAAAAGAAAAGGAGGAAAAACCCATATGAGTATGAAGCAGTTACCTGGGAGTGACAGGTGGCAGTTAAGTTCCCCATGCTTTTAGAGAAGATCATAAGTCATAATGCTCCACGGCAACAAGTGACTTAAGATGACAATTTGCTACTTAAGGAGCACCAGAAGAAAGAGAAATTTAGACCAACCACTAAGCCGGGGCACATTTCTCATTCAATGGCAGTACTGACAGCATGAAAAGGAAATGTTTAATACTAATGGGGCTTTTACATTTTTTACTTGGAGGATATTTTTAGTAAGTATCCAAAAATTGTCTGAGATTGCTTCTCCACTTTGGCTCCAGACTTCCAGTCTGTGAAAGATGTCCATACTTTCACGTGAAATGCATGAATCTCATCCATCCATGGTCCCCATAAAATCCAATTATCATCACAGCTGAGCAGCTTTCAATCTTTAATAGACAGTAAATCAAGGGTAGCCAAACTGGTGCCCTCCAGATGTTGTTGGAATCCAACTTTCTTCATTCCTGATAATTGGCCGTTATTTATTAATAAAATTTTTTGTCACCCCATAACATAAAGCTCTCTGGTCATCTTACAATAAGAAAGAGGCAGGAAAGCAGCTGATAAGGAGAGTAAAGCATAAGGCCATTAAAGAGGGTGGGGGGAACTGAAAGTCATTTAGAAGTTTTGAAATGCAGACTGTGAACCCAAACCCTCCACCCTATCCTCTGCTGGCATCAACAGAAGTTAGGCTGTGAGTTTATCCAGCCAAACTCATATCCAGTCCACAGTTTCATGTAAATCCATCTTTGACCTTACTAAAGACTTGAACCCAATGGGAATCATAAACAACCTAATGTGCAGATGATCAAATACTTAGCTGCAGGAGAAAAATGAATGGACGGTTAAATCTGACCAAGATCAGTAGCAGCATATGTGTTGAGGTGAGTCTGCCCTCCCAACACTGGCATTGCTTACTGGGATGGGGCTGCAGTTGGGGGGGGCAAGGTCGGGGTGCAGGCAGTGTGGATCAGCAGGAACATTGAGTTATGGGTGGCAGTCCCACCAGTGCAACCATGTAGCCCCAACCGCACTGCTGTCCCAATGAAAACGATCAGTAATAATGCCAGGTCCCGGAAGAGCAGCTCTGCCCCACCACAAGGTCTGCTACTGACTGAGATAGAAGAAATGTTATGGGTGAGCCCTCCCGGCTGCAACTTAGCGTGGCAGAGAAAACAGGTTGCTGTTTTCCTCTTCTGATAAGTTGTTTAAACTAGATTAGATATCCTACAAAGGGAGGGGGAAACAATATGTGATAATACATATTAAGTCTTGACCAATCTGTGAAAATCAAAGCATTTCTAAATATTGAGACTAGGGGACCATATAGCAAATATGACAATGTCACACATTTAACATTTAACATCATGTGTAGTTTGGGACGCAGGTGGCGCTGTGGTCTAAACCACTGAGCCTAGGGCTTGCCGATCAGAAGGTCTGCGGTTTGAATTCCCATGACAGGCTGAGCTCCCGTTGCTTGGTCCCTGCTCCTGCCAACCTAGCAGTTCAAAAGCATGCCCCAAAAGTGCAGGTAGATAAATAGGTACCGCTCTGGCAGGAAGGTAAACGGCGTTTCCATACGCTGCTCTGGTTCGCCAGAAGCGACTTAGTCATGCTGCCCACATGACCCGGAAGCTGTACGCTGGCTCCCTTGGCCAATAAAGCGAGATGAGCGCCACAACCTCAGAGTAGTCCACGACTGGACCTAATGGTCAGGGGTAGTTTGGCCCTGAGTCAATTGTTATTATAAGGTATCAGTTGACTGCTCCATATACCCACAGCAGACAACACATTTACACTATTCTTCATGCACAAAAAACATGCATCAGGTGTGTGGAACCTTTGGCCCTTCAGATGTTGTTAAATTATAACTCCCATCACCCCCAGCAAGCATGGCCAATAGCCAGGGACAATGAGAGTTGTTGTTCAGCAACATCTGAAGATCCAGAGGTTCCCCACACCAGACATACATTGTATTTTCCTACAAAAGGGTTGTCTCTAACTAGGAAAAGGGTATATAAGAGATAGCTCATAAGAAGTGAGAGCGTTCATTTTAATTCTCTATTTGCTATACAGAACAGGCATTTTACTTGAGGATTTTAAATTTAATGTTTTTAACTACAATTTCCATCTTATATTTATTTTCTTCTTAGAGTGCGATAACATATACTTTATTCTTTCCATTATTAATTTATTCATTCACTCCAATCTAAATATCTTTTCCCTCATTCATTCTTTTCTTCTTCTGCTTGCCTCATTAGTAGCTAGGCTATCTAACCTATAAGCTGCAAAAGCAATAAATTAAACATTTATAAAAGGTTTGCCTGTGCATGAATTTAATTGAAAGGGAATAATGCATGTGATAAGATTAGGCTACCTTATATGACTTATTAAAATGAATATCAAACTTGGGGTTGCCTCATTCAATTTTTGATCCTAATTAAGTAACCATAAGCATGAGAAAGGAAATTGAATTTTCTACTTAAGGAGCTTCCAATAAAGGCACGGATGTTGCTGAGTTCAGATTCTCAAAAACTAAGATGAGTGTCCATAAAATAACTTGCAAGTCTTTGTTCAAGATCATTGACCAAGGAGACTAATGCCTAGCCAACAGGACATTTGCCTGGTCAAATGTCCTGATTATAATTGCATTTACTTGGAAAGGTGTCTCTTTGAACTCAGTGGAACTAAATTCCAAGTGGTGTGTGTTTAGAAATAAATAATTTAACAGTCTCATCTTTTGCCTCTGTGGTAGCTGAAGTGGAAGAAGTTGTGGTTTGTGCATAGGGGTGGGGAAGAAATTATGACCATACGTACTTACAACCTAGGTAAAAGGCAAGTCATTGTCCCAGCAACAAAAACTAACCAACTACCGTATTTTTTGTTCCATAAGACACACTTTTCCCCTCTTAAAATCTAAGGGGAAATGTCTGTGCGTCTTATGGAGCAAATGTGTGGTCCATGGGGCTGGGGGGGGGGACCCGGGCTTCCCCACCAGCCCCGACCTGCTCTTTGGGGCTGGCGGTGGGGGAAAGCAGCACTTCCCCCCGTCAGCCCCAAAGAGCAGGTCAAAAGGAACTCGAAGCCTCCAGAGCGCAGTGGGAACTCCCGCCGTGCTCCTGAGGCTTCGGGTTGCCTTCACTGAAGCCTGGAGAGTGGGAGGGGTCAGTGTGCACCAACCCCTCTCGCTCTCCAGGCTTCCAAGGTAGCCGCCTGAAGCCTCCAGAGGCTGCGCTCCGGAGGCTTCGGGTTGCCTTCACTGAAGGTGACTGAACCACCTTGAATGCACTGAACACATCTTGTTTTAGAGGGGGAGAACAAGAAAAAAAAATTCCCCCTCTCTGTGCAGCACCCCTTCAGCGAAGTGGCAGGAGAAATGGAGCCTCTTCCATTTCTCCTGCCGCTTCGCTGAAGGGGCGCTGTGCAGAGAGGGGGAGAATTTTTTTTTCTTGTTCTCCCCCTCTAAAACAAGGTGCATCCTATGGTCGGGTGCGTCCTATAGAGCAAAAAATACGGTAATCATATTTGAAGGGAAAGTTTCGTAACCTAGCTCCAAAGGTGGGCTTTTTCCATTTTGTCAGTTATGGAACATAGGTTTTGACAGTGCTATTTTTCTATAAAAAGAGGTGCCAGAACTCACAATGAACGTCTCCCTTGTTCTCTTATAATGGCAATGGTGCCCACCTGAGAGGTGCTGGAAATGAGTTTCAGCGAGTTCTGGCTGGAAACAGCCCTGGGTTTCAAAATGGTACTGCATTCTCATATTATGGTTTTGGATACATGAGCTGTTTCCTCATGTTAGATTGTCTTTGTGCATGGTCGCTTCATAAGATGGGTCCTTTCCATTGTAATGACTGAAGCCTTCTCCAGCTGCTACAAACAGAATGATTACGGGTAAACATGCCAAAGCTACTTCAGCAGTCGATAATTTGCAAGGGAGATTGTGCTAACTATCATGGAGGCTCAAATGGTCTATAAAGTCCTATGAAAGCAAGTCAAAGGAAACCTTGTTCCATGTGTGTGAATGTGTGCATGGACACAGTCAAAGATGGTTAAGGGATGGAGATTGCTATGACATATGAGCAAAGATGTGAGGATATTCTAAAGAAAGAATGCTGGGAAGCCAAAGGAACTAAGAGAGGCATGGAGGTTCTGGATAACGCAATGTGGCTATAAGGAAGAGAAGTACAGTGGAACCTCGGGTTAAGAACTTAATTCATTCTGGAGGTCCATTCTTAACCTGAAACTGTTTTTAACTTGAGGTACCACTTTAGCTAATGGAGTCTCCCGCTGCTGTGTGATTTCTGTTCTCATCCTGAAGCAAAGTTCTTAACCCGAGGTACTATTTCTGGGTTAGCAGAGTCTGTAACCTGAAGCATCTGTAACCTGAGGTACCACTGTACAGAAAAGAAAAGAAAAAGTATCTTCCAGCACAAGCAAAATCCCACTCATTAGAAATATAGAACCTGTGTGGGTGTAAAAACAAGACATATTGTCAGGTCTTGGACTCAAAAGGGCGAGATGAAGGAGGAATGGTGGAGGTCACCCTCCCCCTTCTCTTGACGCTGCAGGAGAAAAGGAATGCAGCATTGATCTACAGCAGAGGTTTGAGGGATTTGAGGACAGTCACAGCTCAGAGATAGACAAACAGAAGCATTGGGCAGTGTTAGAAGAAGGGGAGGGGAGACAGAGGCAGGGCAGCCAGCTGATACGTTGTCACTGGAGAGTATTTCTGACCCGCCTTCTCCCAGAACTTGGCGTTCATTAAGAGTGCAAGAACAACGGAATCAGAGACATTTGACCACAAGCAGCCACCGTAAGGGCAGGTGCTGTTGCTAGGAAGGAGGGAGGAGTCAGTTGGAGCAATGCCATTGTCAGGCTTGCTGCGTTCTTTTGTCTCTCGCTGTTATTAATGAATAAACTCAATAAAAAGGACTATCTTGTTTTCTCTGCTCTTGCTGTAACCGGGGGAGGAATGGCTTTCCTGAAGTCTTAACACATATCTACATACACTACATGTACATGCTAATGTTGGCACATGATTTAAATTCCAGGTGGTTTAAACTAGAGTAGCCAATGCGGTCCCCCCTAACTTTGCTGGGTTCCCATGGCCAATGGTCAGGACTGATGGTCAGGATGGAGAGCACCACACTGGCTACTCCTAGTTTAAATGTTAATGCCTTCAAAGAATTGTATCAGTTTTGTCTATCAGTTTGTGCATTTGAAAGAGAGGGAAATCTTGATCCCTTCATCTTTCTGAAAAGTGATTAATTCCCAGTTATACTAAGTAGCCAATTCTATACAGTAAAGCCCTGGTCAAAGGCACCTATCACTAGCATTCTAATTACATATATTAAAAGCTCCATGTAATTACTGTAGGAGGAAGAGCAAAATTTAAAATACTGGATTCTCTCAGCTATTACCTTTGCTCTGATGCAGCCAGAGCTTTAAATTTATGTCTGAGCTGCCAGCCATTTCATCAATCTATTTTTGTGACTTGTTCAGAACAACTGGTTTTATTTCACAGTCTCGGTAACTGTTCCAACAGGTCTATTAACGGTTTGGCACTCTCCATTTTGCAAAGCTTTAATTAAGTGAAACAAGCTAAAAATCACTAATATGTGCCTTTAGCAAAGTAGAAATGTAATTATCTCATTTAACAGATAACTACTTGTATTACATTTTTCAATGCACAAAGAGAAAACTAGCTCTAAATGACACTTTTCAGGCTCATTAAACTCACTGGAGAAATATCAGATTAGGGATTTCCACTGCAAATACCATAATAAACTTAAAGAAGTAGTATAAACAACACGAGTATTCAGGGAAAAATATTCGGGCACAAAGCAGTAAAAAGATATCTTGCTTATATACGTAGAAATGCATTTTGCTTCCACTGTGACTAAAACACTGTGATTCTATTTTTTAAAAATAGACATAAAGTATATTTTGCAAAGCTAAAATTTCTTATAATTTTCTCGTCCTCCATATGTTGATGGACTATATCTTGTGGTGGTTGGTGCCAAATGGGACTGGTAGGGCCGGGAGACCAACAGTAGAGCCAAGGAAGAACAGAGCCAATGAACTCTAGTTTTGTCCCCTTTCTCCTTCCTGCTGAGTAAAGAGAAGGAAGCTGACAGACAGGACCAACCCCTGGACTAGATGTAAGAATTAAGGCAGGCTTAGGGCACACTGAGGTTGGTTAGGTTGCCTCTAATGGACCAGCCTCCACTGACTACAGATCCTTGACCTTCAACCATAGTGACTGGACATGATAGGAGTTTGAGTCCATTATCAATGGGCCACAGGTTTCCCATTGCTTCTTTAGGGCAAGTAGGGAAGGAGGATCAATCTGTGCACAAAGGGGCTGATAATGGAATTTTTTTTCCCAACTGAATATTCTGAAACTTTTTATGGGATTTTGATTTTTTTTTTTTATCCACAGGCAAGAATTCCCTGACTCTCCCCCAGCTTATGCCAGACCACAGCTGCCGCAACCAGGAAAGACAGTGAGCAGGATTTGCTACAGAGACAAGACTAAGGTCCCAACTAGTTCTCACTTAACCATGGAAGGAACAACCCCCAGGGAGGGGAGTTTCTGTTTCAGACTGTGCTTGCCTCTCACATGCATGGGTGTGAATTGATGCTTTTGAATTGTGGTCTGGAGGAGACTCTTGAGAGTCCCATGGAGTGCAAAAAGATCAGACCTACCCATTCTGAAGGAAATCAACCCTGAGTGCTTAGTGGAAGGACAGATCCTGAAGCTGAGGCTCAAATGCTTTGGCCACCTCATGAGAAGAGAAGACTCCCGGGAAAAGACCCTGATGTTGGGAAAGACTGAGGGCACAAGGAGAAGGGGACGACAGAGGATGAGATGGTTGGACAGTGTTCTCGAAGCTACCAACATGAGTTTGACCAAACTGCGGGAGGCAGTGGAAGACAGGAGTGCCTGGCGTGCTCTGGTCCATGGGGTCACGAAGAGTCGGACATGACTAATCAACTAAACAACAACAATGCCTCTCAAAGACATTTCTATCCTATCAACAAGGTGGAATGTGGTAGCACAGGAAGGGGAATAACTCATGATGTTCCTAGACTGTACCATTTCAGGAAACCATCATGAAGAGAAAGAAAGGGCTAGAAAATGGAGGGAAAGTTTTTTTGTAGATAGATAGCTCAAATATAAGAAATCCACTGTTTTCTTTGTGGTACACATCTGAAGCAAAATAAGGCAAGATCTAGATATCCTGTGTTCTTGCCAAAGTTGTCTTCACAGTATCTTTGGTGTGTGTGTGCAAACTTTTAATATAAATAATAAGTCTGTTATCTACCACTGGGAAACTGCACTCCATTTTTTCTCCAGTTGCAAAATGGGAATAGGTTTTCTTTAACTAGTGGAAAGGTCTAGTCTCTAAAAGGTTTTTTATTATTGTGTGCCTCAGGTCTTGTATTTGACACATTTATCTTCTAAAGAAACAGTTTGCTACAGCTGCACCCCCAGCTCTAAATAATGACTTGGTACTCAAGAAATAGGAGGAGGAGCAGCAGCTTCTTCAATGTGTCACTTTTAGCACACATATTATATTTTATGGGCTTCAGCTATCAAAATTGTTTGGGCTACAGACCCTAAACAGTGATGCATCAATAAATCAATCAGTCCGTCAAAGCTTGTTGCCTTTCATTCTTTCCGCATCAACCTCATAAGTCATATTAGAATACACAATAATAGCATGGACTAACATTAATATATCATAACATGATGTTGGTGTGTGGGTACCCGGGACCAAAGTAACTGCTACTGAATATTCATTTTAATTTGGGGGAGAAATCAAAGAAAACAGCAAACCATCCACTCCAAGCCTTTCTGAGCATCAAACAGGTTCATAGTCTTGATGGGACAAAGAAACACTACTCTTGAAAAGGGCAAAAAAAGAATTGATAGGGGGTGTGCTAATTTTGATTATTTTTTATTTAAATTGGAGTTTTCTGTGCAGTACAAGGAGTGGTTAGGGTTAATTATTTTGACTATTATATTAAAGTCTTGCACAAGCTGAGTTTGACTAAAGCAGGCTTTGCCAACCTGGCCTTACAATTGCTTTGAACTAAAACTCCCATGTGACTGGGGCTGATGGGAGTTGTAGTTCAAGACACCTGGAAGGGGTCAGGCTGTTAAAGCTGGAGTGGAGAATGTAGCTTATTGTTATAAGTTTGTGGGCCAAGACTCAGCTAAATTCCTGGAACCAGTAAAGGGTTAGTATTTAACCAAGACCCATTAATCCCTGGGTGCAGCAGGGATTCAATTGCTGAGAATGGCTGAGTCGTTAAGCAAACAAAAGTAGGAATGTGCACCATTAGCAAAGCCTCTGTACCAGGAGGCAGAAGGGCAGGGGGGGTCCTCCTCCACCTCTGAGTTAGACAGCAGGAATTGTATCTAGGATTTCAGTTGCCCTGATGTGAGCTGGAGGGGAAAGGTGTTAGTGTGTAAGCAGCAAGCTGGGACGGGGGCACAGAGTGTCATGGCTGTTTTCTGCTGGCATCCAAGACATTTGAGAAGCAACAACTCTCTTGCAGTAATGCAGTAAGCCCCTCCTTCATAGGCTCACATGTGTAAATAAACCATATATCATAAAGACACCACAGTCTCCATTATGCCTCATTTCCAAAGGAAATGTGAACCTTGGTGGTCCCCTGGCATCTCACACCACTTGGAGGTAGGGATAGCATGGAATCACAACTCCATTTAATTGCAAGCAGATATGTTTGCACTGCCATTGCAAGCAGCAGCCAGTTCATCTGCATATATTTTTCCAGTAAGCAGTTGAATTTGAAAGTTGGAAATTTGATTCAAATCCATGATTTAAATAATAATGTAAATCAATAGCTGGATTGCCTTGATTTTAATCAATCCACCCATGGTTTGATGAATTTAGGCAGTTAAATGCTTCACCAAACATCCACCAAATATTAAATCACATGAGATTTAGTTTCTGTTCTTATGGCACCTTATATCAGAAGTTAAACTTTTGTTACAGGTAGTGATATGAACCAGCATTTGGAAGGCAAAAGATGAGCAAAGAATTGAGTTAGCTCTAGGGCAACCTTCCCCAACCTGGTGCCCTCCATATATTTTTAACTACAATTCCCAGCAGGGTTACAGGGGTGGGTGGATGAATAAATTATTATTATTATTATTATTATTATTATTATTATTATTATTATTATTATTATTAATACCCCACCCATCTGGCTGGGTTTCCCCAGCCACTCTCGACGGCTTCCAACAAAATATTAAAAATACATTAAAACATCAGTCATTAAAAACTTCCCTAAACAGGGCTGCCTTCAGATGTCTTCTAAATGTCAGATAGTTGTGTGTTTTTTTGACATTTGATGGGAGGGCGTTCCACAGGGTGGGCACCACTACTGAGAAGTCAAACTATCCCAGGCCATGAGGCACTGTGGCCTTTTAGGACAGGGCTGGCTCACCCATGAGGCAAGGTGAGGTGACTGCCTCAGGTGGCAGGATATGCAGCAGATCCTGATGTACATCTTTATTCTCCTCTTTGTTCCTGATGTAGATCTTCACTCACCCCTTCTTTCCTGGTGGAGAGAGCAGCACCATTTTGTAGTTTGCCTCAGGTGGCAAAATATATTGGGCCAAAGCTGTTCTAGGCCATGTACTAAACATGGCAGGGCCACTGATGGGAAAAGCAAGCAACACGCTAGTCTGTCCATTGGTTGGTTCTTGATCCTGTACCACTGAAATTTAGCCTCAGAAGAGGCTAGTTTAATAATTTCATCTCCATCCACATTTTACCAAGAAAACTGGGTCAGCATAAGTAAATTCAATTTAAAGTACACAACAAACAGATGAGTTATTGTGAAAGATTTTTTTTTTAAAAAAAACCTAAGTTGTGATAAATGAAACATGATAAATGAAACTGCTATTTGCTTAAGGTTATGTGGTCGCAAAGGCAACATACATGCAATGAATATCATTGTCAAAACTCAGGCACAAGCCATTTTTGTTACATTCATACAAAATAACATGTAAAGAAGGCATAAAGGAATCACAGCCTGGGGACTGCTGCAGAAAAAAACGAATTCCAAGAAATGTTCCTGAAAAGTTTAAGCAGTTTGGCTAATTAATTAATTAATTACTCAGCATACAAAAAAGGAAAGGAAAGACCCTGATCTTTGATACATGAAATAGACAGATATATTTGGCACCCAACCTCTTCTTGAGATTGTAATTTGTTTTAAACTGCTTTGTGCTTTAAATTTTTGTGACCAGCCTTGGACCTTAAGGTGAAGGATGGGTAATAAAATAAAATAATAACAATAATTTAACATCTGATGCTAAATTCTCAGTGTCACATATATCTCTGCATGCCAGCACTCTGTGAGGAGGTGGCTGTGTGAATAAATATCTGTGACACTGACAATTTATCACCACCCATGACTCTGACCTTTAGGTAGTATTGCCACCATCCTCTAAGCCAGTGGGTTGCAAGAATATTCACAGGTGCTTATCCTGCGAATACTCCCCCTGTTGCATACTCTCTGTTGCTGCTGGACTTAAGGGTCAGCCCATCGTGCCTGATTTGCTGTTTACCCCAGCCTTAAAGTGTGCTGCTGGAGAAGCCTAGCTCATGGAAAACAGCCAACCTAAAGAAACCAACCAACCACCAGTATTCCCAAATGACAAGGAATGAGGCAAGAGATAAGCAAATTACAACAGAAAACATATCCTTAGTAACTTGAGCATGTTACAAAGTTTAATTTACATTCCTGGATCATACATGCAAAGGAAGAAATATAGTGAGCCGCCTTGTACAGAATTAGGCAACTGGTCCACCTTGCTCAGTATTGTCTATACCAGGGTTTCCCAAACTTGAGTCTCTGGGTGGTTTTGGACTACAACTCCCATCATCCCTAGCTAGCAGAACCAATGGTCAGGATGATGGGAATTGTAATCCAAAAACAGCTAGAGACCCAAGTTTGGGAAACTGGTCTGTACTGATTGGCTTGCCAGGATTTCAGACCAGGCTCTCTCCCAGATGCCAGAGATTGAAACTGAAGCTTTCTGTATGCAAAGCAAATATTCTAGCTCTTGGCTCTTCAAGATGTTCCGATGAAGACAGCTAGTAAAAATTACCTTGCCTGTGTCTTAGGTGACAGAGGGTGGATGGGGAAAGCCCAGCCAATGGGGAAGAAACCTGGGAAAGCCTGAGGTGGGTCCCATATGCAGGAAATCTTTGGAGATGGAGATTTGGAGGCAGTCATTGCTGTGCACATGGAGATGAAGAGATGTAAATTGGAAGGAGATCGTAGTTAGGGAGGAAAAGGTAAATACACAGCTGCTGTTTGTGGTGGTGAGTACACTCTTGGAATTGTGTCGCTGGTGGTGAAACAATGAGGAATTTGACTACTTAATCCCCCAACAATATTCATCTGTTTAAAATTACCGTATTTTTGGCTCTATAAGACTCACTTTTTCCCTCCTAAAAAGTAAGGGGAAATGTGTGTGCGTCTTATGGAGCGAATGCAGGCTGCGCGGCTATCCCATAAGCCAGAACACCAAAAGGGATTGCTGCTTTCACTGCGTAGTGATCCCTCTTGCTGTTCTGGCTTCTGAGATTCAGAATTTTTTTTTTCTTGTTTTCCTCCTCCAAAAACTAGGTGCGCCTTGTGGTCTGGTGCGTCTTATAGAGCGAAAAATACGGTATTTATATTCTGCTCTTCCTCTCTAAGGAGATCAGAGCAGCATACAGTAAAACACTATGAAACAAACAATGGAAAACAGGAAAACTCACAGCAGCCCAAATAAGTAGGTGGGCACAAAAACTTGATAGTGCATTGATGGGAATGTAGAGCAGCTTTCCTCAGCCTGGTGCCCTCCAGGTGTGTCGGGCTACAACTCCCATCAGCCCCAAGCAGCACAGGTGTGGTGAAAATTATGGTTTAAAAAGAATTGCTTCCGTATATTACATCCTGGACTGCATTATTGGGTTATTATTCATTGTTCCTTGCCTAATTTCAGTTTAGTGTTGCTTGTTCAGATTTAAAGTGCACATTTGATACAAAAACACCTGTGCCAGCTTTCCTGCCACCCACAATGTTCCTGCCATTCATAACCAAGGTTTTCATCTTGCTCTTTCAGCTTTCCCTTTCCCTCCGGTAGACCTTTCCAGTTCTGCTGTGGTTTGGGGCTTTCTTTGTTTTCTGTTTTATGGACAAATTTCTATCAGGAATGTTGCAAGTAATGAAAATGTCCATCTAAGGCTGAAATCCGTTTTTAAAAGATTGTAGATTCTGAAAGTGATACAGAAAAGAATAGCACCACATATTTTTAACTAAGGAGAACAATGGATATAGTCTTACATCATCACCAAGTTTCTCATTCCAGAAGGAAATTAGAAATATGGAATAAGACATAAATCTTATGCATACTTACTCAATTCCCTCTGAAATTAGTGGAAAAAACATGGACAGGGAGAGAATGTAAGAGTTCTAGAAGCAAAATCTGTTGTATTGGTCTCTCTTGTACCTGCATATATATTGTATTTTGGAACTGATGATGGTGATGGTGATGGTGATGACGATGACGATGACAACAACAACAACAACAACAACCCATGACACTCTGTTGTAAAATAGACAACTTGTGGCTGCCCCATTCTGTTGAATAGTATTCTTGTTGAGATGCAACTGGCAATCACTATCTGCACTTTCTGGAAACAATTGAAGACATTTTTGTTCCAACAGTCCTTCCTAGCTGGATAAATGGGTCTTTAAAACCTTAACAAGTGGGCACTCATGATAGTCCTAAAATAATAATAATAATAATAATAATAATAATAATAATAACAACAACAACAACAACAACAACAACAACAACAACAACTGTTTTTAATTATCTTATACGTAAATTGCCTTGAGATTTTGGCTCAGAAGGCAATTAATAAATTAATGAGGATGAGGATAACAGCAGCAACAACAACAACTTGCAATTAAGACTTTCAAGGAAAAGATTCACTGGTTGGCATTACCACCCACTGCCTATGACTACAGTCCCTTTCACTTGTATATTTCTAGCTTTTGTTGGATGAAGCCAGATCCTTGACGTTAACAGGTGGATGGCCAAGCTGCATTTAATGCTGTGTGGAGGGTTGGTGGGTGGGTGTTTTTTTTTTATGTTCAGTGAATATCCAGGATGTAATTGAAAAAAGAGAAGAAAAGAAAGGGGGAGGAAAAAAGAGGAGGGGGTGCTTGTTTGCTGCTTGATCCAGGAATGATTAAAGGTAGAAGTTTTTCAGGCATTACTGACAGAAAAGGGTATAGTTAAAGCTGCTTTTTTTAAAAAAGAGGCTTCATAAAGGCCCAGTACTCAAACTACTATTAAAAGCATCATGCTTGTTAAAACCTGTAAAAAGGCAGGAAATCAGTGGAGTGAAATGTAGCTTCTTCACCAATTACTGAGAGGAGTGTACACCTTAAAGCACTCTTTGAATTGTGTTATAGCAGCCTCTCTTTTCTCCTCTCTCTTCAGCTTCTGATAGTCTTTACCTCTCCCTCTCTGTCTTATGCCAGGCCATTCATTGGGTACATTAGTGGTGGTGGTGGGGAGAGGAAAAGGGGGGGAGGGGCCGTTTACAATGCTACACCAAGTTCACTTCTCGCTTGTTGTTAGTGACCCATTTACAGCTGAATGACTGTGAGCAGAGACAGCTCAAAATGACTTTCTCTGCCTCTTCACCAGCCCACTTGTTTTTTGTCATTTCTTTCATTTTAAAACCTAAAGGAAATAATTGATCAACTGAGCGCCCTCCACCTTTGAGGCAAATGCATATCATCCAGCCTGGTTAAAATTCCTCCTCTTTCTTCCTCTGTCATCTCCCTATATCCAGGTTTGTGTGTATGTATTGGGGGGGGGGTCTCCTCCCAAGAGCTGTTTAAACAATACTTCATCAAATGCAGCCTGAAGCAAATAAAAATCACAGTAGGGTAAATAAAAAGCGGGGGGGGGGGAGAGAGAGAGAGAGAGAGAGAGAGAGAGAGAGAGAGAGAGAGAATAGGCTGGAGGGTAAGTACTTTTATTCCTGAACTTTCATCGCCTGGGGAATTATTATTCCCTTGCTGGTTTTCACGAGATGGGGAAGAGGGAAAAGGGGAGCTGGCGAGTTATTCACAAAATGGATTGCTCCCTCTCATTGCTTTTCACTCCTATGGCTTCTCAAGAGTCCACTGATTACAACAAAGTGTGGCCATCTATTCCGTCTTATTGACAAAGGTCCTTAATTACTGCGGCAGCAGTAATACCTGCTATTAAATTCTGCTAAACAGAGATGGCAAATTAGCCGCAGATCTCGGTAACCTTTTTTTGTGTGCGTAATGACAGGCAGTGGGATTGACACTGCGGCTGGAGAACTGACCCCAGCCACAGCAATGTGGAACCTTTGTTTGTCGCCTGTGGTGGAGGCCAAAATGTGAAATGAAAAGCTTTCCCTCAGTGGAAGGCCTTTGGATTCAGCAGCCCCGGGAAAGCAACAGGCATTAAAAACAAATCCAATTCTATATTTAAAACCATCTTCTTCAACCACTGTTTAAACTCACAGCTCATTAACCTAGGGTGCTGTTCTCGCTAGCAAGCACCACAGGTTAACATAGTAAAAAATTAGGATTGCCTTTTTCTTTTCTTTTTTTAGGCATTTCATATATGATGCTGGCATTTCACCTGGATTTAAGAGCTGCTTAATGGAATCGCTAGCTACAAAGAGCTTCCAGCCTCTTTTTAAAAGTAGCGCTGGCCTTTGACATACTTCAGCGCATATAGACCCAATCCATGTGGCTAGTCCCTAGCCACAAATCTATTGTGCACCATCTGCATGCTGACAGAGCAACAGCACATGGGGCCTAGATAGTCAAATCGTTCAGCTACAGTCCACAAGCACTTCGAAACACTGCCAGTGCTAGACTGATCTTGTGCCCTAATTTATACATGCACCCCTAACACAAAGTAGCAAACTTGCCAGATTATTTGTGAATGCAAAGTTAAGGTGGGATCACACAGTCTTGGTTTAAATTTAAGCTAATATAACATGCCCTCCAACATGTTGAGTCCCCAAATTGGGATGCATATCTTCCTGTTCATGCTCCCGCACAAATCACATGACCTGTACGAGATCATGAAGCCCAAAAGATGTGTGCTTTTTCAGAGCCATGGTTTCAGAGCCAAAAATGTGTGTTTTGGGGTGCCTCTCAAGATTGCAGCCAAAAAAAGTGCAATTTTGTGTGAGATCATGGCACCCAAAATGGTTGTCGTGCTCTCTCAGGGGAAAAACAGGAAATTGCAGGATATGAGATAATGTTGTGTACACCCCAATCCTTGAGTGATGAAAGAATCAGGTGTGCCAGCACATACCACAGATAATTTTGTCAGCTTTTCTTGTCACCAGTTCTAGCTGGGAGCCAAATGTATTTCCACCCCCCTCCCTACTTTTGGATCTTAATAAGGTTTGCTTCAAGTGGGTATACATAGTGCTCACACATCCTCATATGAATAAACTGAGGCCATAAGGTAAAGGTAAAGGTATCCCTGCCTGTACGGGCCAGTCTTGACAGACTCTAGGGTTGTGCACTCATCTCACTCTAGAGGCCGGGAGCCAGCGCTGTCCACAGACACTTCCGGGTCACGTGGCTAGCGTGACGAAGCTGCTCTGGCGAGCCAGCACCAGCGCAGCACACAGAAACATCATTTACCTTCCCGCTATAAAGCGGTTCCTATTTATCTACTTGCACTTAAGGGTGCTTTCGAACTGCTAGGTGGGCAGGAGCTGGGACCGAACGACGGGAGCTCACCCCGTCACGGGGATTCGAACCGCTGACCATGCGATCGACAAGTCCTAGGCGCTGAGGTTTTACCCACAGTGCCACCCGCGGCCCTATAACTGAGGCCATATTTTTGGCAATTATTTCCTTTTAAGGGCAAACTTTTGGATAACGCTAGAAAGTTTTGCCTCAATACTTACAGGGTTTGCCATTCTGGATAATGCTAGAAATACTTACAGGGTTTGCCATTCTGGGATCATCAGAAAAGCTGCTGCCAACATCATAATGCTATTCTACAGATCTATGGAAGGCTGTGTAGAGTTCTGGTTCTCACACCTGGAAAAAGACCACTACTGAGCTAAGGAAAATTCAGAAAAGGCCAACTAAAATGATCCAAAGGCTAGAGCAACTTCCGAAGAGAAAAGGTTACCAGATTACTGCAACGTGTTGTATGTGGGGCTGCATCTGAAGATGGTTCAGAATTCAGTGGCCAGGTTGCTCACTTCTGCACATCACAAATGGCTAAATGGTAGAATAGGCTGCCACCTTGGTTGGCATTAAAAGTGGATTAGACGAATTCATGGTGGATAAGGCTATCAATGACTTATAGTCATGATGGCTGTGTGCTGCTCCCACTGGTACATAGTTGGCCATTATGAGAACAGGATGCTAGACTAGGTGGGCCTTTGGTCTGATCCAGGTGGGTCCTTATGATTGGGGGTAGCAGAGATGGCATCTTTAAGATGGGAGTGTTCATGCTGTGAGCGCTTCCATCTCATGCTCTGCTGGTATATATGTGTAAATAAAACAGTATATCAGGAAGACACAATATTTCTCTGCCTTTTAATTGTCTATTCCCTCTCTTTTTTTTAGTATCGACTTTCCAAGTTGGATCTGTGAAAACTAGAGTACTAGATAATAAAAACCTTAAACAATAGTGATTTCTTCCTTTACTTCTAAGAAGCCTTTAAGAGAATGCTCTGTATCCCAAAAGTAGAATAAGCACCATGATGTTGGGAAGTTGCTATAGTAACGTTCACTCATGTCGTTTGCTAGTAGCAACTATATTAAGCCTACCCTAGGTAGCATTAATTTAAAGATAGTTCACTATATTCAACACTGGTAAAAGGGGTTCTTTTACACTTACAGACACACACACACACACAGAGAGAGAGAGAGAGAGAGAGAGAGAGAGAAAGTCTACGGGTGCAATTCAACATAGCACTAAGTAGATTTCTACTTCCCTGGTGGAACATCTGCCCTTTCCTCCCCCCTCCTATGTGCTGTTCCAGATGTTCTCCTGATCCCCTTTGAGCCAATTTTGGGGAGCACGGGGAGAAGAGAGGGGGGAACCCCCCACTGCACTAACAAAAGTCATTGCACAGGCTACATATTCTGTGCCTTCCCTCATTACATTGGGTTGTTGCCTACTGAAGGTAACACAAAGGCTTCCACTTCAATTACCACAACCAAAAACCTCCTTGTTGTTGTAATAAACCTATTGCATGAAAACTAAATATTGGTGGGAGGGGTGTTACTAAAAAAAGTGCTGGAATACAAATGTCTTATAAGATAAAGATGATAGGTGTTTGGACCTCTTTAAAAAGTGAGCAGCTGTGTAATTATTGTGACATATTTCAAATTCATTTTCTTCGTTTCCATTTTAGAAGCAAACACCTAGCATTCCTTCATATGATGCTTTTGATCACTGTGATTGTCACAGGTGTTGTGGCAATACAGTGGTACCTCAGGTTACATATGCTTCAGGTTACATATACTTCAGGTTACATACGCTTCAGGTTTCACACTCCGCTAACCCAGAAATATTACCTCGGGTTAAGAACTTTGCTTCAGGATGAGAACAGAAATCGTGCTCCGGCGGCGCGGCGGCAGCAGGAGGTCCCATTAGCTAAAGTGGTGCTTCAGGTTAAGAACAGTTTCAGGTTAAGAACAGACCTCCGGAACGAATTAAGTTCTTAACCCGAGGTACCACTGTAGTTGTAATTGATCAGACCAGTGGAAATCTACAAAATGTTGGGGGGAGATGATCAGTGCTGTGATGGGAGCACAGAGTTCAGGGATCATCGCACTGATCTTCTGGAGAGTGCCAGTTTCCAGGACTAAGTGCTGCTTCCCGCCATATATTATGTCTTAGGCTGCAATCCTGACCATCTCCACAACTGTGCTGGCTGTGCTATACCAAGTTCTCCAGGGTTTCAGGCAAGGATCTCTCCCAGCCCTACCTGGAGATGCCAGGGATTGAACTTGGGACCTTCTGCATGCAAAGCAGATACAATTGCCACTGAGCTACAGCCCTTCCCTATAGAACATAGGAAGCTGCCTGAAGCTATGTAAGTCCAGTGGTCCATCTAGCTCAGTATTGTCTACACTAGCTAGCAGTGTCTCTACAGGGTTTCAGGCAGGTGACTGCGAATACACCTGCAACCTTTTCCATTGAAAGTACTCTGCCCCTGAGCTGCAGCCCCTTCAGGGCTTTCGTGGGGCAGCTGTTCTAGACGTTGTGGCAGTATGTATTCATTTTACTCTTTTTTCTGCAAAATCTATTATTCCCGTATCTAACGAAACTATTTTTCAAATGAAATATTTTAATTACTGCAGTTTCTCCACAGCTTAAGTTGTAACTTGGCAGAGAGCTAGCTGTCAGGCATCAGGTAATCTGATCCAACCCCCCCCCCCCCAGGCTGCCAGGAATGGATAAGACAAGGAAAGTTCTTACCAATGCATATTATTCAATATTCACAAAGAGAGACTTAGAAATGCAGTCTCTTGGAGTAATGGTGTTGCTCCGAGTAAATCTCCACACCCCTCTCCCCACTTCCTCAATCGTCAACAGCACCACCCACATTACGGTGGCTGCTTAGGGCCATTTGTCTCCAAGCCCTTTGCTCTCCTACTTTCAATGCTTGCTGGGTTCTTAGAAATGGGGGGGGTCTGGAATGCTTTCTAGTGATAACGTGTCAGCCAGCTGTTCTGGCTCTGCCTCCTCCTCCTCTCCCATTATTTCCCAACTTTGCCCTTCATCTGTATCTGAGTTGTGACCTCCCGCAAACCACTGTTGTAAATCTATATGTGTCTTCCTCTTCTCTGGAAGGTTCAGGCTGGGGAGGCGGTCTCCACCACTCCTCCTCTGTCCAGTCCCTGACACTAGCTGCTATTCGTTGCCCAGAATAAAAAGTTGTTTGTAGTAAGTGTGCATCCTATAAACAGAAGACCATTGTATTAAGGGACTCCCTAGAATTAGGCACTGTTTTCTATATACCCTGCCTTTATTAACTGGATCTGCGAGGCTGTGATCTTATACATGCTTACCTGGGAGTAAGTTCCATTGAACCCAAAGGAGTTTATTTCTGAGTACACATCTGTAAGATTGCGCTGCAGAAGGGCTGTTTGTGTGATGAGCCCATCCACTTTTTGCCCAAGATTAGCCTCTGCTACACATCAGCATTTGGGGCACGTCACACGTATTTTTAGCATCAAGTACTTGATTCCCCAAGGTGGAAGATACTGTTCTCTTGGACTTGAGACACAGGGGATGTGTTCAGCAAAATTTATAGCATTCACTTTACGAATATTCAGAATACATTTACAGCAAGGATCCTTTCCCTACTTCTGCTGGCTTGAAAAGCACCGAGGTCCCAACAGGCCCTGTAAAAATATGCAGCACTCTACAGCTCAAAGGGCAACATGAGCATTTTCTAAATTGCTTGCCTATCAAAATCATATTTGGAACTGTGTATCCTAAGTAGAGGCGGAAATTTACATTACAAAAAAAAAGGCAGTGTAACATCAAAAAAGAGTTACGGTAACTGTTCTGAAACAGCTCAATGTGGCAAAGAGGCCTCCAAGGATACTTTGCAGGGCCCTGAGAATTCCATGTCTGAAATGTCATTGGTACAAAGGCAAAAAGCTTCTAATTAAATATTTAAATTGCCATAACCAGAGAGAGAGAGAGAGAGAGAGAGAGAGAGAACTTCCAGGGACTTCCTTAGCAATTCAATTCTTTCTTGCAGCGTTAGACAAGTTATGAAAGTTATATATATATTAAAAGGGAGAGTCAAAATTTCATACTGTCCAGAGTGCAATAAGCATTGGGCGTGAATAGCATTACTGTGCCAGAAGATGAAAGCACAATGCATTTTCTGATTACATCAGGGTTTTCTATTTACCAGTTTAATCCTCCTGAATTCAGCTGTTGCCCATTCATCCCTTTTACATCATCTTTCGCTAATCTGTCAACCATTTTCGACAGCCAAACCAATTTTCCGTTTGCTCGGGACTTCGCCACAAGCACCGTGCACCACTAATAAGATTTTCATTTGGAATGATGCCATGTCGGCCATGTTTTCTATTGTATATAAATACTGAGGTTTAATAGCTTCAGGTTTTTGTTTAATGTTAGCATCAACAAACTGTAAAGAGGGGGAGGGAAAAGGGGGGGAGGTGCAGGAGGTTCTCAAAACCCAAACTCCCATAGTGAAATGCAGCATGGCAGCTATTTTGCAAGGTTAATGTTGTGGAAAACAACATCCATCTTTGAAACAGTTTAATTAGCCCCATCTAGCTGACCTCGCCACATAATGTTGTCAAATGTGACGTGCATCAGATTATTGGGAATATGGAGATCAATAAATATGCAACACCAGCGCTTAGAACGCTCCTGGCATCATAGCCGTACAAATGCCATCAAACATTCCAAAGAGTAGCTGTCATCTGTCAAATGTACTAGCAAATAGACAGGCTTAAGGGGGAACCTATCAGTAAAAATAAAATATATGGGTAAGAATGAATGAGATGTGGAGAGGAAAGGAAAGGTCTTGATGCATTAAGGTTGCAGTGGAATGGGGTGGGGGCGCAGGGCTCAGATAAATACTGTAAAATAATGACTGGTTTGCCTTTATTTTGCGAAGCTAAAATATAAATCCCAATCAAGGAGTATTTCTAGTTAATCTATCTTATTTATACCTTTTTGCTTTTTACACCTGTAGCTTTTTAAAAGACCATGACCCCTATTATAGCCCCACATGGAAGGCAATTTCAATGTTACAGGGTCTACGTGGAGGCCCTGCGCTGTGGTTGTGCTCCACACTGTGGCCATATGCTCCATCTGATGGACCAAACTGTATGTTTCACATGAATGTCTGCAACAAAACCCTGGTGTTCCCTATTAGTAATGAAAAGCAGCCTTGGGAGGATGGAATTTGGAGCAGTAAAGCCATGATGGAGAGGTGCTTAGTCCTTTCTCTGCCCACTGCTTTCCCACTGCAAATATCATTGCCAAAACAGCGGTCTGCTTGTGCAACTTTTGGATCCAACCCATTGATTCAAAACAGCTGTCCAGTGCATCTATTTTCTGAACAAGCCTGCATACTCTTTGATGCCACCACAATTTAAATATGACATCTTGAAGTTAAATGGAGCCTTTATGCTAATTCAATAGCATAATCTAAAATCTCTGGGCATACAGCCTCCATGCCTTTTCCACTTCAGAATTTATTTCTGCTAAGAGGAGAAATATGATATTAAGGATTTATCCTTGGGTCACTTTAGCTATATGTTAGGACATTAAGCAAGATACTTATCTGAAAGCCAAGTGCTGAGATTAAATATTTCAAGAAGGAAGGGTTAATTGCTTGGATCCATCCCAATATGGGTAACTTTTTACTAGGGCCCTCTCTCTCTCTCTCTCTCTCTCACACACACACACACCCTGACCCGATCCAGGGGCCAAGATCATCCGTAACCTGACCTGGGCCAGTTTGGAGAATACCTGACCAAGATCCAGCTCCAAATCAATGTTCAATTAAGGGGTTTAAAACCCCAATCAAACATGCGATTGGGCAGGGCAATAAAAGATATTCCATCTCCCGCCAGATGTCAAACTGGGAGCCTCAGTAGCCCAAGGAATTGCATGTTGCAGTGCCTGCCTAAGTAGTTAATAGGCTGAAGCCTTGGCCTAACCACACCCACTCAGGCTACTCCTTGGCCCCTCATAGACAGGAAGGGCTGCCTGTTACAGTTAAGACTTCCTCAAACAACTGTCTTCCTGAGCTCTGGTGTACTCCTGTCTCCTGGGTTATCCTTTGGTCCTCACCACTGGCTTCCTTTTATGCCTCATGGCTCACCTCAGCCAGCTGCCCATGGTCCAACCCCAGGTACCCACTTAGTGGATTATATTTAACAGGGAGGGGGAAATGGCATGCCCTGAAGCAGTCTTCATCTTAAACCACAGGTGTAGCAAGTGGAATATTAACCACAGGTGTAGCAAGTGGAATATTTTGCCCACTTCTGCATGTGCTTATTATGCTGCCCTGCATAATATTAATCAACTGACAAATAAATGTAGAACATTTGCAAATGTTTGTCCATAGCTGTAGAGACTTTTAAATCAGCTGCCTTAGTGCTGAAGGAATTTCCCAGCTAAATGACTGACCTGTATCATTTTTCATACAGAAATGCTGAAAACATTCCCAAAATGACTTGAATCAAGTATTGTTTAATGGACCCACAAGTATGTTTTAATATTAATATGCAGCACTCTGTATTAACAAAAATAGCATCTGAGTTTGGGGGTGGTTTTTGTTATTGTTCTTCTTCTTCTCCAATATCGCTGGATGGCAAATAGATTTCCTTTGTCTTTAAAAATGTTGCTCATTTCTGCAGAAAAGAGGGAATAAGCAAGAAGCCCGGTAGTATTTTTGAAGTATACAGTTATAAGGTACTTGGCTGGTAATTTGCAACCTTGGTACACAACATACCTTTTAGCAAGGCTATTTATTTCTCGGGGAGAATGCTACGGTACTTACGATAAAGGCCTCTGTTGGACCTCTTCATCAATAGCAAACCTTTAAGCACAGCACATCTCATAAATAGGAGTTCCACTAACGCAGACTTCAAAAGGATAGAATCTGATAATTCAAAAATAGAGCTATATTAAGTGTTCCAGCGGTCCATCCATAAAAGCAGCCTTATATTCCAAACGCCTCCTCTGTGCAGTCTGACAGCCTATTAGAATAATAGCAGGGAAAGCATAATTACAAGTAATCATAGACAGGAAAAAGAGCTAGTTGTTTTTGTAGAGTAAAATGCCTTCCTGAACCTGCCAGAAAATGCAACACTAGTTCTAATAGAGAGGGCAGGTAACCATAGAAAATAATCACCACACAAATCCCAAACTATTTCCTCCTATTTATTTTATTTAAAATAAAACCTTTGTGTCTTAATCTACTTCCTATGAAATAACTTAATTTGTCCTCCTCATCAGTGCATAGATTGGATGAATTCACAATCACTGTTTTATTAATAATGATGACGGTGGTCATTTATTCTCCCACGAGCCCCATAGCTATGGAACAGCTTACAATATATGAAGATACAGGCATATTGTGCAGGAAAGGACAGACCCAGAAAGTGTTGTGGATCCCACTCTCCGGTGGAGATCCACGTTGGTGGTTATAAAGGAAGGACTTCAGAGGTGGTCTGCATTTCTCCAAACTCCCTCACTTTCGAAGGACAGTTGTGGTTTATATGGGGGAAACCAGATAAATTTCATCAGCCAAACTAACGAAGCATCCACCCTTCTGCCCCCTCCTCACAAGCTTTTTAATCAATCTATCTATGCAGAATTGATTCATTATACACATACCCCGAAAATATTGGTCTTTTTTTCCTATTTGCAAATCGTATCGATTGGCAAAATGGCAATACAATAAAACAACAATGATAAGCTCTAAAATACACAGATCCAGTCTACCCTATCATTCCCATTGATCATCCATCTCTCTCTAGCACTCCCTAGTGAAATGCCTCCTTAACAATACAAAAGAGAAATGAAGACATAAAAGGGAATATTAGAAGGGGAAGTGACGAAAGGGAAGGAGGATGTTGTGGCTAAACAGAGATAAACCATTTAGGGTTTTTGGTCTTATTTCAACAATTTCTTCTAGGTCTGCCCATGCTTATGTAGGGTTTCATATCTATTGTATGTCTCCCCCTACCCTTAACAGTGCAACGCTATGCATGTCTACTCAGATGTAAGTTCCATTGACCTCAATGAGGCTTCCTATCCTGTAAGGCTTTATAAGATTGCAGCTTTAGGCCAGATTGACACCATGTATTTAAATCACTATGATACCACCTTAAACCATCATTGCTTCTCACAAAGAATTGTAGGAGCTGAAGTTTGTTAAGGGTACTGAGACCCCCATTTGCCTCCCAGAGCATAGGAGTCAACTCCTAGGGCAGAGCTTTCCAAACTGTGTGTTGCGACATATTAGTTTGTCAGCTGCAGTGTGTAGGTCTTCCTATGCTCCTGCCAGGGCTGGAAAGAGGTTAGTTTAGCCTCTGGCTTGCTAGTAAAACGGAATTACTGCGTCATGAAATTATGCATATCTACAAAGTGTGTCACCAACATGAAAAGTTGGGAAAGCTCTGAAATATTGGAGGGAGCTGCCCCCCCCCAATAATGTTGACGAGCAATGCCATTCAAACTGTGTGCATGCACTGCACCTTGTGATCGATTATGCAGGGCATATCTTATTCAAGTTGACAACCCTGTCAGAGGCAGAATTCCCAAAGCGGTTTAACAATTAATCTCTCTTCACAGGGAACTCTGTTCATTGTAGCTTTGGGAGGGAATAGGGAGTTGTCGCCCAACAACTCTGAGCAACCTTAACAAGGGTGAATTAGATGGTTCATTTATAAATGCAGACTGAATAAAATTCCTTCCCCATTCCTACTCACAGAAAAGGAGGGATAGGACTGCACCCTAAGAGAGTTAAGGTGCCTCCCTAGTACCTAGGGAAACTGAATGTTAGAAGATTCAGGACAGGCAAAAGAAAGTACATCTTCACATAGCACATAGTTAAACTATGGAATTTGCCTATCCCCCAGGAAGTAGTGATGGTCACCAACTTGGATGGCAAATTCATGGACAGTAAGTCTATCAATAGATACTGGTGGCGATGGTGATGTTCTACCTCCACAGTTGGATGGTGTATGCCTTTAAATGCCAGCGGCTGAAAATTGTAAGTGGGGAGAATGTTGTTACACTCAGGTTCTGTTTGCAGGCTTCCCATGGGCATCAGGCTGGCCACTGTGAGAACAGCTTGCTAGTCTAGATGGGCCTTTGGCCTTAGCCAACAATGTTCTTCTTATGTTCCTATGCCAGAGATACCCACTTTCTTGAATGTCCATGAGCTCTCTTTTAAGCACACACAAAAATTACAGATGCAAATTCCATAAATGCCTATTAAGTTGTTTTTTTAAAAAAAGGGGGGGGAAATGAACTGAATTTCATGTAATCAATTGTAACATTGAGTTGAAATGCTTTATTCAAACAAATAAGCTAATTAATTCCAGAATTGATTATTTTGCAAATATGAATTAAATACAATTAATTAAACTCTATAGTTAAAGTATATGCAATTTATTTAACTAAAACAAAAGAGGGGGAAATGTGCTAATGAGAAAGGGAGAAAAAACTCCAGTGCTCATTATAATTATAAACAGAAGCCATTTACCCGTTCTTCCCTTCTCACCAACCATATTTTAAAAATAAATTGCTTTAGCATAGGAAAATATGCAAGACTTAAAAACTTCTACTCCCAACTCCTTCTTATGTGCAAGCAGGAACGGGGTAGGGATCTCTCAGCTGTGAAGGGAGGCTTCACACTGCCTATCAGAGCTTGCATGCAAGCAGGAGGGGGCAGGAATCAGTTAGGCAACAGGAAGCCTCCCTTCCCAGCTGAGGGAGGCATCACGCTACCTGAGAGATCCCTGCCCCCTCCTGCTTGCACACAAGTAGGAATGGGATTGGGGCTGCTCCAATGGGAAGGGAGGCCACACACTGCGTGAGAGATCCCTGCCCCCTCCTGCTTGCAAGCAAGTAGGAGATGGGATGGGGCTGCTCCAAAAAGCAGTGTGAAGCCTTGCTTCCCAGCTGAGGGATCTCCGCCCCCTCCTGCTTGCACACAAGTAGGAATGGGATTGGGGCTGCTCCAATGAGAAGGGAGGAATTGCGCTGCCCGAGCCTCACCGCCACCACTGCTCTCGGCCCTCCTTCTCTGCCTTTCATGCCTGACCCACTGCGCACCGCTTCACCACCACTACTGAAGAACCAACAACTTAGGGGCTGCCCAGGCTCATGGAGAAAGGAGATAGAAGCCTCGGAGGAAGGGGAAACATGGCAGTTGAGGTCAAGGTGGTGACCACCCCCTGCCACTGCCATCGCTGCAGCATCAAAGTTCCGAATGTGTAGTATTGAATTAATTAAAGTGTCCCCAGATTCATTGAAAAAAATCTGGTAAACTTACACTAGGCATGCCAATTCAAATGGGGTTTTGGTTATCGTCCTTTCACTACTGGGACCAATCCTGCCATAAAACATCCCAGCAAATTAGTAGCTGCCATACATGCTGAAACCACCAGTAGCAGCTGCCATGTTTGTTTATAGAAAGTGTGTGGTAAGATAATACTGGGAAGCTGTAGTGTGCCTAGTGTGTCACTTTAAGAGGTATGACTAATCCATAAAAGAATCTCCGGTCTCTATGTGTGGTTCCCTCCCTAACTCAGTGGGAACTAGTTGGAACCTTAGATCCCCTGCATCTCTCTGTTGCTCCAGAGAAGCCCCCAACCCTCCAAAACAGCTGACAGGGAAGGAATATGCAAAAGTCCACTTCTCATCCCCTTTCTCCAGTAGTACTCTGCTAAGCACAACTCTGGATCCAACCAATAACCTCGCCAATGGCTATGGAAGGCATAGTTATAGTGAGATTCTGGTCCCCCTGAAATTTATGTGAGATTTTCTCTATAAATGATACAGAAACAAGTACCAGGTTGTGCTTTCAACCTATCAACAAGGATATACTAATTCAATGTGTCCGACTCTTTGATGTTTCAAAAGGAGCAATATTTGGCCAATACCTAAAGCATTTAAGTAGGGGTAAAGGCATGCATAAGGGACGCGGGTGGCACTGTGGGTTAAACCACAAAGTCTAGGACTTGCTCATCAGAAGGTTGGCGGTTCAAATCCCCGCGACGGGGTGAGCTCCCGTTACTCGGTCCCTGCTCCTGCCAACCTAACAGTTTGAAAGCACGTCAAAGTGCAAGTAGATAAATAGGTACCACTGCTGCGGGAAGGTAAACGACGTTTTCGTGCGCTGCTCTGGTTCACCAGAAGCAGCTTAGTCATGCTGGCCACATGACCCGGAAGCTGTACACCGGCTCCCTCGGCCAGTAAAGAGAGATGAGCACCGCAACCCCAGAGTCAGTCACGACTGGACCTCATGGTCAGGGGTCCCTTTACCTTTTAAAAGCATGCATAAACGTAAGAATAAGCCAAAATCAATTATCATTACACATCCATTAGCACATTGTCTTATTATTACCATTCTATGTTAATGCAAAGCAGAACCCCATCAACTACTTTCACGTCGACACATTTCAATTGCCACCATATACCAGGCCTTATGTCCTTGGTTCTGTCATAACAGTTTTTCAAATGATAACTTATTTATGAAGACATTCTGATTATGAAATGATATGCACAATCATAGTTGCCCACCAACCCCCAAAACTCTGCAAGGTTTAGAACGTTGCGTACCCTTAAAATGGAACATAGATCAATTTTAATCAATACGTAATAATTTTAAGCAACTATGCTACTAATGTACAGGTATCCTAATCAAAGTGGCAACGTTTGCCACACTTATATACCTTAATTTTCTCAACAAAAATCCTTATTGAATGACTATTTAAAAAAATAAATTGTATTTGCAATTAGAAACACTGAAGTTACATTATCGATTTTCTGCTAAAAACCCTTTTAAGTAAACAAGCACAAACTACATTCATTAAATGTAAGTGCTTGGAGCTATGGTGTGAAATTCAATTCAGCCATTATCATGAATTACACTGATTATTGCTGTAATTATTTTCCCTTGGATACAACTGCATTTCAGTTCTTTGCTGTCTGTTGGACATATAACTATATGTGCATTTTATAACTAATAATACTCTACTGTAGTTTTGGCAATTACAATCACTTATATATAAACCATTACACTGAGATACATTGGGACCCAGTAAAATACTTTTTTAAAAAAACACCTCCTTCTTTACCTTTGAAATAACTAAACTTATTAATGAATGGAGGAGAAGAGGAATAAAAATACAACAGAAAATGCTGTCACTGCTATTTACACCCTGTATATTTTGGACAACAATTATGTCTGATTGTTTTTTAAATAAGGGAAAGGATTTATTCAGAATCTTGTGGGTTATCCCTAAGGCTTAAGCTAATAGTACTTTTCCAATAAAAAACATTCTAAAATAACAACTATGATTTAAAAATTTACCAAATGCACAAAGTTAAAATAACTTTCTCCTACTTTGGTAGGACTTGTAACTGTTAAAGTAGCTAGTGCTCAATTGACTTCTGTGAAGTTGCCCACCCTCTGAGTATCTGGTCTTTCGTCATTGATCACAAAAATTTCAAGCACATGTTGTTGTTGTTTAGTCGTTTAGTCATGTCCGACTCTTCGTGACCCCATGGACCAGAGCACGCCAGGCACTCCTGTCTTCCACTGCCTCCCGCAGTTTGGTCAAACTCATGCTGGTAGCTTCGAGAACACTGTCCAACCATCTTGTCCTCTGTCGTCCCCTTCTCCTTGTGCCCTCCATCTTTCCCAACATCAGGGTCTTTTCCAGGGAGTCGTCTCTTCTCATGAGGTGGCCAAAGTATTGGAGCCTCACCTTCATGATCTGTCCTTTCAGTGAGCACTCAGGGCTGATTTCCTTAAGAATGGAGAGGTTTGATCTTCTTGCAGTCCATGGGACTCTCAAGAGTCTCCTCCAGCACCATAATTCAAAAGCATCAATTCTTCGGCGATCAGCCTTCTTTATGGTCCAGCTCTCACTTCCATACATCATTACTGGAAAAACCATAGCATCCCTAGTTTGAAGGTTTTGCAACCATGATTTTCCCAACTCCATACACCATGGGAATTATGTGCATGGATACTGTTATTATGTGCATGGATACTGCAAAATCACGGCAGGAGGGGTGGAAATGGTCAGTAAGCTATATGGACCCCAGTGCTGGATTTACGTATAAGCTAAACAAGCTATAGCTTAGGGCCCCATTCCCTTGGGGGCCCCAAAAAACTTTAAAGGAAAATAAACTGGATGTACATTTCCCAAATGTAAGATAAAAATAAAATAAAATAAAACCTACATGCAGTTAGAGCTTAATAATTATTTCACTATTAATATACTTCTTCTTAATTGTATTTCAGTTCGACAATTACTTTGATAAAATACATATTTTGTTATGTGCAAATGGCTTTAGATACCTATTAGGTCCATAAATTACCATATAGCATATATTCAACACAAAAAACAATGACAATTTGTTGTTGACAAAGGACAGCTGGACATATAAAGAGCCCCATTACCTTCAGTAGCTTAGGGCCTCATCAAACCTAAATCTGGCCCTGATTGACCCATAGGATTGGCCAAAAAAAGAAGTTACTAATTGAAAATTGAGGGCACAAAAAACTTTTAAGGATGACAGTGAATGGCATATAGAAGCAGTCTCTGTGTGTATGTAAATTATAAAAACACAAAAACTTAAGTGGACATTTCAGATAGTAAATACAATAATATTTTTGACTTGAGGTTGTTGGGTTTTTTAAAAAAAGTGAATTACTTATAACTTTTTAAAAAAAAAAACTTGTCTGAATTGGATGAAATTTTCAGGCATGGTGTATGAAGCCTGCCTGTGATAATTTTTAAAATACTGGGCAAATATTATTTTATTTCCCCTTACTTCTCTGTCAAATATAGACTTGTTTTTGTCAGGTAGTGCTAAATTGAGAAGAAAAATCTCACATGCCCAAATGGAAGAATTTAAAAATAATAATAATAATAATTCTATTATGTATATGCCACCCATTTGACTGGGTTGCCCCAGGCAGTCTGGGTGTCTTCCAGCAAAATATAAAAACAGAATAAAACATCAAACAGTAAAAACCTCCATATACAGGGCTGCCTTCGAATACACAATAAGGTAATAGATAGTCAGAAATACCTTCTGCTTAAAGAGACATTTCCCTAGGCCAAGCTGAAAATGCAGGTAACATAACCTTCAGTGAAAAAACAAGTAAGATTTGTTGCATTAGTTCTGCTTAGTGAACCATGAATACTAATTGCAGGAAGAATGAATTTCCCCCTCCCAATACTTGAGGGCTGGAAGACACAAACGATTCATAGGGTGACTACAAACAATGAGGTAAGACACTGCTAAAATGAGTGTAAAACAATCTTATTGAAAGTTAATAGGTTAAGATATTTAATGTGTCTAGCTTTGGGAGAAAAATAGCCTACATAAGAATAAATCATGGTCATCCGAAATGCAGAGAATCATCCAGAATGATGATGTGAATTAACCAATAGGCTTCTCCTGATTCCATTCTGCGGCAACACAAATGGGCCTGCTTCCAGCTGCTTTGTTTGCTTCGGCCCATTCTAAAAGATGCCTCTCAGCATCTCACAACATGACTTCAAATATAAGATAGTGGTCAAAGAAATTTAGAAGGGTTTCTGGGAATAGCTATTATATAATATGGGGCAACCATGAGCAATTTATGGGCTGTTTACTTCTCCCCATAACTTTCCAAGCATCCAGTCCTCCTTGGCTTTTTGGGAAAAGAAATATAAGATCATGCTAGTCCACATTATTTCAGAGATATCCTTGAATGTGTGATGGAGGCAGGAGAATTAGGAGGTGTGTCTTGTTCAGACACTTACCCAGACAGCAATTGCCTTCATGTAAGAGAGATGCACGCATGACACTCTCCTCCCCTTTGGCAAGGACATAACATGGGTACTTCATTTACAGGTAAGGTAAAGGTAAAGGGACCCCTGACCATTAGGTCCAGTCGTGGCCGACTCTGGGGTTGCGGCACTCATCTCGCTTTATTGGCTGAGGGAGCCGGCGTACAGCTTCCGGGTCATGTGGCCAGCATGACTGGCAAACCAGAGCAGCACACGGAAACGCCGTTTACCTTCCCGCCGGAGCGGTACCTATTTATCTACTTGCACTTTGATGTGCTTTCAAACTGTGGTCAGGAGCAAGGACCGAGCAATGGGAGCTCACCCCATCGCGGGGATTCGAACCACCACTCTTCTGATCAGCAATTCCTAGGCTCTGTGGTTTAGACTACAGTGCCACCCGCATCCCTTCATTTACAGGTACATACATGCAAAAGTCTGATCCCCAAAATTCCTTTTCTTTTCTTTTTTTAGGGGGAAAAATCAGGTCATTGTACATATGGGCCTCTGTGTGGAAAACCCATGTCCACCTCAGGGAGTGCTGACAGGACAGTGAGTCTTTACACTACGTGAACAGCTGAAGGACTCTAATCTGTGTGACACTGGTCTGAGAAACAATGCATCAAACAGCAGCATCTTTTCACAAAGTGCAGGATACATATGCATTTTGGAAAACACCATGTGAACGCAGCTTAAAGACCGAGCACTGGAAATGCTGTGTGTACACAGTAGGTTGGAGTGTGAATATGGACACCATTTAGATGGCACCTTTCTCCAATCAGACTTTCCTATATAAATCCACTATAGGTCCAGTAAAGGCATGTACTTCCACTTATGGTGGAAAGGCTCACTGGTGGCTATGTTTTAGGAAATGATTTTTGTTAAATTAATTTAATTACCAAACAGGAAGTAATTCTGGTGCCTTTATTGGTTCTGCTGGGTGCCTGGGATGGACCCCAAAGAAGACTGCCATGATAAACTCTGAGTGCATTAGCCAAAATTTCATAGAAAAATGTGCATGTTTGGAGAAATTTGCAGTCTGATGAATTTTCATGGGTGCATTTTTTTAAAAAAAAATGCAAACCAATACAGATATTTGGAGAGTTGAGTTTAAAAATGGGAAATGGAGAGAAACCATCCTCAGCTGTGAGCTGTTGAAGCTTTTCAACCAATAGTCACCTTGTCAGAAATTTGCCCTGTAATGGTTCCATGACTTCTGCTGTATGTCTGAATGCACCAAAAAGGAAGTAGCATTTGGAGCAATACACACCCTAGGAGTGCCCCATGGAGACAGCTTCCATCAGCTTCCCCATACCAGGGCTGCCCCCGAATTGTGTAAAACAACTCATCATATCAATCAGCTCCATTCTCTCTGATTTGCAAAGACAGACATTCCTGGCACAGCTGGTCGCAGCATGGAAGTCTGTAAGTAACAGGGCCAGTCCACATGGCAAGTTGCATGTGCCTCTTTGGAGAGGCAAACAATAGACACACTAAGAGGATTCTTCCATAGATACATCTACATCTTCTTCCATGGTGTATATGGTTAATAGCTAATGTTCAAGAACACAGCCTTTGTCTTTCTCCCTCACTTTCTGATTCTGCTTCCCCCGCCCCACCCCTTTTTTACTGAAGGCACCTAGAGATCCTCTCCAACTTGGCTGCCCTTGCAAAAAGATTTTCTCGTCCAATTTTAGAGCTGCTTTGGGGTTTTTAGCAGTGCTATGCCCATTAAAGGCAATGGGAGCCACCTAGCCAAATCCCACAAAGATCTCTGAAACCTCTGTGTGCGCCATCAAATTGGTGCAGCCTAGGCGTAAAATTATATGATAATATGGGCAGCTGTGCCTTCGCCTGATGCACAGATGGTGAACAGAATGGAAAGCTGGAATTCTTTCAAGAGAGTCCTGGTTTCAAAATAAGTTCTGCTGCTGCATCCCGAATTCCTCCTCATTCTGGTCTTTACAGGCCCACACGTCTACCATAAAGAGCCTATGATTGTTAATTAATACATATTTTGTAGTGTGGCCCAGGAGGAGACCGAGGCACCTCACTGTGCGCTGGCAGCATCCAGCAGCATAATGGAATCTGGCTTATGACCAGGAAGCATGTATTTAGCCATAAAGTGCTCACCTTCTACCGCACACGCTTGTACTTTTCGCTCAACACTTTTCGCAATGGCCATATCGGGCTTTCCCACTTCTCAAAGCACTGCAGGCACTTGTATAAAAAGACATTGCAAGTCAGTGGCGTAGCGTGGGGGGTGCAGGGGGGGCCGGCCGCACCGGGCGCAACATCTGGGGGTTAGGGTTAGGGGGCTCAAATCCATGGGTTAGGGGGCGCAAATTACTTGCCTTGCCCCGGGTGCTGACAACCCATGCTACGCCACTGTTGCAAGTGCTGGTTGAAGTGTGTCTTCACAGTTTTAGATATTTGGGTATGGACTGTTGTTAACGGGACATATATATATATATACTCTGTGAGCCTCCAGACTGCCAGTATTTTGCAAGAGGGATTCAAGTGCAGACTAGGAAATTTAGGTTGGCAGCTTTAAAGTGAACTAAAGTTCTCTTTTATCCTAGTAAAACAAATCCTTATAAAAAAGGGGGGAGTTTTTTGAGAATGAGTAAATGACAGCGAAATGCATTGGAAATGGGGAGGGGGGGATGAACAACTGATTAACTGGAAGAGGTATAAACACCAAGCGAAGCGAATCAGGATGAATGCTTGGTGAATGCTCATACTGCAAACAAATCAAAACAAATCCTCAATAAAGACCGGACTTTGTCAAACATGTTGCACAAGGTCTTGCACCGTGGCTCAGAACGCATGCTTATGCTGTACTTTGTTAAATCTTCCACAGTTTGTGGAACACCACCCCAGCACCATTGCTAGAATTTATTCTATTCATGCATGTTTGGGTCTAACCCATTTTCACGCGATCATGATATGGGAGGAATTCAAAGTAGCAATAAGATGATCACTGCATCAGCCCAAGCATTTCTGTTTGCCTGATGGAATTATCTTCCTTCTCCTCCTGTGCGCTGTCCTGTGGGTTCACCTGACCCTTCAAAGCCAATCGGTGCCTGGGGTGCACAAGATGGAGGGGAGAGAGGAAAGTCCCATTGCGTTAGCCAAGGCCTTCTCTAACAAGGCAAAACAGTGAGTGTGCTCAAGACCACTGGCACCAGCTGGACTTGATGGTCACCAGGTGATTGGCACCAGGTGATTGGCGCTACCATAGGGCTGACCACGACACAGATCATTCAGTAAATGATCCCTCAAAAATCATCAATGCAGAAGAGACTGCTTTATTATGAACTGAGGAGAGTTGCAAAGAGTTTATTTCTATGAGACAGTATGTGTTGACTGAAGCAAGCATCTTTCTGCACCATTTATGGAGTGAGGCAGTCATGCCTAGGCCATTCTGGATTCTATCTCTGTTGGAGCTGGCAGCCATTTTGTGTTATCCTGTTACCCCACCCCCACCCCTTCGGCAGACATTTTGTGACAGGCAGTTTGTTAAAATTCCAAATGGACCTCTTAGCCCAAAATGGTAGTGGGTCTTCATATATACCTACCTGATATTATCATGCATGTATGTTAAAACAACAACAACAACAACCTTCGTAGAGCATCCCAAAGACATTGCCTTTGTTACAAGGGGTACACAAATAATTTATTTCAGTGAGATCAAACTGGGGATGTTTTCAAAAGATACATCTCCAATTAAAACCTGTTGTTGTTTCTAAAAAGCCACCCTTCAAAAAAGCAATCATGTCAATTGAGCAATGAAAGCCTTTCAGCCCTACAAACTTCATGTTGTCTTAGTAAATACCAAGGCCTTTTTGTCTTTCTTGATAGCTTTTGGATCTCCGCAAGGGCCAGTACTTAAAGTGACATTTATATGACTGCTTATAATGGTTGATCACTCAGTGTGACAGAGTGCAGATAAAAGGTCCAATTAGGTCTTAAATGTTTACTTAATAGGCAGGCCTGTTAGCAAAAAAAAAAAAAAAAAAAAAAAGCAAGAGAAGGCAAAAGTGCCCATTTTTATGCAAGAGAACTAACTTGTATTTCCCACAGACTCACACACAAAACAAGTCTGAAATGCAATTACATTTTCTGAAAGGACCAAAATGCTTTTAACCTTTTCAAGGTAAAAATAATAATACTAATAAAAATGTTGAGCCTGTTGCTGCAGCAGGTATTGTAACATATTCTGTGTCTCTCCCCTCTCATTTTTGTTGTTGTTTTGTTTCATTTTAATAATGGTTTCATCTGCTTCGCGGTCTGTGGCCTCTTCAGACCTTCAAGATATCGAGACAGCAGATGCTTCCTAAATGGAAAGGAAATTGTAATGATGTAAAATCTCCATTCACATTATTATTATTTTTCAAATAGGTTTGAGAACTACAAATTGTATAGGGCAGGTGGGTTGGGCTTTGCTAACTGCAGAACCAAGGTAAACCTGAACACAAATGGAGAAATCAAGCACCTTTTGAGATTGGAAAATGTTATCAGCGGCTTCCCCAGGACGGCACGGTAAAAAGTGCCGCTATTACCGGGCCTGAGTATCCTCCTGAGCACCCAAAAGAAAGGAATTAACATAATTGCTGCACGGCACCTTCAAACCCTTGCTTTCATCAGTACCACTTGCTTTTTGTCATCAAAATTCCAAATATGCTAAAAATGCTAATTTGTAAATATGTTGAGATGATTGCTAGGCAATCGGTGTTTAACCTGATATCTCATCAGGTATCAAGTGAAAGCAAGATTTTTTTTTTTAAAAAAAGAAAAAGACAAAAGTGTGTGATTTCTCTATACCGTTCAGGCCAAGAAATCCTATAAACACCAATTATGCTGAAGGAACAGCAGGCGTATCTAATGCATGCTCAGTCCAGGGGGGAGAGGGACACACAATGAGAAAATATAAAGGCAGCATAGAAATGCAGGCGTCCCCCCCTCCCCAGTGTCCCTGCAAAAAAGGCCAAAGTTCAGCCATCGGGCCATGTGCCAATGATAGCATGCTGCCCAAACAGGCTGCAAACTCTAGCAGGCACCTAATGTTGCTACACATGTAATGTGCCCAAACAACACCAGAGCCTCTTCAGTCCGTCTGCTCCAGTGGTTCAGGCAGCAACAATCCTGGTACTGCCAAGGGCCAGACATCCCTACATAACAACATAAGAAAAGTCTGCTGGGTCAGGCCAATGGCCCATCTAATTCAGCATCCTGTTTCCACAGCAGCCAGTCAGATGCTGGTGAGAAACCTGCAGCCAGATTGAAGCACAAGAGCACTCTCCCTTCCTCTGGTTTCCAGAAACTGGCATTCAGAAGCATTGCTAAAGCCAGCTGAGGCACAGCAAAAACTCCACGGCTGGTAGCCTTTGATAGCCCTCTCCATGTATTTGCCTAATCTAGGTTTCTGGCTGTCCCTGCCTCCTGTGGAAATGAGTTCCATAGTTTAACTATGTGCTGCGTGAAGAAGGGAATGCAGGGGTGCCAATCCCTTTATTGTCACAATATGTATTGGAGATAGATGATAGATAGATAGATAGATAGATAGATAGATAGATAGATAGATAGACAGATGCAAGAAGAACCCACAGAACACAGCATTCTTGTATAGCATACACAGCCCTCCAGGGACTAAGATTCAAGAGCCACTCAGGGGGAAAAAACACTTTTGTTAAGCAGCGAGAGAGAGAGGCCAAGCCTTGCAACAGGGGAGCCAGAGGGCCACACTGACAGCCGCAGCCGTGGCAGCCTCCAGCGATTCATTCCATAAGGCCCAGATCTTTAGACCTACTCACTTTCTCATGCCATCTCATGTCACCAAAATCATGCCACTCTCACTGGATTGACTGGCCAGGTAGCATCCTAGGAATGAGACTCGCCATCTCTTTTCTGCATCATCTCACCAGCATCATCCTTCTTCTCCTTCCTTCCACTCATCCCTAACTCATTGCCTCATACACCCAGGGAGAAGCACACATCCCACTGTCCAAGAAACTTGAGAGAGCAGAGGGAGGTCACATCAAACTGTCTGCCCAACCACCGAGTCCTGAAGCCAGCTGAGGCAAGATCATACTAGAGCAAGGGAGCTGTATCTACCAGCCCCTAGCAAGTCACAGCACACTGAGTCACAACTCACAGGCCACCAGCATAGCCCCCACAGTTGCCCATAGGATCCCCTCCCCCTGCTGAAATTAGGCTTGGAAGAGTCATTCTGCCGTTCCCAATAGAATTGGTTGTGATGGGCGCTTGGTTTAATTGGGTGTATGGGTGCATGGTTGCTGCGAGGATTTATTGGGGGGGGGGCAGAACCGAGTTATCTGTAACACAATTGGTCAGTTAAGTATTTTAATTCATTTATTTGATTTGGGGGGCAGATGCTCCCTTGCACCATAGCTGTCAACCTTCCCTTTTTTTGCGGGAAATTCCCTTATTCCAGCACCGTTTCCCGCTGCTATCCCGGATTGTTAGATATCCCATAAACTGTCCCCAGGACAGTGAGGCTACTGATCCCTTATTTTTGAGGCTCCCCGGGACAGGTGAGGCTGCTGATCCCTTATTTTCAAGGCTGCTGATCCCTTATTTTCAAATCTGAAAGCGGCCTTGCACCCGCTGGTTACGCCCATGTGTGTGGTGCCCCTGATAGTTTCTTCAGTTGGCATATGTGTCCACAAGCCCTAAAAGGCTGCCAACTTATGCACTAAGTCAAAGCCCTTCCTGAGCAGAATCCAGAGTGGAGCAGATCCTGAAAGGGACAGACACATGATGCGTGGGGTTCCAAACAAGTCATTCCAGAAGCACTCTAACAGGTACTTCACCTGGGGACTCTAGACATAAACACCCAACGACAGCCGCAAGGATGCTAGTAGCCCAGAGCTAGAAAGAAGACAAACTCCCTACCAGAGAGGAATGGCAAGTTAAACTGCTGGATTATGCTGAAATGGCAAAACTGACTGAAAAGCTCAGGAACCAAGAAGACCTAAACTTCAACAAAGAATGGGGAAAATTTATAATTTATCTTGCAGACCATTGTAAGCAGATGAAAAGAATAGCAGGATTGCAATAACACTTGTAATGTAGCAAGAACTATGGAGACAATGGAGTTATATAAAACATAGACTATTGAAAAAATGCAGCAGGAAAGGTTTGATAATGGCACCCATCGGGGAGGGGAGGTGGGAAGTCCAGAAATTCAGAGGAATATTGTAACTGTTGATTTGCATGGTTGTATTGTTATACTTTTGTATATGTAAAATAAAATTAAAATAAAATAAATGTCCCTGATGATATACAACATTTTATTTATTTATTACATTTATATACCACCTTCATCTTCCAAGGAGCTCAAAGTGGTGTACATGGCTCTCCTCATTTCATCTTCGCAACAACCCTATGAGGTAGGTTAGGCAAAGAGATGGGGACTGGCCCAAGGTCTCCCAGTGAGCTTCATGGCCGAGTAGGGATGGTCTCCCAGGTCAGAGTTCAACCCATAGTCCACACTTGCTCTTCTATAAAGCACATTCAAAGCAGATTTCTCCCTTCAAAAAAATATGGTCACTGTAGTTTCTAAAGGGTTGCTAGGAATTGTAGTGCTGTGGCAAATGAACTAGAGTGCCCAAATTCTTTGAGGGCAAAAATGTGCTTTGGGTACGCTTTAAAAGTATGCACACAGCCATAGACTAAGATACTTCCCGACATGATGTGGATTCAGCATTAAACACAACTAAACAGATCCGTAGGCCACCCTCCTTGGATGACACACTGTGTAGCTAGTGATGCAAAAGGGTAAACAGCTTTCATCTGAAAACCTGACACCAAAATAATGGTTACAAATGCATTTTCAAAAGGGGGGGGCATTTAACAAATATTCCATTCTGTTATATGTTAGAGTCTTTGTCTGCTTTGGAGGCTGCTTTTTCTTTAAATTATCCATAAAGATTTTCCTGTTAAATATGATTATATTTCCATGTTACGGTTAATAGGGCTTTTAAGTCTCTGCCAAAATAGACTGCAGGATTTTGCAATGGGCAGCAAGCTCACAAAACCCAGAAATACATGTAAACTCTTTCAGAGGCAATTTAACACATAGTTGGTTTTAGTATTACAATTCCGAGAGATGGAGCTTGATCTGTTGTTTTCTTAGCTTACTACTTGCTTGGGCTCACCCTGCCAAAGAATTTAATACTAATCTATAAAGCTACATTACATTTAGAACAGTTAGCATCATACTGAAGAGCTATCCCAATCTTCAGGCACCTTGAGCAAGCAAAAGTAAATGACACAGAAATTTAGGGACAAATGTTGAGGCCCGTTTTGCTGACACATGGCAAAGAAACCTCAACACAAATAGAAAACCCAGAGTCCATTTTTGTGAAACAGGGAGATTTGGCAGGGATAGGGAGGGGATTGACACCGTGAGAACTTGCAAATTCTGATAAAATATTTCAAGGCATTATCTTAATTTAAGGAATAATAGCTTCTATGTTGATCCATGAGAGTTAAGAAATCCACATGGTTATGACTAACTAGTCCATGTAGAAACTAGCTATCATGTATAATATGGCATTTTCAGAGTGTGCAAATCCAGTGGTAGCAATGATTCGGCTAGCAGAAAATTCACTATTCAGTTTAGCAGGACCACTGGAACACGATTAGTTATGATAACCTAGCAAGTTTTAGCAACTGTCTACCAGCACTGGCAGCATTGTCACAAATACTTGATTGTGTGCATATACAGGAGCTCACAGCAGCTTGGTCAGTTTGTGCTCGGCCACTTCTAGAACACAAGGTCTCACATTTCTAACATCACCATCACCATTTTATTTTATGCTGCCTTTCTGTAATTAAAACCATGCTCCAGGCAGCTTGCAACATGAGAATATTTACATAATCACGAACATAATTATGTAGTCAAAAAGTACACAACAAAGCTGAACAATTTCCACATAGACACGTCAATCATAGTAAAATCTAAAAATAAAGATACAAAAATTTAATATCAATAATGTTGTTTAGTCGCTTAGTCATGTCCGACTCTTCGTGACCCCATGGACCAGAGCATGCCAGGCACTCCTGCCTTCCACTGCCTCCTGCAGTTTGGTCAAACTCATGTTCGTAGCTTCGAGAACACTATCCAACCATCTCGTTCTCTGTCGTCCCCTTCTCCTTGTGCCCTCCATCTTTCCCAACACCAGGGTCTTTTCCAGGAAGTCTTCTCTTCTCATGAGGTGGCCAAAGTATTGGAGTTTCAGCTTCAGGATCTGTCCTTCCTGTGAGCACTCAGGGCTGATTTCCTTAAGAATGGATATATTTGATCTTCTTGCAGTCCATGGGACTCTCAAGAGTCTCCTCCAACACCAAATATCAATAATAGCAGCAAATAAACCCAACGAAAACCCCTGGACAACACCCCAGTCCAGCCTGGCCTATTGCCCATCCTAATGGGGATACTGCCAGATGTGCGTGTCAGAGATCCCAAGGATCAAACCTTCCTTACTTAACATTAGTTGGTTTAGTATGGCAACCCAGAGAAAAGAAAACTTTTTTGTGTGTTCATGATTTCTAAAACAATAGGGCTAAAGCAAGAATGTGGAAACCGTGGCTGTCTCAATGTTGTTAGACTAGTTACTATCATCCCTGACCACTGGTCACTCTAGATGGGACAGATGGGAGCAACATCTTTAGGGTCACAGCTTTCCCAGTTCCTGGGCTGAAATCTCCCAAAATCCCAGCACTTGTGCTAAGGACCCGCAGGTTATACCACTGTGCGGCAGGTTACAGTGTACCAAGCAACCAATGACAAGTTCTGTGATTCAGCAACTCTTTGTTACTCACTTGGCAGCCCATCCAGGCTGTGACTGAAGTGTTCTTGATCCACCTGAGCTTTTATCTTTTATTAGAAGACAAGGAGTGATTGCATGTACAGGACCCAGCAATTTCATTCTCATCCCCTCCCATGTAAAGCCCAGTCGAGCATCAGGACTGATCAAGAAAAACCCACAAGGCCAGGCCTGAGAAGATGACATCCTGCACATGTTTAGCACATAAACTGCCCCCATCCCCAGCCTAAAGTAACAGCTATGACTACTAAATATTACGCCCCCACCCATCTCAGTGTTGAAGACTCTGGCACAATGGAAGCACATTAATGGGTCTACATATCTGGCTCAGAGGTCCAGGCTGCATGCATGAACCATTTTTCTATTGTCTTTTAAGTAACTAAACGGAGGTTTGGTTCGGTCAGTATTTTTCAGCTTGATAGGAAAGCCCCAATATGCATCATTTTGAGCTCCTTGAAAAAGGAGCTCTATTTCTGGGTTTGTTTGTTTGTTTTTAAAAAGTTGGCTTCCAGAAAAAGATTTCAAATGAAGGAGGTGTTTTTCCTCCCATTTCCTACAAGATCAAAACACATAAAAGAAAGGAAAACTATATCCTAAGCAACCTTAATCTTCTCGTGGCATTTTTACAACAGGATGGAAAGTTATCTTTGTTTTGATTTAAAGCTGCTAGCAAACCATCAGGGATGCTGTGAAATTCTAAGAACCAATTCAAAAGTGATGAGAGTATAGTGGAAAGAAATAATGTCCCAAGGTCACAGTTTCCTGCATAATTTCAAGAATACTTTGTTTGTTATTTGGGGACTATTTAAATAATCAGTAAAGGGATAAAAAGCATCATTGCTGACATATTTATTGAAATATTTATTAAATATATTTCTGCCTCACTATTCATCATATGCATGCCTGTCACAAATTAGACACATATACAGTACAATGCTCATTAATATGACAGATATCAAATTGTTGGATATGTTGTGCTTATTCTAAAAGAGAAATAAATATTTTTCTCTTTTTTTTCTTTTTGAATGTTGAGAACTAGAAACATTGGACAAGATCTAGCCAAAATTTAAGTACATTTAAGTTCTATTTATTCCTATGTAGTGATTCAGAAATAAGATGTGCTTAATTCTGGCTGAATTGTGTCCTTTGATTAATTTATTTTAAATAATTAAGCTTAGAATCTCCGGATTAAAGCAAAAACATGTGAGCTATTTCAAAAAGTAATTTTGGAAGTTAATATAGATTTATTAGTACAATATAGTCACAGGCTAGACAGATTCAAATTAACCAAAATCTCATATATATATATATATACACACACACACACACACACACACACACACACTTCTTTTTTGCCAAATAATTCATCCCAGATTATAAATGATACCTAAATAAAAATAAGATTCCTCTGGAAACTGTTAAGCTACACCAGTTTGGACTTCTACATGGCAGAAAGATAAGTCTTTGCTTATTTTTAAATGCATTCTCATTATACTTCTTCTAATTTCTGCTGAACTTCTAATTCATCTTCATTTTTGAAGTACAGTTCTTCAAACTGAGCAACATTCTTAGCCCAATAAGACAGACAGACTGTCTGCACAGAAACTACTTAATTTGAGCTGGTTGCCCCTTCTGAAAAATGATGTCGACAGAAGATAAGGAGACAGGCATTTTAAATTTGTTCCATCAGAACCAGTGGCTTGTTATAGGAAGCTTATTTGAGGCAATTCAAAACTGTTCACTTTTAAGAGCCAATTGTCCATCTCGAAGACTGTTTGTAACTGAAATACAGACCAAAAATGGTTTGTAACAGCATGAGCTGCTACCGTAGGATGGAATTCACTTGACAGCCAAACGATATGTGCATATCCCTGTGTTCCATTTTATTATCTGTTGACTCTTGGCTTTTGGTCAATAACATAAGCCACAGTCCATCAAATACTGCCCTTGCAAAACTTCCATATATATATATATACATACATACATACATACGCACACAGAATCTGGATTTCTGGTCACTCTTTTGTCTATATTTGCCTTTCAAATCCATAAAACCCATTGGATCTCATTAGCGTGATCATGCTTAACCAGCCATATGTATTGGAAGGAAACATCCTTCAAGGACCTTACTCTCTCCTGCTTCTTTGAATATTATGCTGCAACATGGCAAAAGCTGATTAGAAAAGGTGGGGATCCTCTTCCAGCCCAAGGGATGCATTCCCTTCTGAGCAACCTTCCAAGGGGTCACATAAGAGTGGTGGGCAGAGCAAGAAATGTGAATTTTTCCTCCGTACAGTTGGCTAGTCCCTATAAACTCCTCTCTCTCCTCTATCCAGACAAGTAGGAGGCATTATTGGAGTTCAGGGAAACATTCTAGCCAAGCAAAAATTCCCAAGAAGGGTACAAAGTAGGGTCACTGAAGTGTGTGGATGGGGTATGGCCAGGTGGAGAGACACAAGAGGTTGCATTTGGCCGCTAGACCTGAGGCTTCCTCTCTGTTCTTGCTGTAGAGTCAGAACACCTGCTACTAGCTCCACACAGAGGCCATTGTGTGAGCTGTCTTTCAAGTCAGCTTGGAAACCACAGCTGGTGCAGAAGGCATCTCACCATCTTTGGGCTGGAGCCAAGCAATCAGATCCTATCAAGCTGAGACTTCACCAGTTCCAATGATTGCCAGTACAATTCCAGGCTTGATTCAAAGCAAAAGCCTTTAAGGCTCTAAATGGGTTGGGACCAGGTTGCCTTAGGAATTGCCTGATTATATCTGTCAAGGCCAGCCCAAGACATTTTGCTGCCTGAAGCAAAGGGCAAAAAGTGACATTCCACATACAGAAACCAAATAAACTGACAGATGAATCTTACGTACTAGAAGCAGGACAGCACACCTGGGAGCAGCAGACTAGTTCGGGGAACACAGGATATGCTATATCTATCCTCCAACAGAGTGGAATGGTTAGGGGCTCAACCAAGAGACTGCATCTCTGCCCCCCAACATCTGACACTTAAGGCTATCACTTCATTCTAATAGACCAGCTCTGATACCAGCCTACATGTTCCCTAATATCTGCGTCAGTGACCCTGTTCAGATGCCCACCGGTAAAGCTATTCAGCTGGCAGGCACAAGGAAGAGGGCCTTTTCTGCAGTGGCCCTCCATTCATGGAACTCAGTCCCAGGGAAAGTCTAAAAAGTGGTATATAAACCTTCTTAAATCAATTTAGGACCAGAGTCTCACACCCATGAGCAGTATCACCTTGGGAACAATCTCCACCAGATTACAAAGATGTGATTATGAGCGAGTCACAAAATGGCAGCAAGAAGGCTGTTCCCAGAAACATCTTTGTGATGTTGGTCCTCATTGTGAGAAGCATCCTGCATATAGACTCTCCCCACCACCGCCCCAATGTTATTGTTTTTCAAAGCCACATTTATTTGCTTCTTGCAGCAACTGCAGACCAGGTAGGTCAAAGGGTCCAATTTTCTTGTAGCTAGAAGGATTCCCCCCTACCCAGAAGAAGAGGCCTACAACATGGGTTGCCATAGTAACCTCTAGGCCAGAATGCAACTCACCACTACATCCACAAATAGCCATCACAGATACCATTGGACTTTTTCATGGCTATGGTAAAGGGACCTGGTATAGCCATGGCCCTTCTTGAGACAAAATCTACTCTTTTTTATAAAACACACACACCAAAAAACAGTATAATTGAAGCCCTGGATAAAAGCAAAATTGATAGGCATAAAAGACTAACCTGGTGCTTGCTGATGTCAGGAAGAGCTTTGATATGAAAATCGAAGAGAGCAACTTTGGTTCCATGATCTTTCCGGTTCAGATGCCTGCTATTAATTTGGGCAGGCATTATTTGATTCAAAAGGCAGGCAGCAGCAGCAAGTTAAACAGACAAAGATATATTAACTTATCCTTAAACTGGGAGACACACCAGAAACCGATAACCTCAATTAGATTGAGGTGGCTTTATCTCTCAATGGGATCTTTCACTCAGAACGAGGAAGTGAATTTATGACGGGGGGAAATGAATAAAGAATGGAAACAGCCCAAGCATGTATTCAAACCAATAATCATAATCTTTACCATTTTGTTTTCTTTAGGGATCCCCCTCCCCAATTTCATAGCCGTATTATTCCAACAAAGCTGAAACAATACAGAGGTAAAACATTTCATGTGAAGTGCAGCAGATATTTAACTAATTAGCAAAATGACCTTTGCATCATTTTCATCCACCATCTTCTTACATAAATATTTCATGAATTACATGTAATCATTAGTAACATCAACTTGAGTGAATTAATTACTGCCAATTCCTATTAATAAAATGCATCTTGTAATAAATAATGTTGGTTTATTACAGAGTATTAGTCTCAGGGGCACTCACATATGTCAGTTGCCTTCTACTTGAGGCTAAGAGAAAAGTAATCAAATAACTGTAATTATTGTACTAAATATATCACCGTTTGTTTAAAATGTCAATGAGACTGGATAAAGGCATTTATAACACTCCAAACTGAATATTCTACTGTATAGGAGTGTGGGGGAAGAAAAAGAGTGGATGTTAAATATCAGACTATAATGACTAGCGTCCATGAGGTATCAGTCATGTCAGCAGATGGAAGATGACATATGGCTCAATGCTATGAACAAAAGTTCACTGATCTAGACATCAAGATCTGACCCCAGTTCTATAAACCAAAGTTTATGTGTGAACATCTAGGAATTTGTGAGCTTCTGGCATCAACTGAAGAGGAAGAGTCCTAAGAGGGATGCCAAAAGCAACTGACTTGCAGCACAACAAATATGACATCAAATGCTATTTATGTTCCAAGCTCTGCAGGTCCGCCATAGCATCTTCCCTCTCACCCCCGTAAAAAAGGTTGGAGAGAGTGGAAAGAGTTCCCTTTGGACATTAGGTCCGCACATGAAGTGATGTTCCGTTGCACAGTTTGTTGTCCTTTTGCAAAACACTGCTGCAGAAATGCGCACTGTCCTCACAGAGGCTGCAGTCTAGAGAGGGAGAGCTGCTTGGGGAGATAATCTGTGCACATGCTCCAAGCTGCTTTTCTCGCCATGACTTTTTGCTCCCACGCGGTGAACAGCAGCCAAGGTGAGAGGGGTGTTAATGCAGGAAAAGCAAGGATTAAGAAAGAAACAGACACGCACACACACAGACACACACAGACATACACAGACACGACTTTAGATTGCAAACATGGCAGAAACATTTGACAAAAGAAAAAATATCAGAGACAAATGATATGTGGCTGAGCATCATATATAACTTGGCGTTTAGGACAGGAATACAAACTTCTGCTCTTTCAGCATAATGGCTAAATATTCATTCTCTCTCTCTCCCTTGCTTGATTCCTGCCTGAGACCTTTCCAGCAACCGGGGTTGTTATGTGGAGAGTTTAAATTAAAAAAAAAATGCCTATATTATTCCTTTGTAAGCAATGCCTTATTTAGAAAATGCTATTTTGTTTTACACTAAAGCCTGATCCGCTCAACTAACATACGAGTAAGCAGTTGTCTCCTGCATGTGTAGTATTTGCAAAACATTGCAAGAAGCGGTATCTCGCTCCCTTGTTTCCTTGTTCCTTTCAATGGACTGGCAGCTCCATGCATGTGTCTCTTTGAAGATGAAGAGTTCCCCTGCCCTGTAAAGGGATGCCCCCTTGTGTAAGGGACAATAAAAGCAGCTTATCAAACGTGGGCTCTGGATCAGATCACTTGATTAGAATTGTGCCTCCTGCTCCAGTCATATTTATCTAGCACATGTAAGCATAGAACACAGGTAAATGTGTTGAACCTAGAGGATGAAAAGGGCGGGCAACTGAACATAATAATGAATTTCCCTTTAATCTTTTTTTTTAAAAAAAAAACAAACCTACAAAATAGACCAAAAATAATTTGTCCACACAACTTTTAATGTTGGAGAAGGGAATCGAGCAAATTCACAATGAAAGCTGCCAAACCGGGTAATTGAAACCATAGATTTATTTGTATGGTTCTTCCATTTTAGCTATACAGTAAATTAAACACAAAGCCAAAACATTAACATCAGATTTGAAGCAGCTTATTAATATATTCTGCCATCTTGTTAACATGTTAGGCTTTCTTTTTTTTAAAAAAAAAAAGAAAAGAAATGAACATGATAAAGTAATAAAATAAAACTAGGCAGAGGATTAAAAGAAAGTGCTGCTTAACTTTATAAAGATAATTACCTGACACAAAAAGCAGCTAACAAGAAAATTTAGCTTTGGAGTTCATCCAAGAAAATTAAACCCATGTTGCTACCACACAGCCACCAAATACTTGGGTTTGGCAGAAAAACATCTATTTTTTAAATAATAGCCCAATGGTCCCAGAGGACATCAGCAGATGAATAAAGGAGATTGGGGGGGGGGGTGCAATATAGAATCTCAAGCCTTTTTCCAAAATGGTGCTAATGCTTCTCTGAAACTTAATTTTATAATTTACTGGCAGTCAAGATGGCAGGAAATAAAATAATTTGCTATATTCTGCACAACAAACCCCACTTTTCCTGGGAAGGGTAATTATCCCTTTAAAAAAAAAGGAGGAAAAAAAAGACGACATCTCATATTAAGCTAAAGTCTCATCAAGAAGAGAAAGAGTGCCTCATTACATGTAATTACCAGGGAATTAGAAACATCATTTAACTAAATGAGCGAATAATGCTCAGGATATTGAAGAAACTTGCCTGCACTTCTGCAGAGCACTCTAAGTCCCATTACAAAAATTGCACCTCTTTAATGGAATAATTTTAGGCCTTGTCTGCCTTGCTTTAAAAATAAAGAGCCTCCGAGAGGCAGAAAGAGGCTGAAACTACCATAAACAACTGTTGAAAAGAGCTGCTGAGTAGGAGCAGTCTCTACTGGATACCATGATTTAAAATGACTCATAATCTAACATAATCATGAAAATTAAACCTTCGGGATTGGGAGGGGGTGTGTGGGAGGGGAGTATTACCATTTTTTTATTTTTTAAAAAAATGTACTTACTTGAGGCTGCAATGTGTTTGCGATTTTGTATATTGCAAATTAGGAGGGAAAGATTTTGAGGTTAAAAGCACGTCTTTTGAGCGTCTGCTTAAAATGAGTCTGTTGCATGAGAAGTGGGTTGAAAAGCAATATGGTTGCGCGCCCGAAGAATTGCCGCTGCCATCATGCATAGCAAATTCATCCGTGGTTTTTCAATTCCCCTGTTGCTTTTATGCGCACCATGCCTGCCAGCTCTGAAAACTCAAAAGGCGATTGAGGGGACAGGGAGGAAGAGGAGGAACATCAGAGCTTGCTGGTGCCCCCACCACAACCACTGAGTTGTAGACTTCTAGCTGACTTCTAGTACTTTGCCTAATGAATGAGCCAGTGGGGTATAGTGGTTAGAGTGCTGGACTAGCACATGGGGGACCATGATTCCAATTCCCACTCAGGCATGTAGATCACTGGGTGACTTTGGGCAAGTCACTCACTCTCAGCCTAAGCTACCTCAACTCACAGGGCTGTAGGGATAATACAGGTGAAATTCGAAAAATTAGAATACACTGGTGCCTCGCAAGACGAAATTAATACGTTCCGTGAGGCTCTTCGTATAACGGTTTTTTCGTCTTGCGAAGCAAGCCCATTGACAGCTTAGCGGATTAGCGCTATTAGCGGTTTAGCGGCTTTTAGCGGATCAGCTGATAAGCGGCTTATCAGCAGATCAGCTGATAAGCGGCTTAGGGCTTAGGAAAGGGGGGGGGGAAACCCCGCAGGAACTCGCAAGACATTTTCGTCTTGCGAAGCAAGCCCATAGGGAAATTCGTTTTGCGAAGCGCCTCCAAAACGGAAAACCCTTTAGTCTAGCGGGTTTTCCGTCTTGCGAGGCGTTCGTCTTGCGGGGCACCACTGTATTGTGAAAAAGTTCCTTTATTTCAGTAATTCAACTTAAAAGGTGAAACTAATATATGAGATAGACTCATGACATGCAAAGCGAGATATGTCAAGCCTTTATTTGTTATAATTGTGATGATCATGGCGTTGAATTGCTGAAATACAGTGGTACCTCAGGTTAAGTACTTAATTCGTTCCGGACATCCGTTCTTAACCTGAAACTGTTCTTAACCTGAAGCACCACTTTAGTTAATGGGGCCTCCCGCTGCCGCCGCACCGCAAGAGCATGATTTCTGTTCTTATCCTGAAGCAAAATTCTTAACCTGAAGCACTATTTCTGGGTTAGCGGAGTCTGTAACCTGAAGCGTATGTAACCTGAAGCATATGTAACCTGAGGTACCACTGTAAATGAACTTTTCCATGATATTCTAATTTTTCGAGTTTCACCTGTATGTGGAGGAGCCAGCCTGAGCTCCTTGGAGGAGAGTTGGGGTATAAATGAAATCATAAGATAAAAGAAATAAATATTTGATCAAAAACATGTCACTCATACCAACCAATGGGTAAAGCGGCCTATTTAATTATTTCGTATAACCACTTCTTATTTATACTTGTATCTCTCATGAAACTCAAGGCAGTGCATATGAGGCTCAGAGTTAGTCTCCCATTCAGGCACTGTCCCAACCCAGACCTCTTTTAGTTTCTGGAAGCAAGCTGAATCATGGGCCTCCCTGGGCCAAGATCCCCAAATTCCTTCCTTCAAAGCAAATTCTGCCAAGGGACTAATTCTTTCAGAGTACCCAAGCGCAGCCCTAGGCTTCAAACCTAACTGAAAGGGCAGGTGCTGCTTTCACAAGCAGCTCCGTGTGAGGCCGTCACAGGATACCACAGTGGGTTCAGCGACTGACTGGGCTGGCAGTTGAATCTTTTGGTAATGCTGGCAATGGAATAGCCTCCTCCGCTGCACCTCAAGGCAGCAGGCTAGTTTTGAGGATGCATGGCAGTCTGTATGGTACAAACAGCTTTCATCAGAAGACCGAGGAGGAATAGCTGGTTCCTTTTTCCATTTGTGACAGGAGGAGATTGTATGACTTTGTCTAATGCTAGGGCCAGCCCCGATTCTGTGCACCACAAAAGGCTGATCTGCAGCCCATAATCTAGCCTGCTGCCCTCAGATTTAGAGATGGATGTTGTTCCTTTACCAGTTTTGGTGTAAGAGTCAGTACTGGTCTGGACAGCTTTTAAAAGTGGAATGGGGGTGGGTGCCATCTTGTTGTTTGTCTCAGGCAGCAAAATATTGTATTCAACCTTGCCAAATACAAATAATGTCTCTTCTTCTGTAGGAACCTATAATCAACACAGGCTGTCTCGTGTGCCCACTGCCCACAACTAGTTTGGATGAGAATGAGGTCCTCCTTCTCTGCAACTCCCTTCCTAAGGAAGCCTGCCTCATCCCCTCCTTGACAGCTTTCCACCACAGACCTAAGATTTTCCATTTTAAGAAAACTTTTTGGCTTCAGAATTTTGGCCATGCCCTGTTTCATTATTTTTTTAAAATGCATGTGGGCTTGCTTTTTTGTAGTTCTTTATTGTAAGGTAAAGGTAAAGGGACCCCTGACTGTTAGGTCCAGTCGTGGCCGACTCTGGGGTTATGGCGCTCATCTCACTTTACTGGCCGAGGGAGCCGGCGTACAGCTTCTGGGTCATGCGGCCAGCATGACTAAGCCGCTTCTAGCGAACCAGAGCAGTGCACGGAAACACCGTTTACCTTCCCGCTGGAACGGTACCTATTTATCTACTTGCACTTTGACATGCTGAACATCTGTTTCAAGGTACAGCATAAATGTTTGGAATTAACTAAATAATCCATCGTGGTGCTGTAAAAGTTCTTCAGGGCTGCTTCCTAAGCAGCTGCTCCTCATTTTCTGACAAGGTTACATTGGCCCAGGTTCATTTTCTGGATTAGGTGGCTGTGTGGTAGCAACATAGGTTTAATTTTCTTGGATGAACTCCAAAGCTAAATTTTCTTGTTAGCTGCTTTTTGTGTCAGGTAATTATCTTTATAAAGTTAAGCAGCACTTTCTTTTAATCCTCTGCCTAGTTTTATTTTATTACTTTATCATGTTCATTTCTTTTCTTTTTTTTTTTTAAAAAAGAAAGCCTAACATGTTAACAAGATGGCAGAATATATTAATAAGCTGCTTCAAATCTGATGTTAATGTTTTGGCTTTGTGTTTAATTTACTGTATAGCTAAAATGGAAGAACCATACAAATAAATCTATGGTTTCAATTACCCGGTTTGGCAGCTTTCATTGTGAATTTGCTCGATTCCCTTCTCCAACATTAAAAGTTGTGTGGACAAATTAATTTTGGTCTAGTTTGTAGTTTTAAAAAAAAAAAGATTAAAGGGAAATTCATTATTATGTTCAGTTGCCAGCTCATTTCATCCTCTTGGATCAACACATTTACCTGTGTTCTATGCTTACATGTGCTAGATAATTGTGGAGAACAGCAAGGGAGAAACGTGCTAGGAGGAAGGCACGCTTGGCAAATCCACAAAGTGATCAGCTCCCGCCCAGAAACCAATGTCCCCACTGTGGAAGGACATATGGATCCAGAATTGGCCTCTACAGTCACTTAAGACTCATTGTTAAAACTGTGTTTATGGAAGACAATCTTACTCGGCTACGAGTGATCGCCAAAGAAGAAGTATCTGTTAGTTTCCCCTCTAGATAGGGAATCCTTCATGGAATCTTGTATGGGTGACATCCAGCTGTATCTGTCTGCGTGTCCACCAGTGGAATGGACTTCCACTTTACTTTACTTTACTTTTCTGTCCTCTCCCCTGCCCTCCCCTCTGTGCCACACACTGTGTGAATGGTTTGGGGATATATGGGGAGAGCTTCAGGGAGGTAAGGGACATCTACTTATGCAACATTGGATTTCACATTATAGATCTCACTGAATTAGAGCTCTGCATATTTCAGCATACAGCGGTACCTTGGTTCTCAAAAGTAATCCGTTCCGGAAGTCCATGCAACTTCCAAAACGTTCAAAACCAAGACATGGCTTCAGATTGGCGCAGGTGCCCCGGAAACAATAGCCGACAGCCACATCGGGTGTTTGGCATCCGAAAAACATGCAGAAACCAGAACACTTGCTTCCGGGTTTTTGGCATTCAGAAGCCAATTTGTTCGCAACTAAGATGTTTGAGAACCAAGGTTCCACTGTAGCTGGTAGAAAATACATGGAATCATGCACTGAACACGAGAAAAAATTGCAAATAAACAGAGAAAGCTTTAGGTGCAACAAGGTTTCCCTACAGGAAGAGGCAAGATGGTTTTAAAAGCTCACAGAAAAAAATATAATCAAATACTATGGTTTTTCATGAATACACACACAAAAAATGTGTGCCACCTTCATTTTTATTATAGTCCTTGTAGGTTGTTCTCTTGACATCTTTAGACCTAGTGGTAAAAAGCTTTCTTAAAATATAATTTTAATTCCCCCCCCCACCCTTTTAAAAGTCTCACTTAACTCTAACCCCATTACCTGCTTAATTAAGTTTTGGGTGTTTAAAATTGCTAATCACATCTTTGGGGAGATTGTACATTTTAATCACAATTATATGATGAATATTTTATGATATATATCTTTTGCGTATAATTAGGAATAAAATTTTAATCCCAAAAAGATGTTTAATAATTTATACTTTGGGGGGGTTGATTAAGGACATTAGGGGGCATGGGGGAAATGATTTAATTGTGGCCAACTCAGAAACTTCAAGCACACTCTCGTTTCTCAAATTAAGAACTCTAGTTCAAAAAAAACACCACCTTACACTTTTGAATTTGAGTTGGCTAAAAAAACACACCTTTAAATTGATATATGCTTCAATTGAATGAAGTTTTTCAAAGAGGTTTTGTTTCGTAATTTATACTTTGAGGTGTAATAAGAACCTTCTATTACAGTTTCAAGCTTGTGGTTCTGTCAGTAGCCATAAAGGGTAGAACAACCTCTCACAACATGTTTAGTGCATGTGAATGGTTCCCACAACCATAGCTGTCAAAATGATACAGATCTGGGTTGCTTAGTCTGCAATAGTTCATGCAACACTTGTCTGGAAAGTGAAGTAAAATAATAAAATCAATCAAGACTTAATGCTGTAGAGATGAACAGCCCAGTCTGAGAGTGTCCATGTCATCAAAATATATGCTAAAAAGGAGAATCATCAGGCGTTGTAAATGGGATCAAGAGTGAAAAGTTTTTTAAGTGACTGTTTTAGAAATCTAGGATAGACTACTATTAATACATTGTACAAGGTGCTGCCTTTGAAGTTATTTTTTAAAAACCACACTGGGTTTAAATTTTTAAAATAAAGTAAAAATGCTGATCAAAATTCAGACTTTGCAGGACACAGCTCTTGATGCTACTAAGAGAAAGGATAAAACAATTCAGAACCACTAAACCCCATTAGGTTATGGCACTTCATTCCTGTGAAATGACATATTTGAAAGGAAAATCTTCGACTTTTGCTGAAATCTGATGGCCACAAACATGAGCACAAGCCAAATTATAAGCAGCACACCAAAGATCCTAATCTGAAAATGGTGACTGTGGCCTGGCAATGATCAGTACTTCTAATGGGATAAGGTAGACCATTATCATCAAACCAATGACTTTTATTTCTCACAAGAGACTCCAGAAAATAAGCCTATGCAATATGTGGAAACAATGGTCATTTGAACATCCGTGGCCCACTGCCTGGGTGGGTGTAATATAAACATGCAAAATCTCCAGCCAGAAGCAGCAACCACCAAACAGCACCCCTTGGGCTGCTATATGAATGAAAGACGCTGCAGGGTTTTAAAACAATGGGAGTTCCTACCATTCTGAAAACAGCATTCAGGGAACTTGAATTTACATAGCAATGTATGTCCATGTGAACTGTACTGTTTTACTGTGTGCAGCATTCTTCTGAAGACCTTTTTGCAGGAAAAAACATATGGACAGGAATCATAGAATTGTGGATTCTATTAGAATTGTGGATATTAGATTATTATAAGTATTTCTAAGATTCACTGGAATCTCAGCCATTTTCTAATGACACAGATCTAACAAACCCCACTTATACAGAATTACTGAAATAGCAGTGTAGTGCAAGCCTATGCATGTTTACTAAGAACTAAGTTCTGTTATGTTAATGGGGCTTATTCCCCTATGTGTTTAGGATTGCAGTCATAATATAACTACAGTTCTGCACAAATTCTCATTAATTCAATCAAGACAACATTTACATTCAGATATAGCACTGGAGTATTTAGGGGCACAGGTGCCACTTGGCTTCTAATATCATATACTATCATAATCCTTTCTTGAGAGACATCTTGTGACTTTTTTTAGCCCTGCAAGCAGGCAAGGATGATGGATGAGTCTATTAGGATGATGGCTGTGACTCCATGTTTCTCTGGAATGCCCTCAACCATTCAGCAAGAGGCAATGACTTAAGGAGCTTTTTAGAACTCAATTACACTGATCAGGAGTCTGTATATCCTCTTCGCTCAGCCGTTTCTCATACAGGAGAAAGAAAGCTCATTGCGTATGATTTCTTCTGGCTCCGAAACCTTTGTATTTATATTTCTGGAGGAGAGCTAATAAAAGGAAAATTAATTGCCTCCTTAGAGAAAAAATGCCTATCTTTACTACATATATTCTTGTCTCAGTCATGAACACAGCTGTTGCCCTGTCCCAACCATTTTGTCATTCTGCATCATTCCAGGTTATCTTGCTGTATTACCTATGCAGGCTCCCATTTGCTTACCACCATCACCACTATTCTCTCAATGGCAGTTTTTATATTGGGCATGTCGGTGATAACCAGGAGAAAACCTTAACTGTTGAAAAAAATCCCACTTCCAAAAATACTTCCTATCCAGGTTTTATTGTTTTAGGAGCACAAGAACAGCACATCCCTTACCTGAAGGATGCTCAGATAGTGAATGAGACTTCAGGCCAGTGGACATAACAGGATTTCCCCTTTCTCTCCTTGTCCCTGCAGCCTGTCCCAATCTGCTTCCAAGCGTCTCCAAACTCTCCAGAGTAGATTCAGATGAAGGCAGGAGTTGCAGAAGGGAGGCAATGGAAAGTCCCATTTGTGCAGGAGGTCTGCTGTACAAGTAGGAGACCCCAACTGGATTATCATTCATAGACTGGGCAGGCGCAAAGCTAAATGTGATCCAGCCCAATAAAAGACCAAGCTATGAAGTCTGGCCTCTCAAATGCATTTTGAGAGTGAAGAGAATAGTAGGTAGTTGTTTCTTTTTTAATACTTCCGAAGTAAGACAGCTTCCAACACAGCTGCATATGAGCCATGGTACAGGTACAAATACTCAGCATACTCAGTTATGAAGCAGCAATGTACTAGGCATGAATGGCTGTCTGTTTCTGTTCCTGTTCCATGCTACTTTCACATGTGTTAATTCAAAAGTCCTTTCTATCCTCTTTCCACATCCATGTTTTGTTTATAAAGCCATGAAAATTAATCTAAATACATAATTAAATGCACATTTTGAATGTATTTTCGCAGAATACATATGTCTAAACATTGTCATCTCTAAAACAGCTAGGTTCCCATCTCCTATCAATTTACAATCCCTACCACCAGGTCTTTATTAAAGCTTAAATGTTTCACAATTGTTTTGAAGTGTTGCTGGGTGGAATGTACATAGATGACTTCTTATATGATTTGCCCTTTGATTTTATCACTTTTGCTTGCTATTACTATGGAATTTAATTTATTAACTGGCTTGCTTTGTATTTATTTTTTCTTTTGTGTATTATTATCAATAAAGTTGCTTTGAGAGTTACCAAGTAGCAGAATATAAATACATTAATATGCAATAAATCATCATAGCAGTTCTCTTGCTGAATGGGGGCAAATGTCTAAAACCAGTTTATTCTTTTCTGAGAAAGAACTTCTGAAATGCTGACATCACTCTTTAATGGTGCACTACACATCTTAAATCCCCCTTTTGCCATCTTCCCAGCCATGCTGAAGACAAATTACAATTTGCAAAGGTAAATTGCAAGCGCTGGAGACAATGTGTGCTTCTAAGGTTTTTCAAACTAGGCCTTTGGCCAGCCTAAGAGAGCTCTTATTCAACATAAAACTGAATATGTGGTTTATCCTACCATGCCCAAAAAGATAACAGATTAAAAAGTAGATGTTCCCACTGATAAATCCAAGACTTATAATAGCATTAATTTTTTTTGAAAATTGCATTTATTAAACTATTTAAACTACTATTAAATATGTACAAAAGTTCAACTAGAAAATAACGTATTTCAAAGGAATCAACTAACAGAAAAGTTTATTACTGTTCAGACTGAAGAAAACAGTGTTTCATGGATAAGCTAAAAATAAAAGAATGATAGAATATACTGAATGATTACACAAAACACTACTTTCTGTGAAAGCATTGGAAATGTATCTTCATTTAATCCAGGATTTGCTTTATGCTAGCCTTGTAACGAGCAAGTGGACGTAGTTTGAAAGAGAAAATTACTGAAGCATTGTGTCGGAAGTTAAGTAGACCTGCAAAATAAAGAAGCATGTCTCAGAGAACTATCTGAATTTTCATAACATTGCAAATAAATTTTCAACAACTTGACATAAACCTTCATACATCATACATGTCATTTCTTTGCCTTTCCAAATCTAACAATTAAAAGTCTGCAACTGGAAGCTGAAAAGCTCTAATTTAGGAGACACTATCACTTGGCACAAGTTAACTTCTATGGATCACTACAAGAATTCTTCAGTGTCTGGTTGAAGACTGGCATAAGCAACATGTCTGAAAAGCATATTAATGTTTCAGAAATTCATTTAAAGGCAGAAAGAAGTCCAAATAGATGCCTGTCTAAATGCATTGCAATTACGTTACAATTATTTTGCGAATACACAGATACGCTCTGCCTTGTCTCAGCTCATTACCGACTCAAACAATTTGCCCTTCTGGGATCAATTGTTTGCTAATAAATAATTGTTTGCAGCAACAAAATGTTATTAAGTACTATTCTTATTAGTTTTGCTTCTACATCCTGTAATAAGATTCAAAACTAACTAATTCCCAGGAGTCTAACCTTAACCTTGCTGTGTTTAACAGCCCAGGAAATGATGAACCATCTGTTTCAGAAAATAATGGACAGCCAAGAGGAAATATTGTTTAATTGAAGATTAACCTCCTCAGAAAGCAGAACGAAGCATCCCTATAATTAGCAAACACAACGCAAGGATAGAAACAGCTGAAATCAAAGTCATATGGTCAGGCCCTCAATCGACTGAAGACTGCTTCCCATGCTATAATTCTCATTAATGCAAGTAATCTGCAGGAGCACTCCCATTAACATGGTGTAATGTGGGAAGTAGTTCCAAATATCTTTCTTTTTTTTTAAATCCCACTATGCTGATTTTGGCAAGTTGCATTCATATTAGTGTAACAGATGATAGCATGACAAAGTCAAGGCTGGGGGAAATCGACTAAAAATCTAGAATATACTTTTAAATCGTGGTTATGCCTGGAAAGTAGAACTGTGATGCTGGCTCTTAAGAATTTGAAATACCATGAGTGCTTATAGTACTCCCAGAAGCAGCACAGCAACAAATATTTACAAAAGGTCTGGTGGCATTTCCTTATGCTAAACATAAAGGAAATATCATTACTAACTGTTCTACTGTCAGTATCTCACTCAGCATAGATACTCAACATAGATCGGCTGATTAAGTCAAATGTGATGAACCTGACCTACGGTAAAAGAGGTTTGAGAAAAGGTAGCCAGTACTGCAACTCTATACGGACTTACCAGGGAGTAAGGCCCATTGAACTCAATAGGTCTTATTTCTGAGTAGGCATGTTTAGAATTGCACTATTATATAATAAAGTTTTAAATAAATAAGTAAGAGTTACACAGTGAGTTTTATAAGAAAAAGTCTGCCTGGATTGCTCCTACTGGGAAAAGGAGAGGGGTGTTTTTTGTTGTTTCCTCATTTCCCCTGCATTCCTGGAAAAACTGATCCAGAGTTAAAGGTGGAAACTTTAAATAAACCTTTTGCCTTTTTTTATTAGTTTCTGTAAACACAACTTCTGCATTAATTTGGTATTGTTCATTTTAGTTCAATTTTTCATGATCGCATCTTTGTTTGTCTCATATCTGTATCCTTCACCATGATGCAACACTTTAGTATACACAATTCTTCTCTACTTTATTCTCAAAACAACCCAGAGAAGTACAGTGGTGCCCCGCAAGACGAACGCCTCGGAAGACGAAAAACCCGCTAGACGAAAGGGTTTTCCGTTTTGGAGGCGCTTTGCAAAACGAATTTCCCTATGGGCTTCCTTCGCAAGACAAAAACCCATAGGGAAATCTCCGGGACAGCGGGGAAGCGCAGCGCTTCTTCCCCACTGTCCTCGGACCTCCTGCGAAGGCTGGCAGTGGGGCGGAGAGACCTCCTCCCGCCGCCAGCCTTCGGAAGGCTGCTCCGAAGGCTGGCGGTGGGAGGAGGTCTCTCCGCCCCACCGGCAGCCTTCGGAGGGCTGCTCCGAAGGCTGGCGGCGGGAGGAGGTCTCTCCGCCCCACCGGCAGCCTTCGGAAGGCTGTCCTGAAGACTTGCGGTGGGAGGAGGGTTTTCCTTCCCACCGCCAACTTTCAGAATGCTGTTCTGAATGTTGGCGTGGGGAGGAAAAACCCTCCTCCCACCGCAAGCCCCGGGAACAGAGGAGAAGCGCTGCGCGCCTTCCCCTCTGTTCCCGTACCTGTCCTGAAGGCTTGCGGTGGGGAGAAAAGCCCTTCTCCGCACCGCCAGCCTGGCAAGCGGTCTCCATAGGAATGCATTAATTGATTTTCAATGCATTCCTATGGGAAACCGTGCTTCGCAAGACGAAAAACTCGCTAGACGAAAAACTTGCGGAACGAATTAATTTCGTCTTGCGAGGCACCACTGTAGATTAAAATGAGATGTGGTGACTGGCCTGGACATCTCTGGCACTAGTTCAACAATAACTATTCTTGCTTGAAAACATATTGGGTGGGATTCACCCAATGAGCCCCATCAATGGAAGCCTGTGCAAAGACTTCACTTGCACAATGGAGCTCCCCTCCCCAATGAACCCCACAAATTGGCTTGGACGAGGAGTTGGGAGTACTCCCAGAAGGGGGGGGGGTGTTGTGTCTGACAAGCTGAAATGCTTGTGTAGACAAAACACTCACCATGAATTCCACCATTACTGTATAAGCCCCTCAACAGTTTTGTTTTGTTTTTTTAATCTCAAGAGCACAGGTACAGTTGCCAGGCTTATAACCTAGATGTGCTAATAGGCATTTTTAAAAGTGCCAAGGACACAGCATCTTCCAGGACACCCAAACCCTTTGAAGTTCTTTGTTCTGATCTCATGGGAGACACCGCTCGGTATTCCTTTGGTTTGACAGAGGCATAACCTAATACCCTCCCTCTTATGGCATCTATCTTCTGAAATTCCCATGCAAAAAGAACATTCCTTCAACACAACAAACTGTATGTCAATTACTTTCAGCTTAATTTAGCTGTACCTGATGATGCTTTACTATAAGATGCCCTGAGAACAGGCATTTGGAAAAGACAGAGAATACATTTTCAAATAATTTAGAATGCCCACAAACCCTGAACACAGGGACCCTGAATGCCCACACCAGCTTATTTGCCTGACATTATTCTGAGGCAAGTAACTGTACTCACAAGATGGGCTTAGAAAAGCCACTCTTCATTGACTTCCATGAAGTCCACGCCAGTGACTCAAGAATCAGATTAAGTTTTAAGTAAGAAATATCCACTTTTTGGATGTTATGTGAGGCAAATTCTACATCTTAATAAGCAACCAAATGCCAAGTGTGAGAATGCCCACAATCACTCTTAAGCTGCCAAATTCTTGCAGGAGGAAGCTCATGCCACACAGAGCTTTTCCACCAACAAGAGCCACTCTGATTCCATAACAGAAGTAGTGCATGTACACAACAAGAGAAAGAAGCTAGTTTAAAGAGCTAAGAATGGAGGGAGATATGTGTGTATCTATCTATCTATCTATCTATCTATCTAACTATCTATCTATCTATCTCCTATACACACCTATACTACAGCAGAGGTGAGCAAAAATTAGATCGGGGGTACTGGTAGATCTAGTGATCAGCAAGGGTTTCTGACTCCTAAAGGTTTAGCAACAAAAACATTTTCCACCTTAATAAGGGTGCTGAAATGAAAAAAATATTAACTCTTTTGTGTGGACTTTTGTGTGAAATGTCTTTTAAGCTCAGTTCAGTTTTGGCCCTAAAAATTAATTCCTATGTTGAGAATGGGCTCAGAAGCACTCTGTTCCTTAATTCTAAGTCTATGTATGTATTATTGTGTACCTAGGTCTGACTGGCAGATCATAGGGTTCCAGCAAGCAAGGAGCAGGAGTTGACCCATCCCTATGAATACTACAGCATAAAGGCCTTTTTGCATATTATCTTTCCCTACAGGCAAACATGCTCATATCTGCTGCTCCCCACCTTCCTGAAGGCAAATACACTAATGAGAGACAGCTGTGGGGCTAGTGGGAACAGCTAATACCCACAAAGGTTCCATACACTGCAGGCATATGCGTTTTCTTAGCACTGTAATATATTCAAGTGGCAAAACTGAATGTAAGATATAAACTCCAATGTGCTGAGGGAAAGAAAATCGCAATGTATTTAGCTTTAGGCTAAATTCATTTTAGCTTTGTGCAAGCAAAACTAGTGTTTTCTTTACCAGGAAACGTGGGACAATTCTGGACATTAAAGAGTTACACATACCATTTCAAAATTATTTTCTTATAATTTAAACCATCACTACAGCAGCTCTGCTTTGGTGTATTGTAGATGAGAAGCCTAGATCTATGTGCAGAGATTGCCAATAGTTCGAAATCTTAAAAATCCTAATATAATTAGACTCTCTCATATGTATTATCCTGAATTCTTCAACTTAATTTTAAAGCAATGAGCTGGCAATAATGCCATGACTTCATATAATAGCTCCTATTCAAGAAGAATGAGAGTTTGACATTCTTCTCCCACAAAACAAGTAGACAATTTTATCCACCAGCCGTCTATCAACCTACGGATATTGAAAGCTTGGGGAGAACAAGATAAAATCAACTCTAGTCCTACTGTCAAGCTGCACTATCTACCAGGAATCAATAATGCTATTCATGAATTTAGGAAAATTAATAAATCCTGGAATAAACAGTAGAAAAAGCTCAAATACAGGTGAAACTTACTCACTTGGGTTTTGTTTCGGCATCTGTCACTTGCCGAATATAGATACCATCTTCAGGATGTTCAACGTCATCCAATTCGTACATATATGATGATGCAATTGCAAGGGTGGTTCCATCATTACTGAAGGCTAGAGATGCTATGCTTGTAGGATAGCGGTGGAACTGACAGAGTCTCTTTTTATTGAACGGATCCCAAATATTGACAAAGCCATCGGAACCACCTAAAAATAGATTGCAAAGAGCCAAAGCAGCAGAAACGAGCATTATTGATATCTGTGCAATTAAATATAATTAGAATGTGCAATGATATTTCAGTTATTTAATGGGAGAAGCACATGGTACAAGATATAAAATATGTTCTGAATTATTGCAGAAAATTTTCACGTCAAATAATCTTACCAGTTTTACAAGTATGCAAACCAGCTACAAAGTAGAAACTGTATTTTTCAGCCTTTATTTTAATATATTTGAGAACTAAAGACAGGATACCTCAAATTCTCTAAAAGAATCACAGAAGAACTGAAGCTTTTCAGATGACTGCTTGGTCAATATAACTGAAGAATTATCAACTAACAGCACTAATAAGAAAAAAATAAAGTTTCATGTTACCTGTAGCAAAAGTGTTATGGACATTGTGGAAAGAGATGGCATTGACTGGATAAATATGTTCAATATTATTCTCCTTCAATCTGTGACATTTGAAAGCATATTTCTTCTTCTGTACCTCCAAACTTGGATCCAAATACTCAACTGCAACACGGCCTTCAATAGAGCTTAACACATAGCCCTATTGGACACAGACAGAATCCTCACTTATTCCAATGACTGATCATAGGGTTTTGTTTTTTCTTTATGAACTGCTCTATGTCGATGAAACATTTCTAAGATGTGCACAACCCAGTCTGTATGTCACATTTAACTATTGAGAGGCACAGGTGCACTCTGAGTCCTAAGGGTTTGTAAAAATGTCTGAGAAGATTCCAAAGGGAATTACAGATTATTCTCTTAGCAGTGTGTCCTGATAAAGAATGTTGTATTCCAGTTCTGACATTAACTCTAATCAGGGCACACACTAATGCCTTTTAGAAAGTGAGAACAGATTCCAAATGAGACCTCATTGGAGGAACCCTTTTGCTTATAAATAACATCTAACAAAATTCGCTTTCATTTAATGCCTCCTCTGCATAAGACAACTCTATATCTGCTAGGTATATCTTGCTATCTGACATCAATAAAAGTCTGTTAGGCTTTTCCTTTATATTTTTCCCACCTCAAGAAGAGCAGAAAATAATGGCTAAACACTACATTGAACCCCAGAGAAGGGAATGATGAGAGAAACAAAGACACGCTTGTTCTTCTGTTAATTCTCTTTGTAGCTTTGATAGATCCAGGAAAGAGCCATGCCCAGCACAGAAAATGACTCCTAAGCAAATAGTTTTTTATCTAAATCCTGTAACAGTATTTCCCAGAACACTAATTTTCTTGGCGCATGGCATTTATGCCACTCTACTGCTCCTGCATAATTCAGAGCTCTGTGATAATTTTAGAATTAAATACAATATTAAAGTTCCTCTAGTTTCCAACTCCATTAACAGCTTCAAAACCTCCTTAGGAAAGCACAGCAAATATATCATTTGTTTTAGAGACAGCAATAAAATTAGCAAGACTCAAAATAAACTTTTTGAGTCAAGATAATCATAAATATCAAACGCTGGTATAATTGAGACTATTTTTCTACAAACTTTCATTTGACATAGTGCAGCACAATTTAAATACCTGTTTGTTAGGGAATGCTCTGATGCAACGTGTCTGATATTTAAGACTTGATTCTCTTCTTTGTTGAACATAGCCCATGTTCCTCAAGTCCCACACCAAAACTCTCCGACCAGCTGTTCCCACTATCAATCTATCACCGGACACAGACAATGTATACACCTTGGAAAAAAGTTATAAAGTGGCATTACATCTTCCAGATTCAGTACTAGGATTTCTACTTTCGCAGCATAAAGGTAGAAGGAAAAGATTACCTGTTCCATTAACATGTTCAATGACAAAAGATTTTTAAAAGTAGAAGTCTAGCAGACTTAACTCTCCATGAAACACTAAAATGCATTCTACATGGACTATACAAGATTACCCATGTTAGAATACCAAAATTTTACATACTAAGCCTTGCTATAGAGATGCAATTTTTCTTGTTTGTCCTCCATATGTCTATCTTGTTCCTGCTAAGAGTTCTCCATCCTCAAAGGGAGACCATTCTTTTCCCAACCAACCTACAAACCTACAAAGCTAATTCTACCCTTTAAGTTATAACAACGTCCTTGCCAATTCATCTAACCCCAGCTTTCACAAATCCTCAGTAACTATAGTTAGCACAAACTATGGATTGCATATACATTTATAATCATAGTTGTGGTTTGGAGCTAATCATTGTTAGTACAAAAAAATTTAAAAACCCAGGTGCATATGTAATGTTGTTAGGCTCTGAAAGCAAAAAGTGAATTTAAATTCTTTAAATAAAATGTGGGGTGGGATGGGGAAGATCCATCTGCAAGAAGTAAGGTGAGATAGTGCTCAAGCTCATAGATTGCTCTCAATCTCTTATCCATGGTTAGCAGATCAAGCATCATTACATCTGTGTCATGATTACATAATTTTAAAGAAACAGTATTGTTTCAGAAAACAATAACCTACCTGTCAATTACACACAGAGAGAAAAATTTGCTGGTAGGAACATCAAAAATATATTAAACTGAACACTCAACTGTTTATTTACTCTTGCCATTTCAGCATGCATAACTAACCACTAAAAAAAATTTAATGGGTGTGATAAACTAGAAAATGTTGCTTAAATCAGTTTAAACTAAAAACAAAAGTTGTGTAACTAAGCAATTAATCTGTTATCAGGTAAAGTAACAGCTACTAGTTACATATTAGATATTTCAACTTTACCTTTCTAAAAAGATACATACTATACATGCTTTCATTCCATATGCTTAACATGTGGTAGATCTGGTATCTAATTACAGATCCTTCATTTATACTAGAACTAACAGAACGTAAACAGAATGCATGGCTACTGATTAGTTTCCGGGCCCAATTCAAAGTGCTGGTTTGGACCTTAAACAGCTGAGGACTGCAATACCTCCAGGACCGCCTCTTTCCACATGAACCTACCCGGACCCTGAGATCATCTTCTGAGGCCTTTCTTTGTGTGCCTTCTCCTAGAGGTCCAGAGGGTGGCAACACAAGAATGAGCCTTCTCTGCAGTGGCGCCCTGTCTGTGGAATGCTCTCCCCAGGGAAACTCACCTGACACCTTCATTATACACCTTTAGGCGCCAAGCAAAAACATTCCTTTTTAACCAGGCCTTTGGTTGATTTGATTGACATCCTATGTTCTTTTAAAATGTGGGTTAGGTTGTTTTTATTTTGATTATATATTTTGTGGTTTTATATTTTGATTTTGTTCTGTGAACTGCCTTGAGACCTCTGGGTATAGGGCGGTATAAAAATTCAATAAATTATTATTATTATTGATGAATTGTCAATGGCTCAAACAACAGTGACACAAAGCAAATTACTATACAAGAATGCATACAGTATAAAATGTGATAACACAAAAACAATGTTATGGAAAATTATATACAGGAAAAACTGCATCAGGAGTGTTAACTACCTTAAATCTCCTTTACAGACTGGTGTCATACCTGTGAAGTATTCTTTACAGCTCCCCATAGCCATAAATCAAATGAAACCAATATCATGAAATAGGCTAGGTATACACATTTATCAGAGATACTACTTAAAAAAGTGACATAATGAACCTTGCTATACCAATAAGAAGTTTGATTCAGTGTGACTGTCTATTATATGGCATTCTGCAAGCAATTCATCACAGTTTTCTACATGCTACATGCAACCATAAATCACAAGTAAAAAACAACACATTTTTATCCTGATCAAAGATCTTGCCAATAGATTCAGATTATGTAGTGCCCACGTTACTGGGCTATTTAGACATGATGTGGTCCAGACTGACAGCTCACCATTGTGATTAGAAAGTATTTAAAGTAGTGACAAAAACTAAAAGGTTTTACATTTGCATGTATCTGCCTATGAAAATGAAGACTGGCAAGAGATCATAAATAAAAATTTAAATACTGTCAATACAACTGCTGTTTAGTGGGCTGAAGAAGTTAAAGCCTCATCTCATCCATTTATCAAAACATGCAGCTATTCATACCATAAGGCTGCACTAAGATGTTAAAATAAAAGTTGCACCGTTCAAGTTACTCTTAAATGCATAGCTCAAGGTTTATTGTTGGCCGGAACTTTATCCCACCACTTTGTTTACAGTACTTATAAGCCAAAGTTACAGCAGGCAGCAAATCAGCTGCTTGGACCTTACTCATGGACCCTGAATAAGAAGCTGAAAGAAATCAAGCTGTGACAGTCAAAATTTCCTGTTTACATTGGCATAAATGGATACCATACCATAAATGGATGGCATAAATAAAGCCCTTCCTATATTGACACAATATAACATAGGCAATACTACCAGCTGGGTTTCTGGAATATAGCTTTAGCAAAAGAATCTCCCTATTATACCCAGGTATTATCCTGGTTTGTTAATTAACAATGGTTTCTAAAAACCAGTTTACTAAAGATTGAGCAATGGGAAAAAGCAGTTTAGAAACAAAAGAGGACTAAAGCTTTAAACCTTGTCCCTTTGTGGGAGGAGCACACAAGTCTAAGGTTTGTGGGGCTCAAGCCCTTAACAACAAACCATTGTTTTGTGTTATGTCTGAAGAGTGTCATTATATTTTCCTGGTGTAGCTAAGCTTGCATTAATTACTGAGAATAACTAAAGAGTTAACTTTGTATTTTTCTGGTATTTAAGTAGTACTTGTTAATCATGCAAAAACTCACTTAAGTCTGTAATTTTACTCTCATTAATAGTGTTTATAAATTTTTAATGCAAACAATGAACTGATCTGAAAGATATTAATACTTTAATTGCTCAAATGTATTCCTTAACCACATAAAAAATACAAGCCTACTAGAAAAAGAGCCCCATTGAACTTAACAGGGCTTACTTCTGAGTAGGCACGCAAAGTATTGTATTGTAAATTGCTTAAATACAAACCTTTTCAGGCTGAGAAAATGTTCCCGCATTACAAGGTGTTCTCGGATCCCATAACTTGACTGTTTGATCCCAACTTCCTGTAACCATTACATTCACCTCTGGACAATATTCAACACATCGGATAGGAGCATCATGGGTGCCAACAAGATTGTCTATTTTTTAAAAAAAGATTAGTAATAATCTGAACACATAGTTGCACTATATTTTTGATAATCAAATTTAATAAAAAGGACAAAACAATATTCATACAGAGTTAACAGGGTCTGATATACCATTCACTAATGTATGTGCATGCTGGGACATCTTTCAAAAGACGCTTGATCCTCTAATCTTCTCAATAGACATACACTTCTGAAGTGTTAAATGTAGACTAATAGATATCAACTCAGTATTTCAAAGAAGCTTAAGGGGGGTGTTGGTACCCATGCAGAGATTTTCAAATGAACAAAAGAGATTTGTGCACCTAACTCTGTTGGGGTCCTCTGAAAATCCTAGTCATGAATGGTGTGTTTGAAAGATCTAATAGTAGGTGAATGTAGCATGGCCACATTAGTTCATGCCTTTGCCACTTGTGAGTAATTAGGCACTTTCAGCAAAACTGTCAATAAACCTTTATTCCACAGCATCATCCATTTTAGCAATGTATCCTGTAGTATTAAACTGTTTTAGAAGCTTTTAAAGTGATGCTGAATACTAATCCTGTAATACTTCAGATTCTTTCTCCAACTTAGGAAAGAAATCAGTACTTTTTTTTAATCCTCTAGAATTTATTCTAAATAGCTTTCTCCTCCAAACCCAATTCTCCAGTATCTTTCAAGACATCAAGGAACCATTGCCTGGAAACTTCTTATCCATTTACAATGTCACAGCATCTAATTCCATCCTCTACAATGATGAAAAGCAGCTTTCCTGACATTCAGTTACTCTGCTTCCAAACAACTAGGTGTCTGATCCTATTATCCCTTTATCAACTACAATGACTATTTATCAATATTGTAGGGTATTTTGTAAAGGGGGTGGATGTTAAATGTCCTCTTATCAAGTCAGAACGTGCAATCATACTCACACCTTAAAATCTCACTCAACAGATGTCCCCCAGATTTCTCTACTACCCCCAAAAAAATATAATCACAGTTTAAGGATTTCATATTTAGAACCATAGAATTGTAGAGTTGGATGGGACCACAAGGGTCATCTAGTCCAACCCACTGCAATGCAGGAATCTTTTGCCCAACATGGGGCTCAAACCCATGACCCTGAGATTAAACGTCTCACAGCTCTAACGACTGAGCTATCCATTTACAGCATTTCCTCCATTGTCTCTTAAATCAATTCAAGCCCCGCACATTACTCTATGAACTCATAGTTCATATGCACATGTATGCGGAATAATGCCCTTCTGCCAAAATCTCAGGCAAGTCTAAACGACTGTAAAAACAAAGTTGGTGTTAAACAGCCCATAAATACATTTCTAAAGGGAAAATAACAAGTGAAACTATCAAGGATAGAAAAAGTACTGTATAGAACAAGGTCATACAAGCAATATTGACAGTTTCGCTTCCTCAACACTCAAGACTAGAACTGTAAATAAAACAAAAAGATTGTTTTTAAATAAAAATGTACCACCCTGCAAATATTTTATATACTCAGTTAAAGACAAAATACCACAAGGTTCTTAGCATGGAATACTCTTTCCTTAGCCTAAAATTCTGCATTGACTAATAAAGCTTTAAATGCACTAAATAAAATCAAGAGCAACACTATACAGAAATAAATGGAAGTTACAGAAAGTGCAGACATAAAACCAAATGACATAGTAAATATGAACTGTACAGAAAAGAAACACATTTAATTTGTACTTTAATGCTGTCTGTATTTATACCGTAAGAATTCCAGTCATAATACTTTTCTATTTCACGACACTATTTTCAGTGAATTAATCTACTGTTGAAACAATCTATTTTCTCCTACTTCTGCAGATTCTACTATACCTATAAATTAGCTTACCTTGATCAGTGTTCAAGTCATGCATTTTTAACTGCCGATCCAATCCTCCACTCCAGGCATGTGTAGGGTCCTTCAAGAGAAGAAAGTTGTTCACTTATGTTCTATATCTGTACTCCAAGGAACCAACAAATATTTGATAAAGGCATTATTTTTGCTTTAAAAAGTCTTATCCAACAGTGTCAGCAAGGGATCATCAAACCATGACCATTTCAAACTCATACATATAAGAATTGGGGATGGCACTGCTCTCCTACTGGCTACATACCCATTTTATTTTATTTCCACAAGAGAACAGGGCAACTGAATGACAACAGTAGCACTACAGCCAAAGGTCACCCACAATGGTTACTATAACTGTGAGAAGAATTTGAACCCCACCCCTGTGCAAGTGGCTTCGGCTCCTTCACTGGGGCAAATGCTACGCACAAAATTATGCAACTGAAGATTAGAAAATAAATTCTGTTATTAAATGTGTTTGACAATGCTAATGTGATATTGCTTCCAAAATAATTAATGTTGATGAAATCCTGCAGCATAACTATTATATAGGAATGAAATACTATACTTGACTAGGCAACAAAAAGATCAAAAGACAGTGGATGACATCCAGTGATGTCCACCCAATTGTGCAACGGACTTCTGCTCATGGAACAAAATGCCCCATTTTTGCGTATTATCACTACCACCACATTCTCTTCCAGTAGGTTGGCAGACCCTCCAAAGATGATATTGGAGATATTCAGGGGGCTACAGAGTGGAGGACAAAGCAGAAGTAACGTATGAGCAGAAGACCACTGATACAACACAATTTTACTGGTTTCCCAATTTTCCATACAGGCTTACAATAAAAATACATAGTTTTAAAAACAGAGCTGTCAATCAATTGAACAATTCTGTTCGGCCATCTGTCTTAACCAATTAAAATTAAATATTAACCTGTTAAACTGGCTTATTATTAAAAACCTCAGTAAGGGTACCTTTAAAAAAAATGATGAAGATAACCTGTATTATTAAAGGTTTTCGCTGGTTGTTGGAGAGCAAGACTATCTTTAGCATTCTTTTTTTCATTCCCCATTACAACAAAACATCAGGCCCACACAAGCATCAAAACAAGCTTAACTTACTTAACTTAAGGCATACTTAACTTATAGCTCAATTATTAATAAAAGGCCAGGACAGAGAAGCCCATGTGCAATTGCAAAGTGTTTCTGAGCACAGAAAGGGTGGTGGGTTGCTCCAGAGGGCCTCCCAGTCTTCAAGAGGTAGTTTCTTGTCAGCTGAAAACCCTGTGTGTGCAAAACACTGTGCATGGCACTTTGGAATCCAGCCTAAAGGCTTCAGTAACCTGCTAATTAAGTCAATTACACCTTGCATCCCCGTCTTATAACTTCAATAGTAAAAACACAAAGTAGTAAAAAAGACTTACATAAAAAGCACAGTCAAGTACAGCTCCTGTATGTTGATACTTGAGTCTCATGGTGTTGGCAGGAACATCATACAATCGAACAGAAGTGTCCCAAGATGAAACAAGCAGAAACTGAGATGTGTTAGGACTAAATTTCACTGATGAAATTCCATCTTCCGGTGGTTGGTTCAACTTAAATTCATTTGACCCAGTCATCTGAATAAGATAATACAAAAGTTATCTATAGATTATTATTTTTTCCTATATTATCTTTGGCAGATTTTAAAGAGAAATTACATCAACAAGAAAAGCCTGCTGGATGGGCCACTGGAACTTCTGCTCCAGAACTCTGTTGTCAATATGCAATATGCTGGTGACACCCAGCTTTATCTGTTGATGGACGGCCATCCTGACTCAGCCCAGGACACACTGACCAGATGTTTGGAAGCTGTGGCTGGATGGCTCCGTGGGAACCAGTTAAGTCAAATCTTTCGAAGACAGAGGTCCTCTGGCTGGGTCAGGACGACATGGGGTTGGGGGGCCAACTCCCATCTCTTGCGGGGGCTCAGTTAGTGCCAGCGCCTTCCGTCAGGAGTCTGGAGGTGCAGGCTGCAGCTACAGCAAAGGTGGCATTTTTCCACCTTCGCCGTGCTAATCAGCTGGTCCCTTACCTTTCTCGCCCTGATCTAGCCACAGTGATCCAGGTGACGGTCACCTCCAGGCTCGATTATTGTAACATGCTCTATGCAGGGCTGCCCTTGAAGCTGACCCAGAAACTCCAGCGGGTGCAGAATGTGAGGCTCCTTATGGAGTCCTTGCCACGGGACCACATTCATCCAGTGCTATACCAGCTGCACTGGCTCCCGGTGAAGTACAGGGTCAGGTTTAAGGTGCTGCTTTAAACCTTTAAAGCCCTATACAGCCTAGGACCCTCGTACTGACGGGACCGCCTCTCCTGGTATGCCCCATGGAGGACCTTACTGTCTGAAAATAATAGTATCTTGGAGGTCCCGGGCCTCAAGGAGGTTAAACTGGCCTTAACCAGGGCCAAGACCTTTTCGGCTTTGGCCCCAGCCTGGTGGAACCCTCTATCGCAGGAGACCACGACCCTGCGGGACTTGACATCCTTCCACAGGCCCTGCAAGACAGAGCTGTTCCGCCTGGCCTTCGATCCGGGCACAGTTTGACCCCCCTCTATGGGACCCTGTAAGTTACCTCTTTGGCCCTTTTATTGGCTAATGTGGGACCAACACGGATAGCTGGCCCTGATGAATACTTGATGAATACTTGAGGTTCCCAACCCCTATAGTTGAAATTTGTGGGCAGTCATTTAATTTTATCCTGATTCTAATTTTTAAGCTGTATTTTAATCAATTGTCTGATTGTGTTTTAATGTATTTGATATTTGATGTTAGCCGCCTGGAGCCCGGTCTTGGCCAGGGAGGGCGGGGTATAAATAAAAATCTACTTACTTACTTACTTACTTACTTACTTACAAGTACAGTCATACCTTGGCTCCCGAACACCTTGGGAGTCAAACATTCTGGCTCCCATCCCTTTCGGAACTTGAAATATGGGTACCCCCAACAAAAAATTTAAAATTCGGCTTTGTAATTTGTAATTTATGTGATTTTATTTTATTTTATTGGTCTGTTAATAAAAATTATTTTTTTAAAAAAACAACATTCTGGCTCCTGAATGATTGAAAACCGGAAGTGAGTGTTCCAGTTTTTGAACATTCATTTGGAAGCCGAATGTCCAACGGGGCTTCTGCAGCTTCCGATTGGCTGCAGGAGCTTCCTACAGGCAATCAGAAGCCACGCTTTGGTTTTTTAATGTTTCGGAAGTTGAATATCTGGCAAATTACTGAGCAGCCTGTAATGTAACATCTTATTTTGGGGGGGGGGGAGAAAAGCAATATCTCCATAACAGTAGAAATGTGGCCCAAAAAGAAAGGTGGCAGAAGAAGCATTAGCAACTTCTGCTCTTGTACATTGCTTATGCACAGGCTATTTTGGCTCTGAGAACATCAGTGCCCAGCTATGAGTCGTGAAGGCCGTTCCCTGCAAGACCCTTTCCACCTGGCCTAGGGAGCGGGGCCCAGACTCACCCAGCCCTACCAAAGAGGCTCTTGGTGAAACCACAGGGACATCGCTATGCCTGACAACAAACCCTAATTATTGATTCTTTTGCCCCATCTTTCTGTGCCTGCCAAACAGCCGTGTCATGCTTATGATAATATTTTATTCTCTTGTTAATTATGCTGTTTTAAATGTGCATTTTATATTTGACTTCACTTAGCAATGATTTTTTTGTTAACTTTGTGTTAAATATGTATTCTTCAGCTGACCTCCTTTGTAATGTTTTATTCTGAAATCTTTCAGATAATATTTTAGTCTTCTGATAATTATGTTGCTTTGACTGTATACTTTATATTTGACTTTCTTCAGAAATGTTTGATTTTGGATTGTTTTATTGATGTTTTAATATGCTGTAAACCGCTTAGAGATTTTTCTTAAAAATATAAAGCGGCATAGAAATGAAATGAACAATAATCAAATAACAGCATATGAAGAAATCAATGTGCTAGTATAACTGATTCCATATTATACAATGTATCTAATACCCTTGTGTTAGTTCCAACTGCATCTCTAAAAATGTACACTAGGAATGTGAGAATTTCCCTCTCACAGAAGTACTCTAAGGTTAAACCACTGCTTGTTTTCCCATATCAAAGTTCCATGATCATGGGATTACACAAATTCCTAGAGAATATGGCCCTCATAGTCATGGGAGCCATATCAGAACCACCAGCTGAGAGCCTAGGTACCAGTTGCTAGGGAACGAGAGTCACAGAGGGCCATAGATGTCAACTTTTCCCTTTTCTTGCGAGGAATCCTATTTGGAATAAGGGAATTTCCCTTAAAAAAGGGAAAACGTTGACAGCTATGCAGAGTGCCACTGCTTGCAATGGCATCTTGTTATCTTCGAATCCTGCTTCTTACAAGACTGACCACTGGCCTGATCCAGCAAAGCTCTGGTTTTGTCTTTAACTTATCATTTCAACGAGCCTCGGTCTTTACAGCACAAAACCTTGCCCCCTTGTTATTAAATGTTTGACCCCAGAAGCGACGAAGGAACCTTAAGGAACAACCTCGAGTATGGGGGCGGAGGGAGAATTCTTCATAGGATGCCCCCTGCTTATTATTCCTTAACCATATGTTATTCCTTATGGGATGCCTGCCCCCCCTCCCCCACCCCAATTTCTCAGAAAGGGAAGAAGGCAGCAAGAGCGCGCGGGCATGACGCGGGGGGGGTGTAATGGGCGTGGCCTGGAAGGAGGACCCGCAGCCCCGCTTCCCTCCGAGGGTTTGGAGAGGCAATGGCCGGGAGGGAGTCCCCCAGGTGGGCGGGGGGGGGAACGACGACAACAACAACAACAGAGGCGCCCCTCTTACCTTGTCCTCCAGTTTTCCGACGAGGCCTCTCTCTCACTTTCACACGCACCAACCGTCTTCCTCCTCTCACCACGCGCGCGCGCCTCGAATACCGAGCCAACTCCCAACAGCCCCAGCTCCGGCGACCGCCTCGGCCGGCGATTGGTTCGTTTAAAATGACTGAACGGACGCACGCACGCCCGGCATGCTCCGCGAGGCAGCGTTTTGTAGCGTCGACTACAACGCCCAGCATGCAACGGGCTCCAAGTTACCCTTCCGCTGCTGCCCCCCCCCCAATCTCTGCCCACAGAAGCCCATCTGCTTCTTTGAGTCTTCCTTCTTTCTTACGCTCCCTTCTCCGGGGCAAACCCTTGCGCTCCTTTCGCCACGGAGAGGCCTTTGGCGCTAGCGCCGTTTGTGAAGGCGGCTCTTGAGGCTGGAGAATGAATGGAAGCGGCTGCTCAAGCCGCACCTGTTTGGGCATAAAGCAGGTCCTTTGTCGCCTTCATAGGGAGATGGCTCCAAATAAGAGCGCTTTGGATCTGGGTCGTTGTCCTGCGACCACAGCAACTCTCATATAGGCCAGTGCTCCGTAGATTTCTCGCTTCCTCCATAAGACCCCTGGTTTATTTTCCTGTGTACACACCCGCGTCATCCCTGTATGCGGCAGCCCCGTCCACGACTCCGTTGCAGTTGTGTAGCAGAAAACACACCGCTGCAAAACCTGCATCCAGCAGAGTGTGTATAAGATTGCCAAAATTTCTCTGCACGGGATTTTTTTATATATGGGTTGTTTTCAGTTCGACTCCAAATTAAAAAGTTTCGCAGCTTTGGCTTTAAATGTATACACGTGTATGTATGAATACGTGAGAAAACTGGGAAGTAAGGGGAACCCGAGGCTTTTTTATTTTTTTCATTCCCGCCCCTTGATTATTTACATCGCGTTTCCTTGTACTTTGAATTTCAACACTGAGACGTGCGTGCATCATTCACACACACTTTTGTCCATGTGTAACTATCATGATTATATTGATAGAAAGGATTCCTACCGAACTATTGCTGGAACTGTTTTCAGTATGTGCATATAAATATCAGCCAAAATATTATAATTTCATATCTAAAGCCAAGTAAGACACATGTATACCACATGAATTCAGAATACGAGCATTTGACTCTTCTTGCTAGGCTTTCCTGCTGTTCAATGCCTCTCGCTTTGAGACAGCTTTTGAAATCCCTTCCTAATACCTTGAGTTCTTGGATCCTGACATATTTGCATAATCCTGTGTTCAGGACAAAGGACAATTCGCCTCTGAAAGGAAAGTCCAAGCGGTATCAGATGGAAATTAAACGCGCATGCTCTTAATAGCGAGAGCGATGATCATGAAAAAAATATTGTTGTAATAGCCCTGCCATTGATGCCTCGCGGTTGAATCGACGCAGAAGCAGCAAGTTGGGCATAGTTCCCGGATGGAGAAAGAAGGTGCTGGGGAGATACTTGACGGCCCAAGGTTAATCAGTCTACCTCGCAGCTAAAGCAGATTGCAATGTATAGATCTCATTGTTTTCCCCCTTTTTAACCTGCTAAATCCTTATGTGTAGTCATGCTTGCAATTAAAGCAGATTAACTGCAAGCAACCTTCACAGAAGGATTTCAGGTTAACACACACCACAGTTCTATGCAGGCTGGCTTTAGAAGTAAGCCTCACTAAATTCAATGGCGCTGACTCCCAGGCCAGTGGGTATAGGGTTGCAACCTTTTAAAAAGTGATGGAAACAACGAGATCTGTGCAGTACTAACTCCTGGGGGCCACTATGTCGTTGACTAAAGCTCGGCCAGAGTTTCCTCTACTATCCTGCGGTGGCTGAACACGCTTCCATAGAAGAGCCAAACTGCCTCTGCCTCTTCGCTGTATCGCCACTGGCCTACAAAACACTTTTTAAATATCTCCTGGTGTGTTGGACCAGTTCCAAGGTTTGCAATAATGCACAGGATTGATTAGCAATACGATTTGCAATGCGAGGATAAGGATTGCATGGAAACACCAAATGCATCCATTGCTCTTCCCAAAACGATTTTTTGTTTTGTTTTGCTTCACTGCGTGCGATTGAGATGGGCGACGGATCTGAGTTATGCAAACCGAATATATGCAAACACCATGCACGTCTGTGATGCTATGTACTGTGTGGGTGACAGAGAGGGGTCATTTAAAATCCAATAAACTTGTACTAAAATTCCACTTTAATTCGAATCATCTGTTTTGGGGTATGTTTTACCGAGAAAGCTGTCTTCGATATTAATGAATAGTGAGGCAAAACCGAAACATTCAAGGAAACTGAAAGTAGTAATAGTCTGAAGTCAAGAGGCGGAAAAGATTGGAAGGGCACTGATTCTAAGTACTTCTACTGGAAACAATCCTTGTTAGCAATATGAATAACACTTCATAACCAGTGAAATCCTGAAAAAAACTTCTTCTTTTTTATTTAGTTACAAATATTCACACACAACCTTCATCATAATGAAAACTTTTTAGAAATATATCCCGTGCATTACAGTGGAACTTACGCGGTCAAGGATAAATAATGAATATCCTAGGCTCTATCTAGATCTTTTGTTTGTTTAAAATAGAAGGACCAAGTTGCCCTAAATTCATTTGTTTCTGAGATAAAAGGTCCGTGCATGCACTTAATAGGGAATTACCCCCGTTGGCTTTTGAGAAAATGGTTCAGATAAACAATTTCAAAAATATTATTTTCCACGAAAGAGCGTATCCAGAGCTTATTTTTTACACGGGCCATATGGAGTATTATCCCCCCCCCCCCATTCTCCGTTTCAAAACATCGTAAATGTAATTTTAGCTGGATTGTGGTTACTTATTGCATTTTAAATAGTCTTCTCTATAAGATCCTGAGCGAACCAAGGAACAGGTGGCTGTGATAAACCACGTAACGGCGCCTGCAATTTAAATAACACTTGATGAAGTATTTACTTTTTGTTTAAACGATTCGCTTCCTCCTCTCGGCACATCCGAGGCTGCAGGTGTTTTGCAGCGCTGGGGTGAACGCTCAGATCAATCACGGCTTGGTTATAATGTCACATTTCTATTTAAAAAGGAGCTGGCATGAGATCTTGGCATTTAACAGAATACACCTCAAACTAGGAAGAAAGCCCATTTCCGGAAACACTTGTCAGCTCCGATCGCTTAATAAAGGACGTTCATCTTCTTTTCAAATAACTATATACATGAGCTGCTTTGATCCGAATGCGTTTGACATTTGCAAGCTTTTACCCGGATCTGCAGTGTAGAAGCTTATATTTTCCATTCACTTTAATGAGGGGGAGGAGGAAGAGAAAGAAGAACGCGCCCCATCTGTGGTTTTACGATGGAGGGCACAGAAGTAGAAGTGGCGCTGCGGTTAATATCAATGAGCGGGATGCGAATCACGTAGCATGCCTCTAAACAGCGCAGATCCAATGCCAGTTAAAACGATTTAAGCCAATTGGCACCTTAAGCGGAAAATCGGGCCGCTTTCAATGGGGTTTTTTTTCCCCCCTAAATAAGGATGCAGTCCAATACAGACTTACCTGGGAGTAAGTCTCACTGAACTCAGCGGACCTTTCTTCCGAGTCTCCCTCTTTTTCACCTCAGCAACTACTAAGAGTTTTGGGAGATGTGCTTAGACTCGGAATGGTAGGACAGCGACCCAGGGAACATTTTTTGGGCGGAAGTGAGAAGGGAAGGGAAGTTCCCCTGACGTGGAGAGATAAAAACCACTAGGATCGGGCCTGCCTGCCTCTGAGTTTCACTTGTATAAATTCAGTAACTACAGCTGGATTTAGTAGTAATGGACTGTGTAGCCTGAACTTTTTTTTAAAAAAAAGGTGTTTGGAATATCGGTTCTTGATCGTTTGAGCCCATACAGAAGTGGCTGTTTATTAAATATCATTAAATGACAATGGTGAAGTTAAATAGTCTGAAAGAAGTTTAAAACTTCCTGCATGTCTTTCTCCTGACTTTAATCCTGATCGTAACCGCAGGAGGAAGTAAGCCCCACTCAGTATGACCTATAAACAACGTGGAATGGCAGCGTTGTCAGCATGGCGAATATATCAATATTTCAGCTTTATTTTGATCAATGCTCCCCGTCTATTCTTGGATTTATTTCGCTGTGACATTTGCCACAGTTTTTGGACAGGAGCGCAGCTGGAGATGAATCGAGGTTTCCTGCGACCTCAACGAGAGAGAAGCCCCCATCGTTGCACGGATGAAACTTTCCTCTTTTTTCAAACTTCCAGCGAGAGGAGCCCAGAGGGCAGAACGCACCCAACTTTTCACACCTAAAACCCAAATACATGTATTTTATTTTATTTTTAGGGGCGGGGAGGTACGCCAACTGAAATACACAAGCAATCTGATCCAAGTTACCAACGATGTTTAAAATGCTTTATTTTCTTTTAAAAATATGTACAGATCTGAAATACACTATTATTATTTATTATTTCCCGCAGATATAATTAATACTCAGGGCAAAAAGGAACTGTGGGGGCGGGCGAGAGGAAACTGGAAAATGGCTGGCCACTCCAGCTTTTATCCTACCTGCGCGCACACGTAGACAGAGCCGCGCGGTTCTTTCTAAAGGTGAGTTGATGTGTTGGGTTTCCTGTTCTGCTCGAGGTCGGAAAGTCACTTTGTTATTATGTCAGAAAAGGACAGACTAAAGAAAATGGGTTGTGGAGGGGGCTCGAGGGAGAGAGGGCTGGAAGTGACACACTCTCTAGGGCAGTCTAGAAAACAAGCAGAACAAAACTAACCCAGAAAGGATTCCCATAAATAAAATGGTCTGGGGTTTTTTTTCCCTTAAAAAAAAATATAATCATAATAATGAATACACATGGTGTATTTCTTAACAATGCAAGAAGCACATTTCTCCTTTCCTATGAATAACAGGCGGGCGGGTGAAGAAAAGGTCGTGGGTGGAGACGGCGGCGTCAGTTCAATAGTCGATCTTGTTGTAGAGATTATAAAGAGGTAAGGCCGACAAATTGCTGCCTGGGTAGTATAAGGGAGCCGGGAAGGCGATGGATCTGGGAACCGGCACTCTGAGGAGGGAATTGTCTCTGAAAACCAGGGGCATGCCCACGAGAGTCTGGGCTGAGGCGTGGGCCATGTTGGCCGCCTCCAGTTCCGCCGAGAGTTGCCGTTTCCATTTGTTCCTGCGGTTCTGAAACCAGGTTTTCACCTGGGTCTCTGTCAGCTGCAAGCTGGAGGCCAGGCAGGCGCGCTCCGAGCTGCTCAGGTAGCGCTTCATGTCGAAGGTGGACTCCAGCTGGTAGACCTGGCTCCGCGAGAAAACCGTGCGCGTCTTCTTCTTGGCCGAGCTCGCCTGCCGCTCCGCGCCGTCCCGCTGCCGCTCCGACGAAGCCGGCGAGCCCGGCCCGAAGTGCTTCTCTTTCTCTTCCTTGAAGTCCGGCTGGGACGGAGAAAGGAAAGGGGGCGTCCGGTCGGAACTGATCGCCGAGCCGTTCCCCTTCGGGTTGCCTTGGAGGGAGAAATTAAAAAAAAGGAAGGGGGTGGAGATGCCTTTCGGATCAGATTGGCATGGCCATGTGTCCCTCCCCACAAACACACACAGACACCACAACCCACAGACACCAATATACGAATCCCACAAAACACTAAACTCAGGGAGCCGATTGCTGCTTGTTCCAGAGCTCCAATTCTTCCATATCTTCCTAAGAAAATATTTATCATCGTCATCATTCTATAAACGAGTTGCAACTGGAATTTATGAAGTCCTTTCAAGGTCAGGCAAAAACTTCAATGCACCTCACAGGAGAGCAGCCCTCCTTCGCATTGGTGCTGCGCTCACGAGTAAGTCTGTTTCCAAGTGTTTCCTTTACAATCCAGTTCATTCTCGGTTATAATTCTAAAAGCGCAACCTCATACTCGCCACCTCAAAACTAAGCCCCGCTGAGTTTAATGGGATTTACTCCCAGGTAAGTTATTCTATTAAGGAGTGCAGCTTAAAGCTACCACCGTATTCATTCTTTCTTTTTTTTGGGGGGGGGGTTTCTGTAAGCGCCACGGAATTCAATCTGAATTCTTGGTCAACGCGGTGCAAGGGCGTGCCCGTGTTTTCACATACGACCCTTCTCCTGCTGAATCGAGAGAACTTGACTTTTTATATCTTAACATTTCATAAATTATGTATTCGGGAATCTTGCGAAAAACCTCCGGCTTCTCTTGCCTTTTTGTTGAGGTGAGTGGGGGGGGGGGGAGAGATCACCGTTATCCATCATAATAAAGAAGTGATCTCCCCAAAGACTGGACGGAAAAGGCATGATAAGATAATAACATGTCTCTTAAAAACGAAAGGGTCCCTTAATCTGTATGACATCCGAATTTAGCACGCACAAAAGGAAACAAATACAGATTTTAAAAACAACCAAAACAAATAGCATTGAGAGAGCTTGAAAACTGCACCCTATACATTCGCAGAAAAGCTCAAACCGCTGTTTGCCGGGCTTCCCACAACCTATTCCATTCCTGATGTCATCTAGGTTAATTTCGCCCCCTAAAAGCCCGGCGATCAGAAAGACTGCTGTTCAAATAAAACAGTTACTTGCAAAGCTGAATTTTTCAACACACACAACACGCTGCATTCTTCCTAATAACACGGTCCGCCAATATAATAAGATGCACCTACATATCATCCTTCCTAATTAAGAAGTAAAAGAGGGTTTGAATGTTTTTTCCTTTCTCCCCCCCCCCCCTTGGTCCAGTACTTACTGAGACACGTGAAACTGATGGGTTGGTGGTGTTTGTGGCACGTTTCTTTAGGACCATGCGAGTCGGGGCAGAAGCAAGCGGGGTGTTTCCAGCTCTCATCCGGCTCCTCTTCTTCGGAGGATATGGAGAGGCTCCTCTTCCTGCTCGGCCAAGCGGAGGCGGAGGCGGAGGCTGCCTGCTTGGAGCTGGGCTCCCTGCCTCCTTCCGAGGTGCCGCTGCCTAGGATGGACTGGATGGTGAAACTGGAGAGCGGAGGTGCTGCGGGACAACACTTGCTCGGGTCTTCTTTGTTGCTCATCCTGGGCTCATAAGAAACAAGAGAACAGCTCTCGCTTTAGAGGCGCGCTGGGGACAGGGGGTCTCGTCGGAGGGTGCGGGGACTGCCTGGGGGACTTGGCTACCTCGCCTGCCTTTGGGGGGACCAGTTTGGGGGGGTGTTTTTGGCGTGCCTTGGCAGGTTTTCCCTGAGCTTGCCGAGCCTGAATGCATGCTCCTTTCTCTCTCAGATCTCTATTGATCTCCAGGCGGCGGGGTGGCGTGGCTTCATTTGCATGGAGGTTACATCCGCCTCGGCCAATCACAGGCAGCCAGGATGCCCCGGAAAGTTTCAAAATTCTAGAACGCTGTCAGCCGGCGACTTTGCAGGGCCACCGAAACCGACGTGATCGGATTGCCCCCTCTCGTCGAAACAGGCAAAAAGGAAGCGGACCAGATTATTATTATTATTATTATTATTATTATTATTAAACCCACGATCTAGTCGGGGCTAAAAGTCCGCAGAGGTTTGATGTGTGTCCGAATCCACCCTTCCAGGGCTGGCCCTTAGCATTTATAAGCCTTTAGGGTGAATCGAAGTTGCCTCAGTTTGTTGCCTTAAATAACGAAATGAGGCTTTGGGATGATCACACCGTTTAGCAATCTGATATGGGCGTTTGATTCGCGCCAACATTTTGCCAAGGTGTTAAGTAGCTGACATTGCCTGTATAAAATAAGTCCTGAGATCGGAGGTTGGGTTCTGAAGCACACTTGAATAATTTGACAGGGTTGACTTTCAGAGCAAACGGGTCCTAAACTATTCCCAGCGGTTCAGGAAGTGGCTAAGCAACTCTGCCTTAGACGTCTCCTCTCCTACCAATGGCAGAGACAGAAGGGGGAAAGACGACATTCCTAGTATATGGCTAATTGAGCTAGTACACAATATGTGTTTCCTAAAACAAAGTATTCTCCTCATGCAACAGTCCTCAGAACTTATATATATAAAATCCATGCACATACGCCCCGCTGCACTTGTGTATTTGTGTTCTCCATTCATTTCCAGTCTGGCTCTGCAAGCATTTGGGGCTCAGGCGGAAGGCTAAGAGGCTTGGCATTAAACAGCTTATGGAAAGAGATCTGGTATTTAAACCAGAAGGGCAGCATTCTAGCAAGGGATCCTTGGCGCTTTCATTATCTTCACTTTTTATCCCCCGCGCAGCCCCCGAAATATCTTGTCTAGCAATGTCAATGGGGGAAGAAGAGGGGGGGGGGGGGAGACACTCATTCATGGATGAAAGCCAATGTTTTCGCTTTGCTGTTTAAACCCTCAGCCCAACGGGACGGTCACTCATCTGCATCCCTTGGGAGAAGGGCGGGGTGGGGTGGGCAGGAGGGTGGGGTGGGGGGGACAGCCGGAGCCCCTGCTTTTCCACGGATGGGAGATTGCAGGCGAAATGAAAAGACTGCGCGCATTCAAGTTGTCTGGCGCCAAGCTGCCCAGGCAAGGAGCGCGCAGCAAAGCGGGCGGGGGCGGGGGGGGGGAGAGAGAGACCGCTTGCAATACAAGCTGAGAAATGCCTTCCCGTTCCCAAACTCATGCAGGTACATCCCTAATCTTCCCCATGGGATGTAATCCATCCCGATGGCGCAGGGTATATATAGATATATACGACGTATGTAACAATATGCAATTATTTAGGCTTTCTGAGAGGATTGACATAAATGCCTTCCAATGATTGTAATACAATCGCCCGCTTCCTCTGGGCTTGTACAGCTTTGATCGCACTCAAAAAGTGGGTGGAGGGGTGGGGGAGGGAGAGAATCGTTCTCTCCAAAAGTTTTCATAAACTTTCCTTTGGAGGGGGGGCGGGCTGAGGGGTAAAAACGAAACGAGAGTCGTCCACTGTTTGCTGGGACAGCCATCCAATCGCATTGGGAAGGCGCGTGAAGGCAGGTGTCTTAATGAAAAGAGCACGTCCATAATGCAACATTTGCCTCTTTTAATGCTTTACGCAAGACGCCGCCGTGGAGCAAGAGCCGGTTGTCTGCTTCCCGTGCTTTATCTGCGTGAGATTCACCAGCTCAGGAGGAAGAAGCGAGCAAAAGCGAGGTCCATGTTGCCAGTAGTTGAAAGGGCCATTTATATTTTCGGTGAAGCAGATCCAAAGCGGTTGGTTGGTTGGTTGGTTCCCGAATGCCTCAGCCACCGTGGACATCTTCGAACCGCTTATTCCTCAAGTTCCCTGTTTGGGGATTGTCAAACATAGTGTGAAAACGGCACTGCCGTTCCTTTTTATTTTATTTGGGAAAGTGGGTCCTGCAACAAAGTGTTGCAAATGTATTCTCACCTCCGAAGGGCAAGTGCTTCTGTTCAGAGTGCCAGCCAGCCAGCGGAGCCCTTCACCAGGAGGCCGTTTCAGTTCTCCCCATCTGTACCCATTTGCGCGCGCGCGTGCGTCTTTTCCTCCGTTTGCATCTGACTCAACATTTCGCGACTCCGGAACATGTTGAGACTTGTAGTTTTGAAGGGGGTACATCTTGCTGGGGGGGGGGGCGGGGTTGAAGAAAAAACTATCTCCCGCAAGGCTGCCCCGGTTCCCCGAGCATGAGGGCACGTCTCTGATTCTCAGTGTCCACTGTTGGCCCCTTTTGCCCTCGCCACCCGCGTTTGCTCTTAGAGGGAGTTTTGCTATTCTTTTGGAACGTACCAGGACAGAGTGAGAAGGAAGGAAGATTATTGAGTTTGGTGTGGAACGTGATTTATAGTAGCCACGGATTCAGTTCGGCAGGATTCAACAGCATCACCTGCAACAGCGAAGCGGGGCAAATTTCGATCTGTTGAATTTTGAAACCGTGCTGCATAACAGAATGGGTTTTGCAACGAGTAAATAATGAGCGCACGAACAGTTACTATTCACCACATGAAATCCCCAAAGTTGGGGGGGGGGGGACGATATTCCCTTTCAAACAGGTTTACTGGCTTGCACGCTGGGTAGGAAGGCGGAAGGTCTGGGTTCAAATCCCTCTCCGCATAAGCTTTGCATATTGGAAGCGATGACCAAGTTTTTTTCAGTGCTCATTGTCTAAATAAGCGGTATTGGGGGTTATGAGCACACTCCAGACTGTGGAAATCCTTGCTATCAATTCAAATTGTGTGTGGGTTATTTATGATTACAGAGTGACGATAGGTCACTCTTCACATGCTCAAAGGCACTGTTTCAAGACTAGGCACTGTCAACAGATTTTGGGGATAATCTCAACATTTAACATTCATAAGTACTGCAGAAGGTATATATTTATGGTTTATGTGCAGTCTTAGATAGAATTACATTCAGGATGGTTTTACCCCCTCCGACCCCTAACGTTGCTCTGGGGTAGGATATCCTCCCACATTTCTCAATGGGTCATTGTTTGCGTTGGTGACTGGTGCGGTTATGATCCTGACATGTCTGACATATTCTGCTCCGGCCCTTTGGCGGTTCCATCTTCGGGACAAGCTTAGCCATGTCTACTCAGAAGTAAGTCCCACTGGACTTGAATGGGGCTTACTCCCAGGGGGCTAGGATCGGCAATCATCTCTAGACTCCGACCTGCGCCAGGGCTCAGTTCTGAAAAGGGGGCTCAGTTCTGAAAAGGTGAAGCAGCAACGAATGCAAGGCGCCTCTGAGCGTGTGCAGTACGCCTTTTGCGTCACAAGCTCGGGCTTAGCTGGGATCCGAGGAAGTGGAGAAGGGATCCCAGAGCGGAATTCGATTTCCAGCGGGACTGACTCCCACTCCACCGCTGCTGCCACTTCTGATCTTACAAGATGAGTCCTGGAACAATGGACGCTGACAGTGCGTCAATCCGCCGAGGTTCAAGACTAGGCTTCCTTCATAGTGTCCACCCCTCTTCTACCCAGGCCCAGAAAGGGAGAGAGCAGAGCCCTGGAAGCGTTTTGTGTGTGGCGTGGGAGATGAGACCCGAGAGTCAACGTCTTTCCCTCTCCTTCGGTCCTCTTTCACGTCTGGGTTCCCCCTCTTCCCCCCGATGGACTTTCTTAATGGGCTGATTATCCCCTTCCTCTCTCCCCCCCAAAATACATAATGAGAGATAAAAGCAAGATTCCGATCAATACAGACAAATGTCAAGACGTTTCCAAATGACATTTTCATTAACTCCCAGCCCCCGTGTTAGGCCTCGGCATATTGAATCAAGTGCTTATAAAATAATTAGGGATAGCGAGATGACGAGCGAGCCGCGGCACGATCATTCACTCCCCTTAACTACTTTGGATAGACTCATTAAGGGGCTAATTGATTAGGGAAAGTGGCCCGGCTCCTCCCCTCCTCGTGCGGGGCAGGTGCTGTCCTGGTTTACCGCATTAACCTTTTCAGTGCTTTTCAACAGGCTCCAGACACATTACAAATGGTCAGCTTTAATCATGATGTCAGCTCATTAACCCGGAAAGACCCCGCACTGAAACACAATGTAAGGGATCGTCCTTCACTCAGCTCCGCAGCCGGCCCAGGCTGCTCCCTCCAAAGCCTGCCCGGAGAGAAGGGGCCGGGAAGAGAGAGAGAAAGGAGAGAGAGCGAGAGCGAGAGAGAGAAAGCCGCTTCTCTCCAGCTCCTTTGCAAAACGAGCCTCCCGGTTCTGTGACATCACACTATCTTAGGCCATCCATCCGGAATAATTTACCAACCTGCATGCCTTATCCGCTGTCACTAAACGCGCGTTAGGTAGACAGATGCGTAAAGTGGGAGACCTTTCTATGGACAACATCACCCTTTACAGCCATTCTCTGGATTAAAGGTTGCCACGTTGTACACACACACTCTCACAGACACACACACCTATAAAGCTGTATGATAGGTAGGAGTTTTACAGGTGAAGCTCCCACCTACTTAATGTGCCTGCAACCCTAAACCAGGATTGCTCAGCAGTAAGACCCATTGAATACAGTAGGACTTTATACTGAGTAAACATGCATAGGCTTTGTGCTGTACATTTCAGCCTCCCCTGCTGCTCTTAAAGGCATAGAAACCCAGCCAGGGAAAAAAAATTGCAAGTCTTCGCTGGCTTATAAATATAACTGGGTGGATAGCAGGATGTGCTCTAATTGTGAGTTTCCCAATGTGAGGGAGGACTAAAGTGTACTTGGGCACATCTACCACTAACCCTCCTGTTCCAGAACCAGGTTTGATAAGCAGCAAATAATTAAAAGGTCTGAATAGTCAATAATCACCCACTGGGCTTTTTGCTGGCAGTCACCTATACAGATTAGAATCTCCACTGGATTTAAGGAGCAGAGGGATATGCCATTATTTACCTTGCCTGCAAGCAAAGACAGAAATAGGACCTGGAAGACTAGTGGCACCTAACAGGACTAGTTCAGTAGTAACTCAAGGGCCTTAAGGAAGAAATAAGGGATCTGGGGCATGTGTATTCCTTGTCTTGAGGCTGCAGATGAAATATCCCTTTCCAGCCAAAACTGGTGCAAAAACTCACTTGTCAACCTTAAACCAAAAGAGATTCTACCAGCTGCTCTTGTCCCTCTGCCCTGAGACAGATTGTTATCCTGCACAGATTGTTAATAGCCATGAGCTCAGATTTTTCTTTGAAAATGTGCTAGGATGATTCTGCTCTCTTAGTAGCATCTTTGGATGCTGAAGTTCTCTATGCAATCCTGTGCAGACCTACACGAGAGTAAATCCCACTAAACACTGAATTCAAGGTACTGATGTTGACTTATAAAGACCATAATGTCTTTGTGTCCAAAGACTTAAAAGAGTGTGTCTCCATGCTAACTGGGGCCCTCAGCTCTGCAAGAGAAGATTTTCTCATGGCATTGCTGATGAGTGTTCTCCTGGTGGCTGGAGTTGGGGCCCTCTTCGTGGTGGTCCATGTTTGTGGAACCCCCTTCCCTTAGAAGTGTGTCAATCATCCTCATTGTGAAGTGCTTGCCATCAGTTTAAGACACATTGATTTATTCCACCAGGCATTTGAGGCAGGTGGATATTTGTACTGGGGCACATGTACTCATGGTTACTGCTGTACTGGTATGATGAGTTACAAATTTGGGTCCCAAAACATGTGTCCTTGAAGTCTGATAGTGTCTCTTGCTTGCCTAGATAGAGGCTAATTAGGTGTGAAAATGTGTAGAATCCAGCCAACTCATTGTTCCATCTACTTTGCCTCTGGACCCACTTACTTCTAGACTGTGGTCCTCAGGCTGAAAGAGTTTCCCTACCTGTGTTCTACATGTTTTAACAAATGTATCTTTAATCATGCTTTGAACCCATTTACTTGAGAAACAAGTTAGATTGACAAACCCATAATTTTATAGGGTGGGTATTTGTCCAACATATTTTGCAATAAAGACTAATGTAGATAACTAACTATCCTGCCTTGCAATCTCCCTGTACTTCTTTAGTGACCCTTTCACGCCTTTGTCATATAATGGTCCTACCTTATCTGGTTTCCTATTACCCATGTAAAAAAGAAAAAGAAAAAAGCTCATTTGTAAGCAGCAGTATCCATTACACTTATTCCATCAGTGCAAGGATTTACATTTGCAAAACAGAACTTCCTCCCACTCACATGCCCCACACACTCCCCAAATCTGCTCCAGAAGATTAGGAGAACCCCGAAAAACAGAATAAGGGAGCATGCAGGAGAGCAAAATAAAAATAAAAATAAAAAATCCCAGTGTGCAAGCATGAATCCTTGCACTGACGGAACAAGTTCCTTTGCACAGCACTGGCTATAACTCATTATGTTTGGTGACATCCATCTCATTTTTTGTTCTGCAGGCTCTCTGTTTATGTGTGTACAGTAAGCCCACAACATTCACAGGGGTTACAATTTGGGGGTGACGCCTAAAACCATAACTGTGTATAGTCAAAAGACACTTGAGGCAGTGGAATTTGGAATCACCAAAATCCTTTTCTCTGGATGCCTTTTTACTTTATAACAAAAAACAAAAACAAAAAAAACCAAACAAATGTGTAAAGCTGAAGGTGCACAAGTTAAATGAGTGTAAGTTGTAGGCTTACTACATTATCTTATTGCTGAGAGTTTGTGCTCCTTCCAATTCTTCTCATCTGGGAAAAAATTCCCTTTTTTAAAAAAGAAAACCTTCTTGCCTCTCATCGCTTCCATGCCCCTCCTTATTAACAGCACTGACATCCTAATGATCTTAGGTTGCCATCCTATGCACATTTATCTGGGAGTAAGTCCTATTGATGTCCCAGGGGTTGAGAACACATGTATAGGATTGCACTTTTAGTCTGTGCTATACATTGTGCCTGAGCTTCTGTTTTAGTGGTTTTAAATAACCTTCAAGCTTCCTGAAGGGATTTGACCCTGCTGACCCTCCCTTTCAAATTCCTTTTAATGAATCCCCTCATTTCCTCTTTTGAAATTAAATGTGACTGTGTTGGACTTTGTGGGCAAGTTTCCACTCCTGTATATGTTGCATTTAATAGCACTGTGGTCACTGTTCCCAAATGGCTTGACAATACTTCCATCAAATCCTGGAAACCACTCAAGATTCACTTCTTTCTTCATCATAACCCAATTATTCATTTCCCTAGTTAATGTGAGGGTAGATGAAATCACTGATTAATACAATTTTTTTTCCACCTCCGGTTGCTTCTTGGTTTCTTCCTCAAATTTCAAGATAACCCTTAGAGTGGATAACCCCTTATTACACATTTGGGCCTAGTATTTTCCCAACCAACATGGTTCTCTGGTGGGGGTGAAAGTTCCTCAAGATTATTTCTAGCTTGTTAAGAGTCTATGCTAGGTTCAAGAACCTATTTGGGCTTGTGAGCACATCTGCAAACTGGAGACATTGTCTTGGGCTATACACACACTTGCAAACACACAGGAAACAAGCACCCACCACAACCAACCCTGATTGATTACAACAGAACACTTGTTTTAAGCCTATTTTCAGCAGGGGAAGGGGACTGTCAGCAGCCTAGAAGGCCACTGTGGGTGCACATGTACCCACAGGCATAACATTGTGGATTCTTGCTCTAGCCCCTATTTGAACTATAAGGAAACAGCACCTCCAATATGTTCTTCCCCTTCCCTTCCATAGGTGCCAATTCCTAAGGGTCAAGGCTGAGCCCTCATAAAAGTTGATGGGCGTTGCCATTCAAATAGTGTCCATACACCATGTCATGAGATCGATTATGCATGGCAGGGCTTACTGCCCCCCCCCCATATTTTATTCAAGTTGAACCCCTGTTTCTTTCTATATATACTGCATCAGCATACAATGATATCCCACTGATTTCCAGTTATGTGCCATTTTTCTGATATGTGCATGTTCTGTTCAGAGGAGTCATTATTCAATAGTAAAGCACATACTCGCTCTACAACGCAGAACACAATCCGATTCAATCCCCAGAGTTCCCAGTTCCAGAATTTCTGAGAAAAGGAAAGACCTTCTCCTGAAGCCATAGAAAGCTATCATATGAGAAAAGTCCTAAGTTCCAGACTGCCTTTGACCTCTGCTGCCTGGGAGGAAAAGTTGGCACCTCTGAAAATTGAGGGGGTGTATTGAGGTGTATTTTCATAGTTCAGTGATACAGACCATAATCAGCACATAGGAAGTCTCAGGGTCACTTCATGCCCTATCCCAACCAAGATTATTCTGTTCAGGGCCAGCCTACCATTAGGCTTCAGACAGTTGGTTTTCAATGTCATGAAAGGGCAGCAAATTGTTAATTATGTATTATTGGTATGTTTACTGCCAGGGAACAGGAGAGATGTGTCTGGGATTTTCTGTCTGAGAGGCTGTAACAAACTTTATCTTCTGATATAGATCAACAGTGTCTTCTGATCAGACCACTCCTCTGGTCTGCAACAGACAGATTTCCTGTCTTTTATTTCCCAATAAGGTTTCCAAGGTTGTTGTTGTTGTTTTTTAATGGGCCAGCTAGTCAGAACTGTCTCTAGCCCTTTTGTAATGTAAGCTCAGGGTCATTAGGGCAGCGGAGCTAGCCTTTAAATAAATTTTTGACAGGCCCAGAGATCACAAAACATCCTCCCTATGTCAGAGGCAGGCTGCTTCTGGTCTCTACATTTCATAAACAAGGGAAGCTTTGTTTTTATCATTTTGCCCTGCTGATTTAGAACCATGTCTTCCGCAATGAACTCTGCACATGCTCTGAATTACAAGTCTGGGGAAGCACATAAAATTCAAGCTAGCTAAGTTAGATTGGCTTTTTGATTTCATTTAAAGTCTCTGTGTGTGATTTGTTGCCTTCCTGTTCCTTTTTTATTCCTGTTTTCCCTTTCCCCCAATAAAAATCTTTTTAAAAATATACTTCAACATTTGGCCTCCTTGGCTTTAAAAGCAATTCTCTGGTATTTCTCACTAGGATCTTCCCCACATGATAGACTGCACAGGGGTTAAGCTACCCCTTATGTTCTAAGGACATTTCACAAGGTTTTGCTCAGGCCTGTGTGCTTTGGGCTTAGTGGAAATAAATCGAAAGCCCCTCTCTTTATTTTTTCCTGGAGCTGGGCTGAAAAGAGAAGTCCTTGGCAGAAGGCCTCAGAAGCTTCCTAAACAGCTAAACAGACTAGACTTTTCCTACTGGTGGCCCCCTTTTATATAAGGTCCCCCCCCCCCATACATACGCTGCCTTAAGTCAGGTTGAATGTCCTGACACATTCAAGCCCTTAGGGTATGTGAGAAGGGTTCAGCCTAACTGGTAGAAGTCTATCAATATTTTTTTGGGGGGGTGGGGAACAACCCTTATTTCAAAGCAGGGTCCACCAGAATGGCTCCCTGTTTCTTGGTGCAGCCTCCTCCAGCCAGTGCTGCATGGAATTCTGCCTACTTCCTCCTCCTTGGTCCCATAACACCTTTAGATTTCAAAAGGGACATATTTTTCTGTGACATTATGCCCCTCCATCTTCTTGGCAACCACCCAAATCTCCTGTTTGTCAATAGATTTGCATCTAGCTTACCAGCCACCAGGCTGGTTTGCAGAAGCTAATCCAGGAATTTCTTTTCTGGTACAGTTCTGCAGCTTGTATTTTCCCTCCATATCTCTCTGGTACCCTAGATCTATGACAATAATAAGCTAGATAGGGTGAGGAACCTTTGGCTAAGAGGCCAATCTGCTGGTGAGCAGAGGGCTCAATCCTGCTTGGTGCTGCTAGCGAAGCATGTTCTCTCCACCCTCATCTCAAGGTCAACATTTACAGATGGCGAGACCACCCATGATCAGTCTGGATGAATGGTTTGACTCAGTGCAAAGCAGTCAGACTCCTGATCCACCTACCTCAGTACTGCCGGCATGGACAGACAGTGGCGTTCCAGGCAGCGGTCTCTCTGGGCCCTGCTTTGTGATGCTAAGGATTGAACCCAGGACCATTTGTATGCAATGCGTGTGCTCTGTCACTGAGCAGTAAACAACTGGTATTATCTCACCCTGTGCAGGTCAGTGGAGTCTCATCCATTCTATTCCACAATCTTGTGGGTGGGTGGGTGGGGGAGTTGTAGAGTAAGCTGGGGGTGGGCCTAATGTTCTCCCATAGATCTGGAAATGTATAGGGCCCTGTGTTAACAGTCCTCTTGCAGTTTAAAGACTACCCGATTCAGGCTGCAATCCTAGACATATTACAGAGCAATCCCCATGGAATTCAGTGCAATGGTCCATGTACAATTATTGTGGCATGAATTCACACTAGAAATTGTGACATCAGGGACCCCTTTTGGACCCAGGCAGAACATTTAAATGATATACAGTCGTACCTTGGTTGTCGAATGCCCTGGAACTCATACGTTTTGGCTCCCGAACGCTGCAAACCCAGAAGTGACTGTTCCAATTTGCAAACGTTCTTCCGCGACTTCTGATTCACTGCAGGAGCTTCCTGCAGCCAGTCAGAAGCCGTGATTTGGTTTTCAAACGTTTTGGAAATCAAATGGACTTTTGGACAGATTCCATTCGACTTCCAATATCTAAGTGTCCACTGTTTCTTTGCAGAGGAGGAGGATATGGAGAGAACCAGAACAAGTGGAGGGTGCACAACTTTTCTCTTACTGGAGGAGCAACTGTGGCATCAGGAATCAGGGATCCCTTCTGAACCAGACATTTTCCACAATTACAGGTGCTAACTGCAAAACAGTGGTGCCTAAGTGTCCACAAGACTTTTGCAAGGGAGGAGGCTGGGGAGAAAACCTGAACTTTGACATGCCTTCTTGACCTCCAATTGGCCACACCCCCAATGCTGTCAGACATTACTGCAATCAAACCAGCAGTTCATGTTTTGCCAGATAGGCACATGAAAGGGCTGTGAGTCACAGAGCTTTCCTATACAATTTGCTAGAGAGAACTCTGAGATCACTTCTTTGGTCTGCCTTGGCAGGAAGCTGTAACTACTGCCAGGACAGCCTCTTCTTTCTTCATCATACTTCCAAGCTGACCATATGTGCGTGTCTGAGTTCTGCAGTTCAGACACCATTTCTGAGCTAACATTTTGTACTTTTGTAACTTACATAGTGGTTATAAACCTGTCTTCATTTTGCTGCTGGAATCGCTGCTTCAGTTACACATGTAAGTAAATGCTACTTTTGTTTCTTCACAACACAATATGTGTGTGATTGTTGTTTTTAAAGAGGGGGAAAGGAAAATCCAGTCTGCCTTAAAGCATCCTAGATTATTGTTTATGCAGTGTTCAAGCTGCAGAGGATGGTACTCTGTTGATCTCATTCACATGAGCAAGGAAAGATAAATAATATATCCTCTCCTAGTGTCTAAATCCACTCCTACAAATGTGACTTCTTAGTAGCCTCACTAGGTCTATGGGACACCAGCCACCACTGGGACTCCTGTGGATCCAGGAAAGGAAAGGGGCAAACAGATGCTGGTAGACCCTCCCTCCATTTCTAGGGATGTGTTTCTTTACACTAGACTTTCCCATTCAGCTGAAGCTGAGCATAATGACCTAGAACCCATAATTTTTTTAGGCTGTGAGGAACATCTGCAAGCTCAAGAGACTGCAAGCCTGATACTCACTACTTGCTGGTGCTTGCTTCTGCATAAACCTGGCTGTGACTGTCCTGCAAAAGTCTCTCTTTACCAGAAGATCAGACCCTTCTCTTAATCCTACCACCCTCCCAGGCACACTTGGTGGGGACGCAGGACATGGCCTTCTTGGTGGCTGCTCCCAGACTTTGGAAGTCCCTTCCTAGAGAAATGGACTGGCTCCCTCCTTGTTGTCCTTCAACTGGTAGGTGAAGACTTTCTCATTCCAACATGCTTTTGGGAACTGCCTGCTTCTGATGAAAAGGCCTGGTGACATGCTGCTTTTTATTGTAATTGTATAGTTTTAATTATTGTTTTCAGTGGTTCTTATTTTTATCTGTAAGCCACATTCAGTCTTGTCAGGGAAAAGGGTAGTTAGTAAGTAAGTAAATAAATAAATAAATAAGGCAGGCAGGCCTGGGAGGGAGTCAGTCAGTCCATTGGCTCCTTCTGATTTGCTGAGTTAAAGTGAGGCATATGCTCCTGCAGGTCAGGAAAAGCCCTGGGTGAAATGGTGATA
>NC_138509.1:45960065-45972565 GCF_964252035.2 Podarcis erhardii
TTTGATCCCCCATGGGTACATATTCCTGCACTGCATGGGGGTTGGACTAGATCAGGGTTTCCCAGACTTGGGTCTCCAGCTGTTGATTTTTTGTACTACAACGGGCATCATCCCTTGCCAGCAGGACCAATGGTCAGGGATGATGGGAACTGTAGTCCAAAAGCAGCTGGAGACCCAGATTTGGGAAACCCTGAACTAGATGATCCACGGGGTCCCTTTCCAACTCTATGAATCTATTACTAGGCTGATTGACCGTGGCTGCCTATAGTCTCCCAGAGGCCATTCTTCTACTTCTATTAAAGTGGCAGGAATTCTGCCCTCGTTTGCGTCTGGACACCCCAACAATAAATCCCATGCCATAGGCCTGGGACAGACATCCTGCAGATGCTGTTGGACCCTAACTCCCCAGTCAGCATGGGCAGTGGTCAGGGATGATGGGAGATGTAGTTCAGCAACATCTGCAAGCTAGGCAGCACGTTGGCTACCCCTGCCATAGGCTATAACCCTATCTAGACACTTATTTGGTGATATTTATTTCGGAATAAACATACGTAGGGGTGCACTGCTCACTATTAATTCATGAAAAGGGTGCTTTCCTCTGTCTTCCAGGACCACATGTCATTTCGTTTAAGTGAGGATTGGGCCATAGATCCGTGGGAAAACATCAGCTTTATACGCAAAAGTTCAGTCTCTGGCATCCCCAGATATGGCTGGGACAACTTTCGGTCTGCAATCCTGGAGAGTACCGGTAGCTACCAGTCATCTTAGACCAGGGATGGAAAACCTATGCGGCTCCCCACTTTCTTTCTTTGCTGCACTCCATTTCCCATCATCCCCCGGCTATTGCTGGGGTTGAGGGGAGCTGAGTCCAAAGCCCTGGGTTCCACCCCTTGGTGTAGACATGATGGGGGGAACCGTCTTCAGCCCGAGGGTCCCATTCTGTCACAGGCAGCGTCCCAGGGGCCACAGGCTGGTGGCGGCAGCCGTAGCTATAAGTAAAAGTGACTCTTTTCAGTAGGCTGTTTTCGAGCCACGAAAAACCCAGAGATCGCTACCCTTCTCCGTCTCTCCACCTAGGCAGCCAAGAGGCACCATCGCAGTTGGAAGCAACATCTCATGGCCTGAGGAGAGTTCTGGAGGGCCTCATTCGCCCCGGTGCCTGGGATTCCCCACTAGATTGATCTGACTGGACACAAGTCCTTCTCCTTTGTTCCCGTTCACACCATTCATAACCTTACATTTATTGGGGTTGCACTATTATGTGTCCTTACCCAACAGTAGATCCCACTGAATATAGGAAAAGCATAGGCTCGCAAGGCCTCCCCAAGGCACCGAAGGCGCTAGTCTACTCCAGGCGCTTGGAAAGGTCAATTGCTCTGTTCTGTGCTTTTTCCAGTGCTTAGGATATACAGTGGTACCTCGGGTTACAGACGCTTCAGGTTACAGACTCCGGTAACCCAGAAATAGTACCTCGGGTTAAGAACTTTGCTTCAGGATGAGAGCAGAAATCGTGCGGCGGCGGCGGCGCGGCGGGAGGCCCCATTAGCTAAAGTAGTACCTCAAGTTAAGAACAGTTTCAGGTTAAGAACGGACCTCCAGAAGGAATTAAGTTCTTAACCCGAGGTACCACTGTACTTTTTTTCCTGAGGGGAGCCGACCACAACCCTACACTATTTCTCAGAGATCAGGTTTATATCATGGCCTCGCCTTCGACCTAGAGATCCTTGCAGGGACCAAGCACTTTTGTGCCGGCTGCAGAATTCTGCCTGTCTCGAAAACCCACGCGCTTTTACGCCGACAGTAGTGTCAGAAAAGCTGCCTCCCCACCCACCAAATTATGAAGAACAAAACGCAAGCCTGGTTCATCTAACTCTGATCTTACAGTGATCTTAAAGTGGTCGGGAGCGAGAGAAGACCAGCGTTCTCACATTGGAGATGACTCTAGTTCCTTGTCTTTGGAAACATAAAATCTAAGCACCCTCCCCGCCCCAAGCACTCGGTGTGTGGCAATCGGTGCTCCCGATGTCAATCTATAGGCTTTGGATCAGAGGTTTTGGTTTCCCTCGTGCGCTTCTGGTGAGATGCCAGCTCCACTTTCGGATGGATTTCGTTTCCAAACAAGAAGCGCCTTTACGCATTTTACGCATTGCTCGGTAAGAGAATGTCTGTTGTTATTACGCACATTTCAAACCGGCTTCCAGATTGCTCAGGGCAGCGGCTCCTCTCCCCCACCCCTTTTATTTTTGATTGGTTCAAGGTCATCCAATGAGGTTCGTGACTGAATGGGGATTTGAACTTCTGGCCTCCCTGCTTTAACCACTGCACTACTTTGCTCTTAATTCAGAGATGTGCGTTTTATACTGCGATCTTGGGGGAGAGGCGGGGAGCGGTGGTGTCATAATTCTGAATGCTTCCCCGCTTTCTTTAACGCTCGCTGCATTTACTAAACTAGCACATTAGTGAGTGGTCTGCCAAACCCTTCTCTTTGATGGACTAGTTTTCTACTACAGCGGAGTGTTGTTTATCCTTTCCTCTCCAGGAAGCAACCAAAAAAATATACCGTAATCCCCCCCATTTGTTATCTAAAGGCGTACAGATCACAACTCAGGAACTCTAATTCACTGCCACTTTGTTCAGCATAACTAGTTGAGCAGCCTAAGATCAGAGGATGACAAACAGATCCAAAACACCTCATGCTGTAGTCAGGCTCACGCCTCTCAATGGAATTTTCAAGTAGGCCAACTACAGATTAAGAAGTCCAGTCAAAACCAGATCAATAGGGATTTTGCCATTACCATCTCTACACTGTTGCAGAACCTACATTTCATCTTAAAAGGAGTGATGCTATTCTTCTTTGCATTGGGCCAACACCATGCAAACTCAGGAGTTCAAAGGAATTTGTGTCTTTGCCGGAATTAACTAATGGAGACAAAAGTTGTAGATGCCTGCCAGAATCACTGAAAACTCCTTATTACGTAAATGCATTATTGAAAACTGGTGTCTAGCCACATTTTTTTAAAAGAAATGGTATTTGGTTAGTCTGATTCAGAAAACAAACACTTTCTGGAGAAGGAGAGGAAGAAGACCCAACTGATGTGGTTGCAAACAGCTGCCAAGCCATTGATCCCACTGAAATCAATGGGACTGGGGAGTCCAAGTGGTGCCCTCCAGACAGGCGTGCCAACTTGAATAAAATGGGGGGGGGCAGGTAAGCCCCACCCTGCATGGTGCACACACACCATTTGAATAGCAATCTCCACCAACTTTGGGAGTCAAGCCCCCTCAAATATTTTATTGGGCAGGGCGGCTGAAGGGACCTTGGCCCCTAGGAGTTGGCTCCTATGTCTCCAGATATTGCTGGACTCCAACTCCCATCATGCCTAACCACCAGCCATGCTGGTTGGGGTTGATGGGAGTTGTAATCCACAACACTTGGAAGGCATTGAAAGTGTTAGCACACAACTCAGCTTGCTTAGGGATTTGCATGGGGTTGAAGCAGACAGAAAAGGGAGCCTCCAAATTTCTAAACTGTCTCATTGTCCTTTGATCTCTGCGCTGACCTTTTCTTTGATGGTAGAATGATATTCTCAGGTTGCAGCTATCTCTTCCTGCCTCCTTCACATTTTCCCTTGAACCCTCTTGGAGAGAGGTCATATTTTGATGTATCTCTGCCGGGTGCAAGGAGCAAGGTGGCTCCCTTGCACCTCCCAACATAATTAGTTAGAACTGGAACTCCTTTCTATAAAACATGTATTTTCTGTAATAAGCCTAAGTTTTCATGTCTGTCCACACCAAGTGTCTCTGTGTGCTATTGCAGCCACTTTCCCCAGCAAAGGGTTCAGCTCACCTTGCAAAGTAAAACAACAGAGGGCCCCACATTGGCTACCCCTGTCATAGGGTTTCATCCTTATTCACACACCCCAATCTTAGGAGGGACCATAAAAGTCACCTAGCCCAACCCCCTGCTTAAAATGCAGCATCTGCAATGCAGCTGGCAACTATGGTATCCCTGACAAACAGCCACCCGGCCTTTGCTTAAAATCCTCCAGTGAAAAAGAGCTAACAAGCTGACCAGATTTAAGAGAGAGAGAAGGGGGTCTGCAGGCATCAGTAGATGAAACTTTTCACAGTGTGGGGGATCAACACTTAAGCAAAGTAGAACCTCCCTGATTAACACTCCCAAGCCCTAAAGGGTGGAAAACCTTCTTCAAGTCAAACCCTTCAAGTTATGGCTTCAAGAATGGCTATAGGGTGATAATGTGTAACTGATCCACCATAAGCATTCTCAAATATGCTTCCTGTGCATTATGGATCCGGCTATTAGAAGATAAGCCTTCATTCTATTCAACTTGACATGTTCACTGTTTTCTGTTAGAACTAGAGGACCTGACTTCTCCACTTGCTGCAAGGGTTGGGGCAGCTGTGGCACTCCAGAAGTTGCTGAACTCCCAACTCTCATCATCCCCAGATATTGTAGCCAATGACTAGGTATGATGGGAACTGCAGTCCAGCAACCTCTGAATGGACACAAGTCTCCCACCTCTAGCTTACTTTAAGATCAAGGATGAAGTTCTTTTCAATCTCCCTCCAGCAACCTCATGATTCAACAACAACAGCATTAGCAGTGGTTTTAGAGTAAAAAAATAAAACAGATTCAAGTCTTCATTTCCTGCCCTCAAAGCAGGCAAGTCCCTTCAGTTTTACAGATAGAGGGGCAAAAATGATGGATAAGGAGAAATGACACCTTTCTCTCTTTCCCCTTGGCTCCCACAATAAATCTTTGAATGAAATGCAGGATGGGGCACACCCAGATGCAAACCAAAAACTCTAATCACTGGAACACAGTGCGTGTGCTGTATTGGGAGAATTTTGCTAAAATGCAGCAGTTAACAGCCCAGCCTTGTGCTACCTTTACTCCAAAATGAGTCTTCCTGAGTTCAATGGGGCCTATTCTTGTAGAACTTCAGCCTTAGTAGAGCAAGGGAAGTAATATGGGACAAGGACTACAGTCAAGGGTAGGCAACGAATTCTATGATTAAGGACACCCAACAGTGTAATCCTAAACAGGCTTGCTAGGGAGTAAGTTTCAGAGTGCTTCACAAGACTTGCTTCTGACTAAACAAACTTAGATCTGCATTTCAGGTGTCCCTGTAATGACTGTTCTCTAGGTCAGTGGTGGGCAGAAATGTGGTGCTACTGATAGATCTCTGGGTGATTTGAAGTAGATAAGCAAGGATTCCTCAAGGGCAATTATTTAAACAATGGCAGCAACCAAATGCTATCTCCTCCCTAAATCATAGAATCATAGAGTTGGAAGAGACCACAAGGGCCATCGAGTCCAACCCCCTGCCAAGCAGGAAACGAATAAATAACCCAGCTGAAATGAAGAGGGGGAGAGAGGATTTGAGTGTGGAAGGTCTGGGGCACTATTCGGTTTTGACACTCAGAATCCTTTTCTGGGTTCAGAATTCTTTCGATCTAAGGGAATGACTTTTGCGCCAGGCTCCGATGGGTGGATTTCATGATTCTATTTTAAAGCGAAACCACAACCCAAAGCAGATCCCGCCAAGCCTGAAGTCTGTTCAGCCCTGCTCTGGGCTCTGAACCTCATGCCTGCCCCACCTCAGAGCTCTGCCACGGAACGCCTATATATCCTGCGCCCTCCCAGCCCCCTCGCTGCTCATTGCCAAGTTAGCAAGGATGTAAGGGGAGAAAAGGAGGGTTGCTTAATCAGATTGAGCCCTGAAAGGATAATTTGCCTGTTTGCGAGCATCCCAAGGTCATCAACACTGACGAAAAGAGCACACAGGAACAATAGATTCATTTGAAACAATATTTTACAGACGTTTGGCGATCAATATGAGCTGCTGTATTATGCCAGGCCAATCTGTTAATGCTCTTAATGGGCTTCTCATTCCGTTTGCACACACTATGCTAAGTCGATAGAGCAAAGTGATTGTTACAGAGACACTTGCAGCACATTCCGGGGCGGGGGGAGGCAGGCGGAGGTTGAGGAACCCACCCCCGTTTTGAATTTCCAGCAGATTATTATTATTTTTTACTCCCCTCTCCGATCTCACAGTTTGCATAGCTAGGTTTATTTGGCCAACTTTCTTTCCTTTTTCAAACTGATCCTACCTTCTCCCCTCTCCGCCCAGCATCCTTCTCGCGTTACTTTCCGGGTCCAAGGACGAGGTAGAAACTTTTTTAAAAAAGGTACGTGTAAAATACCCCTTCCCCACAGAGCAAGATGTTTCAATCGAATTACCTCTTTCAGTTCTTCTGCTAAACTCTACAGAGCTGTTGGCTGCTGGAGGCGGCGTCTGCTCTGCGTTTTAATCTCCGCCAAGTCTGCTGAATTCTTCCCCCGCCAGATCTGAAGTCCCGAGGAAGTTTTATATCTTGGTGCCTGCTGTTGCCTATACACAGCAAGCCTCTATTTACTCCTAAATAAAAGAAATACATGTATGTTGCTAATACAAACATCCGAGCGAGTCCTGTTCACTGGAGCTTTAAAGAAAGGAATGGCGAAGGTGGGGGGGGGGGGGAGGAGAGACAGAAGGGAACAGGGGAAGATAAAGTAGACTCTCCCTCTCTTGCATGACAAACAAAGGCAGAGATTTGTCAGAGTCCAATTTCGGCAATAAAGAGAAGTGGCGGTGGAGTGGCTGCAGATTAAGAAATGGCAGCAAATGCCTTTGAATTGAGACCAAACAGGCTTGCCTTGGTGGTTTCCAAGAGATTTGTTTGGTTTGGAACCATTATTATTATTTAAAAAAAAGGTACAACAATCCATTGGGGCTGAGTGGTTACTTCCACGTATTGTTTTTTAGAAGAGAAATAAGCTCTCTTTACTGTCCACTACAAAGGAGCCCCAGTTCAACGCACGAGTTGCATATAAAACGTTTGACATTTCCAAGCGCAGCCTATGTGATCTCAGGTCAGAGGCTCGGGGAAGGCCTGTTCCTTGCGCCCTAGCTAGGGATGGCCAAGTGCGGGCCTAGAAAGAGAGGGTGAGCAAGGGCTCTTACTTAACCCCCAGATCAAAACCCTGGGCCTTCAACAGCCCAGAGCACACTTTGCAGACCGAAGCAAGTTTGTCTAGGGGCGCGCGCCTGACTTATCCACGCAAACCTCTATAGCTGGCGCGCAATGACGCGCAGGAATTGTTTTCGGGTGGCCGTTTCCCACTCACTCACTTGCTACTAAAACATCTCTGGCTTGATGAAATGTGGATGCTTTTCTTTTTTCTAAGCAAGACTTTGAGGAGTCCATCCTGGATCTATTCTTCTCCTTTTTTAAAAAGTGGGTCCTTGGACCTCGATTTCAGTGAGCTGCAGATTGCGTTTGAAGGGAGCTGAAATTATACTTAAGCAAGGGCCTCGGAGGGAGAGAGAGAGAGAGAAGGGGGCAGATCAAGAGACCTGAAGAAGTTGTGCTTCCCTTCCAGCGGGTTCCTTCAGGGGGCTGGAGGAAGGAGAAACCCCTGCTTGGGGCCCTTCAGAGAGAATGGACCTCAGGTCAACAAGAGGTTAGAATGAGAGGCGTAGGGGCGCCCAAGACCTGTCCACACCTCCATTTCCTCACTGCGTACCGGAGTTTGATTTTGAACTCAGCGGCTTGAGAGTTGGTCTTATGAAGGAGGAATTCGGGGTCATTAAGTGGGCTGCGGATCAGGACTTGCTCCTTGCCAACTGACTGTCTAGCTAGCTAAAGGTTCCTAATCGCAGTGTCTGAGGACACCGTGCGTTAAATCGCAGCAGCTTTCGCCAAGCTGGTGCCCTCCAGCTGTTGTTGGACTACAACGCGCCATGAGCACCAGCCGAAACTGCTGGGAGTTGTACTCCAAAATCTCTGGTTGGCCACTGTGGGAATAGGATGCTGCACTAGACGGGTCATTGGTCTGATGCAGAAGGCTCTCCTTACGTTCTTAAAAAGAGTCTGCTGGATCAGACCAGCATCCTGCTCTCACACTGGCCAACCTGCGTTGTACAACCCCCACAGTCCTATATGGGGGGGGGGGCATGTTGGAGAAGGCTGCGTTATAAGGCCTTGACCCCTGGACACATAGGCTAGTGGGGAAACCCTGGCGTCTCAGCCAATAGATAGGGACTCTGTTGCCATTTTGAACCGGAACGCTTTGGCAGAGAGGGGAGGGGGAATTGCAGGCAACAGAAGCAGGTGTAACATATAAAAGAAAGATAAAGAAATAAGGTGGGGGGGGCAACAAGCTGTGCTCGCCTCCAACTGGTCCTTTCTCGATTGAGTAAAGACAGGGTGAGCCAGGAACCGTTTTCTAGGCACTAACCACAAATAGAGAAGTTATTTTTCTCGGCGTTTGATAACATTGCGGCAGGGTGTTCGCCAATGGAAGGAGATATTTGCTGTTGCAACAGGGCTTTTTAATGGATTGCTAGTGGCTTGGCCCAAAGTTAGTATTGCAAACAGCCCAAAGGCATCAGCTTGTTTGCAGGTGACACAAGGAAGATCGTATTTTGACTCTACATTTCTGTTTATTTTCCATTTATCACACAGGCCAAGAGGTTTTAATCCCAAACGAAAGGAAAATAAATGGTTATCTCTTCTCCTTCCTTCTTGTTTCTTTCTTTTCTGGTGAAACCTTGCCTCAACTGTATACATACATACACACAGAGAATTATTCACGACAGTTTTCTATAAACGGAAAACGATATTATCTCTCAAAGCGGGCCCCAAAGATCTATTGAAGAGCACACGCCCTGTACCAATTGAGCTCAAGAGATGGAACAAAGAAAACAAAAATCGCCCAGAAAAATACTATCTGGGTAAGTTTTCTCTGGAGTGAATAACAACAGAACCATGACCTTTTCTCTCTCTCTCTCTCTCTCCCTCCCTCCCTCTCTTGGATGAACTGTTGAAGAGCAAATTCATTAAAAAGCTGTAGTAAGCATCAATGATTTTCATTCTCTCGGAGTTGAATGGAAAGCTCCAGCAGCCTGATTTGGCCCTTAGAAACACTTTACATTGGCAAACCGGAGTGAAATCGGATTCAAAGTGGGACTAGGAGGGGGTTTCTATTAGGGTACAAGGTGCCTTGACCCAGCCCCTGAGTGTTGCGGCTTTGGAGCAGTTCTGCAACAGAGATACACTCAGATTGGAAATCAAATCCCGGCCCCGTGCGCTTGGAGAGCTCCAGGAACACCAGAAAGGCTCCAGAGTCGGAGTCTCTCCAAAAGTAAAAAAAAGGACCAAGCGCGCGTCTTTCCCGATTAGATGCTTCTGTCAGCCAATCTGATACTGCCGAAGGCTCAGGGTTTTGAGTTCAAATGCTGAGCTGCGGGAGAGGAGGAGACCACGCGGCGACTCACAGTTGGAACAAGCGGCGCGCGCTGCCCACTTCAGCGCGCAGAAAGGCTGTGCAAATCAATCCTCCCCTCTGCTTGCCTTTCTCCGTCTCTAGCTGTGACGCTAGGGGTTTTTTAACCCGTTGCTCGCGGCGCGTGAAGCCATCAGCCTGCTATCTACTGCAGAACACTCCAGAGAGAGCGGAGAAGGGCCGAAACCAGACGTAGAGCGCATCGGTTCTTGCAAGCACAAGCGTCTCCCCTATTTTTTTTTAAAAAAGACTTCTCTCCCCACCCTCCCTCTCCCCACCCTCCCAGCCCCACAACCCACCGATCTAGTCTCATCCTCAAACAAAAAAAACCCCTTTGCTCTGATTCTCAGTTTTATCCCAGTCTCCTGATTCTTTCGCCTACCGAAAGCGACGAGGTCTGTAAATTTAGCCAAAATGCGTCGTTTTGTTTGTGAATGGATGATCTGAAGCAGAAACGTTTACCTGAGACGGCACGTAGGACTTCGAAGGCGCAGCCGATTATCCATAAGTCTACAAGGCCCCTAAAACGCCTGCTAGTCTCAGCAACAGGCGTTTTCGACTTATGTGGAGTGTTTTTGTTTTTTAAAAAACTGCTTTAGAAAAAGTCTCCTCTGCGCAGGCAAACCTGGCCGGCTCGTTCCCCCCACCCCGCCTTTTTTTTTTTTTTTTTTTTTTTTTTAAGAACAAAGACTCCTCTGTCTACCTCTGCAGGTTCAGCGATCCCTTGGAGTTGGAGAGGCGGGCTTCCCTGCGTCCCACTAGCGAGACGGTTTAGGACACCTGTTATCTCTCCTTTCCCCAAGTCCCCTCCTTCCGTTTCTAAAATAATCAAGCAAAACACCACCATCGTCACCAGTAATGAACAGGTTTTCTTTATTTGTTTCAGCCCGCCCCTCCCTCCAATCACGACACTGAATTCTTATAACAATATTTTCTTCTTCTTTAAATTTTAAAAATAGGACTGATCCCTGCTAGAGAGGGAGAAGGTGGGGAGGGGAATAAATCTGGGGAGGCCCGGAAATAATTTGTCAGACAACAGGTGAGAAAGACTGACACGAAAGAATTCGAGATTCCACCCCATTCAGGCGAAAAACCCCACGCGCCCTCCTTGAAACTGACAAGAAAGCTGTACAGAATAGCAAATAAGTTACAATTCGTCTTTAAAGAGACTGATTGTCCATCACTTAAAGCGCCCGACACACTCGACCTCTTGTGAAGTTTGGAGTTCAGGAGCAGCTGCCTTTTGTCCGTCCCCGCTTTTTTGTCTCCCCCGTTATATTTGTGCACTTCTCCCCCCCCAAAAACCCGACATTTCCTCTCCTACAACTCCCCCCACAAAAATACACCCTATAGTGCTTTCAGAATCGTACAATATTGCACAGGTCAGCGGTATAAACCAGAGGAGCTGCTGCTTTGAAGAAGAAACGGGGACCGGGGAAGGCAAAGAACTACAGCTCTCCACAACATCTTTTTTTTATTATGATTATCATGATTATTATTCTGGAAAGAAAGAAAGAACCAAAGATATACGCACCCGGAACAGAATAAAATAAGGAGTGTCATAAATAATCAAGTCAAAAATGGTTCACGGTGACGCTTGCCGCTTTTCTCCTTAGAGATCCCAGAGAACTGGAGACTCGGGCAGTTAGGACCAACAGATCCTTTCAAAAGTGGACCAGGGCCATAAGGCCAGGAGGCTTCCAAGCAACATAGCACCCCCTCCTCTCCCCGCCAGCATTTGGCACCATCTGGACACGTGATTTCTCCCCACCACCACCAGTGCACGAGGGTGATCTCCTTTTGCGCAACGCTTCTCCATTTATTTTTTTAAATAGCCAAATCCACCTTAAAGCAGAGCAAAGCTAAGCGCTCTCATCAGCCCCCACTCTCTACTTCTACAGAGCCCGGGTTGTAGTTCTGTGGTGGTCTCACCACGACCGTTCTGTCCTCCTCCTGAACAACCCAAAAGTAGAAGGAGCCAACCGCGAAGGGGAAGAGTCTCTCCACGCCGGGCGTTGCGCAGAGCACCCGGGCGCTACTTACACAGCCAAATCTTTGCTTGGTTCCTGCTGGTCCTTGGTGATGGGGGGCGATCGCTTCGTCCCGGAGGCCTGGGCTGCGAGAGGCAAGAGAGGGTGGCTGTCCCTCAACGCGGTTCTTAAAGAAGCCACCCTCCTTCCATCCATCCATCCATGACCCCTTCTCATGCCTTCCTTCCCCCCCTCCCTCCCTGCTCCGTTCCCCTCCTGCCTCCCTGACTCGTCCCCTGTCCGTCTGAGCTAGGCCCAGTCCTCAGACGGGCCGCAGGAGCGGCACGGAGGTGACCACGGGGTGCGAGTAGTAGACGGGGTGGGGGAAGGTGAGCAGGGGCTGGCTGACAGGCGCGCTGGCCGCCGTCGGGCCGCCTCCGCCGCCTCCGCCCGCCCCGCTGCCCCCGCCGTCGGCGCCGGCGCTCTCGTGGTACAGGATAGGCACCCGGACAATGCGCTGCGCCGCCGCATGGCTGAGGTTGGCCGCCTCCAGCTCGGCGGCCAGCTGCCGCTTCCACTTGTTGCGCCGGTTCTGGAACCAGATCTTGACCTGAGTCTCGGTGAGGTGGAGCGAGGCGGCCAGGCCGGCGCGCTCGGAGCTGCTCAGGTAGCGCTTCATGTCGAAGGTCGACTCCAGCTGGAAGACCTGGCTGCGCGAGAAGACGGTGCGTGTCTTCTTCTTGCGGCAAGGCTTCTTTTCCGGGCTGCCCGCCTCCGACTCGCGCTTTGGCCAGTCCTCGGCGCCGCTCTCCTCCTTCTTCACCTCCTCCGAGTCGCTCTCCTCCAAGATGATCTCGTCGGGGCTCTTGGAGTCCAGCTCCTTCGCCTCTCGCTCGGCCTTCAGCAAGGGCTCGTCTGGGGAGTCCCTGTCTGTGCCCACCGAGGCCGGCGAGGAGTCTCTGAGGAAGGCTTTGTCCACGGAAACTGCAGAGGAACAGCAAGACACACGCACACAAAGAGCAAAAGTCAAGATCCGAGCAGCCAGCGAGGCCACCGTCAGCCCTGCACGACTGTCAAGCTCTCTCTCTCTCTCTCTCTCCTCCCTGCTGAGCGGAGTGGAGCTCACTCCCTGGAAAGTGGGCTTGTGACTGAACTCACGAGGGAGTAAGCCTAGT
>NC_138509.1:45975065-46005065 GCF_964252035.2 Podarcis erhardii
ACACACACAGAGTACTCACTCTGTACAAACTCCCCTACCCATGACCCTCCGGAAGAAAGATCAGGAGGAGGGTCGCACGCCAAACCTGCCAGCCAGCCTGGACACCTCCTCTGCGCTATGGGGTTAGGGATGTGGCAGGAGGCAGCGGCAGAGATTTTCCTTGGGGTTGCTTCCCCAAGGATTGGAGGGCGGGGGGGAGACTCAACTGGCCGCCTCGGACACACCGACAGCAGCAGCCAAACCCAGCCTCGCTCTGGTTCGCTTCTCCGGCGCTGCGGGAGCGAATCCCGTTTGCCTAAAACGGGGCGGCCGGCGCTGCCCTTCTCCAGAACAGCTTTATCCCATCCGGGGTGAGCCCTCGGGGTGGAAAAGTACCCCAACACCATCAGACCACACCACCGATCCCATCTCCCCGCACACAAAAAAGCTTCGACGTGGGATGTGACTTTTCCCCAGGGGATCCATAGCTCGATCACTTCAAAACCAAAATAAAAAAAAATAAAAAAAAAAATAAAAAATGCTGGCCTTTTGGAGAAGGCGTTCGCAATTGACGTGTCAGATTCAAAGCTTCTCCACAGAGCTATTTCCCGAGAGAGAAATAAAGATAAATGGAGAACCGGATCCAAATAGATATAGACTGTTCTCTCTATAGATCAAGACAGATAATTGTTGCCAAACCAAACGTCACCAGCAGCCTAAGACCAGATGAACAGGAACGGGGTGAAAGCAAAGTGTTCCTCGCCACGGACGCCAAAAGGCCACAGATGCACCGATTAATAATAATAATAATAATAATAATAATAATAATAATATACTCTAGAACTTAAGCCCCGTTGGTCCCGGTGAGACAAATATGTGTAGGAGTGAGTATAAGTCTAAGAGCCTAAAGCTATTGCTCGTTGTGAATATTCTGCGAAGAGGTTTTTCATTCATATAAAACCGGTCTGTCTTTCATTAGGTTGCTTTCTGCATCCTCTGAACTGTCTCATGTTTAAACAAAATAGATTTAGGGCAACCCTATGCCTTTGAACTTAGCGGGGTTTGCTTCTGAATATACATTGTAGGATCACCTTGTTAAAGTCTGAATATGGTTTCCTAAATATAGGTAATGTAAATTTAAAACAAGAACGCCGCACAACTATGCTCAGGTAGTTTTGGATGTTTCACCTAAAAAAGAGGTTGCCTGCTACTTGCCAAAATGTTTTTTTGTTTTTTTTTTAAGTGGGACAGAATAAAACATATGTGGAGGACACAATGCTTTCTACACTCACACGCCGGACACACTCTCGTCTAATGTACCTTGCTTGAATTTAGTTTTTCTTTTTTGCAGTTAGGTTTATTGCTGTTTTGGTATTTTTTTTGGGGGGGGACAAATTTGGTAGGAAATGTGAAGGGTGCTTATAACGTAGATCGAACAGAAGCAAATTTCTCCCCCCCTCTTTTTTTGAAAAACAAACAAACACTGAACTTAAAAATACTTTGGCATCCCAGCACACATCTATTTTTTGCTGTTGACACGAGGAAATCGAAGGAAGCGATCGTGGGAATCTAATCAAAGTCACTACTTTGCAACTGAAAAAAATCCATTCAGCTACAATAGTTCGTTTTGCTTCCCATATTTTTCCAGATATCCCTGCCACATCCTACCTACCAGTTTTGCAAATTCTTTCTTTCTTTCTTTCTTTCTTTCTTTCTTTCTTTCTTGAGTCACGGACCCCTTCCCCATACCCATATTGCCCTTCTACGAATCTTTCCTAAAATTAAACACACATTTTCCGAATGTTTTACACTATTATTATTATTGTTATTGTTATTATTATTATTATTGCTACTACAGGTGAAGAGGACAAGCACCATGGATCACGTCATTGCTTTCAGACAGAAATCCGCGTTAAAACTTTATCGACACCCCTCTCTAGAGCAGTGCTGGCTTGGCTTATCTGAGATGCCTTCAAAAAAACCGGGCAAACATGAAGATGCTGCCGAGGTGCCTCTAAGGAGAAACAAACCACCCTGGGTGAAATCAAGCTTTTGACCAGTGTCACATCTGGTCCTCGCAGAAAATGAAGATTGGTCTTTATAGACTTCGAAGGTGACTTGTGAAATATATCTTAGACGCACACCCACTCACCGAGAGCATTATAGCTGGCTGAAAAGATATGAAAAATGTAATGAAATAGAAGTTCCTATTAATGTCATTGCTGGGAGAGGGAGGTGTCTGTTGTTGTTGTTCCTCCCTCTCATCCCCCCCTTTTTTTTGTTTGCTTATGTAACTCGGCAAAGTCACACGCCGTGGAAGTCGGTAGCTGTATGAATAACCACAGGACAGATCAGAATAGATCTCTTTATAAGTCCGATTTGCCTAAGTGGCTGCTGCTTCTGAGAAATCGTGGCTCCCTCTTCCTCTTATCGAGATCGTTCTCAAATGAAAGTCACGTAACACATGGATTTCCCCCACCGCCACCCTCCCCAAAACCCATTGCTTCCTTGCCGCTATAGTGTAGTCTTGGTGTCGTCAAGATGGAATTATTGGCATGGTCTTCATGATCGTCGATCAAATAGAAAAGCAGATGTCTATCACTAGTTTGACTGCCTCAATCCTATGTATATCGGATATACATTGTTTTGAATGGCGTTGCCACCAGCACTTTGTGGAGCGCGTGTGTGCGTTGGGGGAATTAATTACGTAGAGCAACCAAAATAATCCGCTTGTACTCTTCCCGGCTCCGGTTTTCCCCTTAGCAAAACTAAAGGGCATAGCGCCCTCTGTTGGACTTCACTGCGATAAAGAACCGTGGTTCCTGCTTTATTCTACGCGACCGTTCAGGAGTCTTCTGGGGTCCAGCTGCTGTGCCTGTGACTGTGTCCATTTTCCACCGAGATCCAGAAAGAAGAGACCCGTGGCATCCTAAAGACGAACAGTTTTATTGTGACATAAGATTTTTGTGGATTATTACCCACTTCAAGAGGTGCTTGAATTAAGTTCATGCTTCCAGAGGCATGGCTGTGCTTACAAGGTTTTGCAACACTCCAGAGTCCTGCAGCACATTAATTAAAGAGAAGTCATTCACCCAGGTCTACACCATTATAAATTTGCTGGTCTTTGAGGTGCTACAGGATTCTTCCTTAGGAAATGAGGCAGGCCCTAGTCCATCAAACTTTTCGCCAGGATAAATCTGTCTTCTTCTTTTTTAAGGTGGCTGCTGTGCATGCTGGTCCTCCTATTAGGCAGAGTGGGGCAGCTGCCTTGGGCCGCAGAAGCTGAGGGTGGGCAGTAACAGTGGGCCAACCATATCCCCTGAGTGTCCCAAGCTTGCCTCCCCTGCACAGATTAAGCAAGTGTGTCGCCTCAGAGGTGAAATCAGATTCAGCTTTCCCCCTGGTTGTATTTTTTATATGGAAATGGGAAGGATACCAAGGCAGCAAAATGTCTTGGTCCAGCCCTGCTGCTGTAACTAACTGTGCAATCCTACACATGCATACTTAGAAGGAAGCCTGACTCAGTTACTCCTAGTAGACTGAAACTTAACACGCTTACCTTCCCTCTGGAATATATGAATTTAGGCTTTGTACCCACTCCTATTTATTCTGCATCCAATGCTGGTTTGGCAAACAGTACACACATGACTTTATGCATATGTCCTGTTGTTTCTTACGAAATGTTGTTGTGCCCCCCCCCACTCAGTTTTGTCCTGAATTGAGAAAAAGAACAACCCAGCTGTGTCTAAACCAGTCATGTGTACAGCCTTAGTATGATACAAATGGCAAATGAACCAACCCAGGGATCTTGTACAGGCAGGCTTTGCCATGTATTGTTGGACTACAACTCTGATCAACCCCAACCAAGAGATAGGGATGATGGGAGCTGTAGTACAAAATAGCCATAGGGAGCCACTTTGGCTGTCTCTGATGAACATCACAAGAAGTTCTTGTCTGGCTATACTGCTTTTAACAGTACTTTGGCTAACTGGGTCTTAAACTCAAAGGAAATAAATATATTTGAAGGCCCTGCATTTGATGCAAAGGGAGAAAGAGACAAAGATCAAGTGATCCCGCCTTCTGTCTGGAAGGACCAGCTTCTCCTTATGCAATATTGATGGCTGAATGGAAGCGTTTCTATTTCTGGGTCCTGTGAAGAAGAACTAGTGACGTCTCTTGGCTTGCAATCCAGGGCACAGTTCAGCTGCTCAAATACCATTCACTTCAATGGGATTTCAGCATCCCTATTTCAGCAGTAACTGTGCCTCGAACACGTTTCCTGGACTGAGTGATGCACAGCTCAATGGACCTTCAGGAGGAACAGAGCAATTTTTGCCAGTCTGGAATACACGGCAAGTTTAACAATGTACACCAAACAAACTATTAATTTCTTTTAGCTCTCTTTCTCTGTGTATTGGGGAAGGAAGCATGGAAAACACGTGGTTACATATTTTACAATATAACTAAGTGAACTGGGATTATTTACCACACAGTGTGCAGTATATATTCCTTTCTGTACTTTTCTGCTGTGTCCTTTCTCTCCCCATGAGAACCTAAGAGAAGCCTTCTGGATCAGGCCAGTGACCCATCTAGTCCATTATCCTGTCCTCACAGCTGCCAACCGGAAGCCTGTGGAAAGCATGCAAGCAAGACCATAGTGCAATAACCCTCTCCACTCCTGTGGTTTCCAGCAACTGGTATTCTCTGGATATCTGACTATCCAGAGGTAGAACATAGCCATCAGGGTTAATAGCCATTGATAGCCTTATCCTCCATGGATTTGTCTAAGCTCCTTTAAAGACACCCAACTTGGTTGCCATCGCTACCTCTTGTGGGAACAAATTCCACAGCTTGACTGTGAGTTATGTGAAGAAGTACTTTTCTCCCCTTCCAACATTCAGCTTCGTTGGATGTCCCCAAATTCTAGTGTTATGAGAGAGGAAGAAAAACTTTGCTGTCTCTGCTTTCTCCACACCAGGCTTAATTTTAAGCATCTCTGTCATGCATCATCTCACTTGTCTTTTCTCTGAACCTTTCCTCATGTGGGAGTTGCTCTGTTTCCGTGATCATTTTGGACTTTCTCCTTTGTGTGCTGCCTTTTTGGACTGTCAAGTCTCCAGGCAGGGTCCATTCCCCTCAGTTAGAGCTGGAACCTGATTGCAGAAGTTTCAAATGGGTTGAGTCAATTACTAGATTTGTTCAAGTTGCAAAGATTTGTATAGAGGTAAACATGATGGCTTGAATTCTAAGTTAAGGTATCCCAATATTTTGCACCTCTTCCACTTTCCCCCAACTTACTTGCACAGCTCCCTCTTTGCCCTCTAGTGTGGCACCATTGCTAGAAGGTTTCAGCACTCAGGAAAACAAGAAGGATAGTGTCATGCCAGAGGGACCAAAGGCACCTTTGCAAATAAGCTGGAGGCATTCCGTCCCATATTTTGACACATAGTATGCATTCACATGCAGAGGAATCCATTTAATGCTGCACACCTATGTTCTATCCCTTGTGTCCAGTGATAGTTATTCCAGAATAACAGGCCTCCTTGGTTATACATTTGCATTCACCAACATATATATAATTTCCACTTTATATTGCCAGTGAAAGCGTGGGAAGAAAAACCTACCTATTTACCATACTTTAACTGACTTAATTGTAACAACTGCAAGATGGTTAAAGGCTGTTCAGTGATCTTGAGTATCTGTGCAACTTTAAAGAGAGTGCCTGAGGTGGAGGAGAAGATAGATGCGATTTCACCTGGCCAAGAAAATGGCATGACAGAGTACCAAGTGAGATAAACATCTATGGAAATATAGACCAGCCAGTGCTGCCAGTCAGATCCACAACCCACTTAAGCTGAGGCTCTTGGATTTCAGTGAAACCAATGAGACAAAGCAGACTTCAGTTCGAGTAGCTCAGCTGCCTTGGGTGGCTTTCCAAAATCAGAGGACACACCACAGTTTACAAACTCTCAGACAGGATGGTATTTCTCTAACTTAAAAGTGAACTGTGAAACCTTCTCTATTATCTTGATTTAAAGGGACATTAGATGGGAGAGTGTTTTCATTTTGTTTTGATTAGCATGTAATGATTTTTGGGAAAAAAAGTATGGGCGATATTTGGCAATTGTTAAGAACATAAAACATTATTATTATTATTGTTGTTGTTGTTGTTGTTGTTGTTGTTGTTATTGTTATTGTTATTATTAAAATCAAGGCCTGGTCTGGTTAGAAATCACTACTTTGATGGAGAAACCAGAACCAGTGAACTTTATGCCATCATTTCATAAGGAGACCATTGTGGTGGAATGTGCAGGCACATGTTTGCAGGCACAAACAGTATTCAAACAGAATCATGCAAAGCCACCCCAATACCATCATGAGCACAAACCATCATAAATGTGCAATGGAAGGAACATCTAGCGAAGGCCCCAAGCTAGGTTTGAGTCTAGTGGCAGAAAGGAGGTGCGTATAAATTCAGTAAATAAATGAACAGAATAAAAGACTTCAAGTGTGTTGGGGCTGCCTGAGACAGAACAGCAAATGACACTCCTAGTCAAGGAGCATATTAGTACCCAGGACCAGCTGAATTGTTTGCCATCTCTGGCCAAAAAATAAAAAAATCCCACAAGTGTTTCTCCTTGGGAGTAAAGGATCAACAATAATAAATGGAATGACTAACAAATTGCTGACCCTTCATGACACCCAGAATAATCTGCCTCAGGTTGAGGGATGGGAAAGCTGTGGTTTCCCAGCTATTGATGGACTCCAGTTGCTATCAACCCCATCCAGAAAGGAAGATAGGAGTTGTAGTGCAACAGTACCCGGAGCTCCACAGGTTCCCCATGACTTCTTGAAAGAAGGGTAGAGTCAGTGGCGTAGCGTGGGGGGTGCAGGGGGGCCGGCCGCACCGGGCATCTGGGGGGGGGCATGGAAGAGACTCGAGTGCTAAAATCCACGGGTTAGGGGGCGCAAATTATTTGCCTTGCCCCGGGTGCTGACAACCCACGCTATGCCACTGGGTAGAGTCAGGCCTGATGTTTACCCAAATAGGTGGCCTTGGGCATGCCCAGTGAAAGCGTTGACACCTTCTTCCTCTTTGATCAGCAGTCCCATCACATGATGCTTTTGAATGTACCTTCAGAGGCATGTCTTGGAACATTGATTGTGGGATATGTTCCCTAAACCCCCCTTGGATATGTGAAATTTAAGTGCGCAAGATTTGTGGATGGTAGGTTGGTTTTGTTTTGTGGAAAGAGAGGAGAAAAGGACAGAGGTACATTGTTTCCCCACATGTCTGCAGATTATTCCTATCTGGTCAGTGCAAGCTGCTTGCTTCTGCTTTAAAAATGGATGTCATAAGTCCATTCAAATATACTAAACACCGAATTTCTAAAAGCTCTAGTAGTGAGTTGCTGGACCCTAAAATGTAGACATTTTCAAGCAAAACTACTACTACTACTGTTCAGAATCCCTGTACAACAGAAGGTTAACAAAATGAGAGGACTCACATACTGCAAGTTAAAATGTTACTATATATACAGCATATATAGTTAACTGGGAAATGGTGGCCCTTGAAATCTTTACTATTTTGTGGGGGGAGGCAAATGATAAGACCCCAGGCTTCATATACATATTTCACACGAATGCTCCAATCCAATCAGAAATATATCCACTCAGGAATAATTTACATTTGTTTAAATAATTTAGATTTCTTAGTAAGTATGTTTAGGATTCCAGTGTTATTTAAAATTCTAGTTTAATATTTTATCCAGTCCATTTTTTATTTACTTACATACTCTCCAGGTGCTGCTAAAAATGCAAGCCACTTTCCCTTCTGAACAGAGGGAAATTATGGGAAGCCTTCCTAATCTATTTTATACAAGTTGTGAATGTTTGCCTTTAACAGCTTCATGATGGATATTCACCACGGGGAAACTTTTCCCAGCTTGAAGATGCTGTGATGGAAAGCTTCAGCTATTGATTTTCCTACTTTTTATGCAGTTGGGAAACATACAAAGTCCCTGGCAGGAAAACAACAATCATGGCCTGAAACCATCACCCCACTCACCCACCTCAAACCTTGCAGAACTAAATTTTATATACCCAAGAGGAATTATTTTGGGTGGGGTATGTTCCCCAGTGTCCCCTCACATGCCGCTGAAGGTACTTTCAAAAGCAGCATGTGATGGGATTGCTGTTTGAATAAAAAAAGACATCAAGTTGCATCACAAATATATTGTTGTGCAAAGCAATCTAGGGGATTCAAGTAAGCAAGCAAGCCAAACAACGCACAGCAGAATATAATAAACAGAATACTTTTATTAACTGTCTTCCCTTTCTATACTATCTTTCTTTCACCATGGATCCCAAGGTGCCATAGAGGTGATTCCCATTCAGGCACAGATCAGATCCATACCTGTTTATTGTCACCAAAGTAGTGGCTTTGTGGACCTTCACACCATACCTTGGGTAAGGTGGCTGAAGAGGAGGTATTAAACCCAGAAAAGTGGTGTCAAGGTGAAGCTGAGAAGCCTAAAGAAGGGACAGAGATGTATTTAAAGAGTGTGAGGAATCCACACATGCAATCATGCTCATTTGGGTGTGTGCAATACCAGTTAGATGATTTAAATTCTGTGTTTGAAAAGAAAGCCAGATGCATATTAATCCAGTGTCACTCATGGACTAGTTACAAATATATATGCACTCATTCATACAGTTAAATTTCTCCTAAATCATTTGATTTAAGTGATATCCGGATCTGAATGTTTCATTTCATGCTATTACCGAAAGAGTATATTGTGGGTATAAGAAACCCACAGTTGTTTACACATGTAACTCAATACTAAGCATTGCAAAGCAGTGCATATTTGGCAAACCGAGTGAAGTAATTGGTTCTGTATTTTCATGATTTGGATTTAGGGGTGTTGAATTGAGCTGGATCAAATGTCTCCAGATTTTCTCATCTAACAGGGAGCTGTCTAGCACTGTGATTTTTTAAAGCCATCCATTGAATCACAGCTGTGAAGCAAACTCCTGCCTACCAGGGTCATCCTGAAGATTTATGACACTCCCTGAAAGACTTGGGGTCTATAAAGCTATGAATGGATTACACTAATAACATTGATCATATATTTTTCAATTGAGATAACTTTTTTTTAGAACACAGTGAGTAATAGAAGACACCAGAATGAGGACTACTTACACAGAATGCTGCAATAAATATTGCTGAGGTACCTTGTATTGCCAAGTTGTGTGCATTAGATGGCTGTACCAGTAAAGGAGATTAGAGAAAAGTCATACATCTATTTTACAGTGGAAGAGTCTTGCTCATCTGTATGAAGTCTGCGAGATCTGAAATGTGGCATGTAGATTTATCAAATGAATTCAATACCAATTATTGCTTTATAAATAAAAGGAATAAAGAAAATAATATTTCCCATGATGCCTGGAGTAAAAAATAATAATTACTACTGCATATATACATATCTTCTCCTGCTCTTAATTCCTTGGTAACTGTTACTCATGTAGGGAACAATCCACCAAAAGTTAATCATGACCAAGACATCAATTCTAGGCAGGTTTATTCAGGAGCAAGTCACACAGTGTGTGTCTTACTCTCAGGCAAGTGGATTGAGGATTTCAGGTTGAATTCCTTGGATTTGAACTGAGCTTAGCTAGCAACTACATATTCTCAGGGCTAATTATACTATCCACCCCTCCAGTGGGAGGCCAGTGCAGAGCTGCATATGTGGACAGGATTCTCTTTTAAAAAAATAAAAATATTTATTACTTTTAGAGCTTACAAAAAAGAAAAGGAAAAAAAGAAGACAAAAGAAAAAAAGAACAAAAAAGAGAAAAAACAATACAAGACATAAACAATACAAAACACAACCTTAACACATTAAACTAACACAATAAACTAAACCAAACCAAACAAAAACAATTTAAAAACATACATCATCCTTTTCCATATTCTATCTTTCATTCCCTTGTATCATTGACCTCCTCTCACCTCCCTCTTTGTATTCCACTTCCATTAATTGTTTCAGCAATTCCTTTCCATCTTTCTCTATTTTCTATCATATAAATGTCTTAACATATTTTTAATCTTATTTCCATTAAAATTAATATACTTATTTAAGCTTAACTCCTTATAGCATTTCAGCTAAAGCCATAAAATTTCCTTCCAACATTTTTCTATCACTCATTAATTTTACAATATTTCTATATATAGACTTTAAATTTCCAATCTTCTTCCACCATCTCCTCTCCCCAGTCTCGGACTCTGCCAGCCACTTCCATCAACTCCATATAGTCCATCAACCTGGAGATCTTATGTCTGAGGCTCTTAACTCTTTTCCACTTCCCTTCTGCCAGTCTTCTTCATGTTCTTTGATGCTAAAGAGCAGATTTCGGGGAAACTCCAATCCAATGATACTTTTATTCCTTCTCGACAGGTCAGCTAGATTTCCATAATTAAAGCTAGGATCCATAAAGTATTTCAGGGCATGTTTCAAAATTCCTCCAAATCCAAAGGCCCCCAGAACTCCAATCTCCTCCTGACCCAAGTCCATATTCCAAAAGTCAGTTAATCCCTGCATAGAGGGATCTTTCCAACTTTCCTTTTCTAGTCCAGGCCAGGCTCCGATCATCAAAATCTGACTTTTTCTAGTCTCAATCATAAAGGGCCTCCACTTGTAGTCCTCAGTTTGCCTCTGTAAGGCTAAGGCTCCCCCTTGTGTTACTTTGGGTTCGACAACAGCAACTTTCTCCTTCTCCTTTTCAGCAATTTGTCCTGTTGAAATAGATTCCTGTGCCAAATCCTGAATAATTTCTGTATTGGTGCTCACTTTTGGTTCCAAAATGTCAATTTTAGTAGTCATAGCATCCATCTTTTTATGAAGCTGTTCCAACAGGTGGCTTATCTTAGAAAATGCAGTCCATAAGGCTTCTCCTGTCGACATTCTTGAATATCCAAGGTCAATCTCTGGTTCCCACAGTTCTTATCAAGCAGCTGGAGATTTCCCAGCTCCACTCTTGTAACAGTTTCAAAAGCTCCCTCTAGAGGGGAACAGTCTCCACTTGTATCAATCTTTTCCAACACAGATCAGAAAGTAAAGATAGTTTCAATTTTCAGATACTTTTCCTCCCTTTTAAATGCAGAAGCGGACAATGGAAACAATATATTTTTCTTATTTAACTAACTGTCAACATCCGTTCTCTTCACTGTCAATGAACTCTCCTGAAACGTCAATCACTGGGAGACCGTTCCCAGGTTCAGAGCAGTGGTAATTTAATTTTAATCACTCTCTCCTGCAGGATACACAGTCCAAAATTTCCCCCCTCTTCTCCTGCTTCCAAGGAGGGTCTAATAAATTTCAATCAATGGAAGTTTAATCCTTTACATAAGGCTTTCCAAGACCTTAACTTGTAAGCTCTTTGCTTCAGTCTATTTACAAAGGGGGAAGGCGGACTTCCTGTTTTGAACCTTCCCTGTTCAATGCCAAATTAAGATATTTAAAGATCCAATTTTCCTTTTTACTCACGGATTGTTATTTAAAATCCAATTGTCCACAAGAAAAAGTCAGCGCTCTCCAGCAACAGCAATGCGGCTTCACTCCGTGAAAGAAGCGGTCGATTCAAAGCACCGCGCCGCTCACCCCACGTCGCTCCGGATCCCCAAAACAGGGTTTCCTCGCGAGTAGGGGAGGCGCAAAAGGTGCCAGCTGAATCCCAGGTTCACAGGCTTCTTCCGCCTGTGATTTCAATGGGTCTCCGCCTTCGCCGTGGCGGTTCAGACCCAACTTTCCACGGAGCAAGTTCCTCCCGATTGGAGGAGCTCCGCCATTGCCGGGGGCACTAACCCGGAAGTCCATATGTGGACAGGATTCTCATAACACATTGTACAGCCCTCTCCATTATCTCCTTCTTCTTCCAGGTGTGTACCAAGTCATCTCACCTTTATTTGGAATCAGAGGGAGAGGATTCAGCAGCCACTCTCCTTCTCAGCTCTTCAGTGGACAGGCTATGTGAGCTCCTAGCCCCCAGGTGCTCCCATGGGAGGACACAGAACATGGGCAGAGAACCTGTGGTCCTTCAGGTGGTGGTCACGCATGACCATTGGCCTTGCTGGCTGGGTCTGATGGGAACTGGAGCCCAGCAATATCTGGAGGGCCTATGGGTTCCCCACCCCTAGAATAGAACACACTTCAGATTTAATGTCCCTTTAAAATGAATGGCATTTTAAAATCATTGCAACTAACTCCTATTTCAAGGATGGGATGGTTATGTTTGGCTGAATTATGCTTCACTGCAAAAATCCAGGCAATCACCTTTGTTACAGAATGGCTCTCCCACTCCTCAATGGTGTGTTGAAAGTGACAGAACAGCAACAGATTGAATCTGCATTAAAAAAATTTCTTCTAAGCTTTCACATGCATCAATAATATTTGTTCCCTAATTAGTGTTTGTAGAACTGCACACAACATTGGATTTAAACAAGAATTATTTTATTACTGTTTTACAACCCATAATTAATTGGATAATGTTCACAAGGATCAATTGTGTAAATGCGCTGTTTGGGATAGTTTCTTCTGCTGATTTAGTGTTGACTGCTCCCTTTACTGTACTGGGAAATGATTTCTCTGTGTCTGAAAGGGTTTCTCTATGGCTGTGTCTGAAACTGGTCTGTGTGCCTGTCATTAGGTGGCCAAGTGGGGATATTAAGTGACGATACCAAGAAAGCTTGGAGGGCTTAATGAAGGTGTCACCTCCCAGAAGACCCTGTTCCTATCATCCTATCATTCTATCTTCAGAGAAGGAGGGATAGAGCAGACCCTCCCTTATGGAAGGAGGTAATTGTAGGTTAACCCCAACCAGTAGGTTCTCCAGTAAGTTTGAACAGAAGGGTGGACCAAAGATTGTTACCAACACAATTAGAAGGTACTCATTCCATATTAATACTCTACCTATGGTCTCCTGAGATTATAGTAGTAGAAGTATGGTTTATGGTCACAGCTGTGATGCTTTACGTCAGAAGTCCATAACCTTTTTGGCTTGAGGGTACACCTGGAAATCTAAAAAAAAGAAACTGCTGTGGGCAACACAAAGAACCAATTTCACAGAAGAAAAAGTGATGATGCTCAGCCCCTCACCAGTCTCCTCGAACAGGCAAAACACATACATTCCTAAAACCAAATAAAACATAGCCCAAAATACCTGACAACACTTGCAACCCCGCCCCCAAACCCCAGAGATTTCCTCCCACCTGAATAACATCAATTAAACAAAACTAAAATGAAAAAATAAAAGACAGGGGCAGGAAACCTAAGGGTGCCATATTGGAGACCCCATTTCCATGGAAGCCACAGTCCTATGTAAAGCCCAGATATAACACTTTGGAAATGTGTGATATTATTCATGGAAAATTATAAAATTAATTTTTATTAAATCCCGTTCCCTACACATACCTCCTTGTTTTCAAATAATTTAATTGAAGTTTCCCACTCTTACAAGTTTTGACTCGACTCTATAGCAGGGATGGGGAACCGCAGGCCTGGGGGCCAAATGTGGTCCTCTGTCCTCCTCTGTCTGACTCTCAGAACTCTCTCCTAGCCATATGCACCCAGGTCACACCTCTCACTAGTCCTCTTCTATACCCTCCCCTGTGCTTTTTGTGTTTGTGTACAGAAATGCAGCCTGCTGTACAAAAGTAAGAGTAACAATTGATTCACTGTCCAGTGTTGCTTTTGGCCCCACCCACTACTGAAATGTGATACCACCACGCCCAGCCTGGCCTTCCACGAGGAAGCGCAACCCTCCGGGTTAAAAAAGCTTCCCACCTACTGCTCTATATTATAGGGTCTATAGTAATGAGAACTAGAGGCACTTTTAAGTTTAAAAGTGGATCTCCTTAGAATTCTAGAGGAGTTATCTGATCCTGAGCTAGAAAGCTTGATACCATATGTCAAGAAGCCAACATGGTCACAAGGCTTCTAGAGCTGTGAAGAGAAAAATAATATATGATAATTATTAGGTTGCAAAATGTCAGGGCCCTTTCACATGTTCCTGAACCTCCTCACATTCCACTGAAATTGAGTAGAACCGCAACACCAAACTTTCCAACTTTGCCCTTTAAAAGTCTCTTTCTAAAGGTGGGGATGGTGCTGAAATCTTTTACAGCTCTGCCTGGTGTATTAAAAAAGGAGAATTGCTATAATCCATACTCAACCACCTGTGTAGGAGAGACCCAGACAAATATAGATTATTCACATGTAAACCAATAAGAAGAAAATAGAACCAATATGTGTGTGTACAGCAGCTAAATTATCTACAGTTTTAAGAGTTCCTAAATAATCATTGATTTCAAAGTGGTTACGGTCCATTGAGCCAAAAATCAGTTTCTTAAAAGGGCTCTCATATCTGATTTATATCACATACCTTAGTAATGCCAAAGGAGCTGCTGAATTTAAGATTAAAGGATGCCCCTGGATAAATGGAATCAGTTGCATCAAGGCTTCGATTTGCAAATACGAAATACTACCGTTATGTATGTGCAGGTGAAATAAAGTGAAGATACAAGTAGTGTGCAATCACCACCATACAGACTCCAAAGAAACAAACTGAACTGAATAGCTTCTTGCAGTAACATTTACAGTGTGCTGTTGCCTCATCAGTCTTGGCTAAATGAGGTTGCAAGGGAGGCTATGAAAGAGCACCTACTTCACAATAAAAAAAACAAGAATGACTTAGCTTTGGTTTTCAGTACCATGGACAGCGACCAGGTCACTCTACTAATCCCAGAACGGTCCTTTGGCTGGTTTACTTGGAAGATTTCTGAGATACATCAAAGGGAATAAGCAAAAACCTCCAGACCAAAGTAAACTCTTTATGCAATACAGGCCTTCTCCTCACACTCCACAGTAATTTCATTATCCTACATATATGGATGTCAGGTTAGAATGCAATATAGGGGAAACATAATTTTATTGTTGTTGTTGATCTTTGGCCGGTGATCACAATAAAATATCCATATATTATGAGCTGCAGTATCACGTCCACCATTTGTTTCTCTATGCGCAAGAGAGCATTATATTGTTTCTGTCATTTGGGGGCAAAACCAAAGAATTAGAAATATGTCAGGATTATAAATCTCAACAGGAATGGAATTAAGCTTAACAGATATGGATATAAATTTTAAGACTACAGAGCTAAAAACAAGATATTGTGGTCAATTGTGCCTCCAGAAACATCTCCCAAAAGTTCAATAGAATTACAACTTCATTTGATTTTGTATCAGAGAATTGGATAAGACAACATGAATGCTGTATTTCTGCCCCAAAGTGTTGCCTCACTTCCTTGTTAGATCTCAGCTTAGTCTTTCTTGTAGTCTTTTGAGCAGGAATAGGTAAACTCCAGATGTTTGGGACTACAATTCCCATCATCCCTAGTTAACAGGACCAGTGGTCAGGGATGATGGGAATTGTAGTCTTAAATATCTGGAGGGCTGGAGTTTGCCTATGCCTGCTTTTGAGGTTTATAAAAACTGATACGGCATATGAAATATTGAGGAAGTGGAAAATACACTAGCAATATTAATTGTTTCATAAATACTGCCAGGTAAGATATGCTATTTTATTCTCTTTTTAAAACTGTGTTATTGAAAAACCAATAACTTGCCATTTGATTATACTTTTCTTGGCATACAGACTAGATATATAGCAGAAAGTGAACTAATAAAAGAGTAAAGCATTCTTCTCATTCAACTTTCAGTTATAGCCTCTTTTTGAAAAAAAGAACATATTTAGAATGTTAGTTTCTTATTTTTTAAAAAAGCTGCAACACTAATGAGTTGCAAAGATGTCCAGGGATGCTAGGTGACATCATCTTAATTCATATTTAAATGACACATTGACATTATGGCAAATCAGGAGTAAGTCACCCCCATGACAACCAGCATTCTCCAACTATTACTGGTAGCTCAGATATGTTTATGTCTATTCTCTCAAGGTCAAAAACATGACAGACAATATCATACCTCTATATAGCTACCTGGCTTGAAGGCTGGAGAAATGGATCAGCTAGCCCTCCATTTAAATCAATGGTAAATGTTAAGTGCACGTGGATATAAACTGCAGTTAAGCAGCAACATAGCTGCCTGTGCCAACATCATATTTTCCTGATGGCACATGAAGTAAATATGGCAACCAGATTTCCCCTTTCCTGTTGGATCATATACATAGATATGTTGCCCCCATACCTAGAAAGAAGACTCAGGGCAACTTTTTATGTGGCAACAAGGGTATATTAATTAATGATTACTATATCTATGTTTTTATCTGTCCTTATTTTATCTGTAAGCTGTCTTGAGTTCCTGTCAGGGAAAAAGTCATTATATAAATAATGATAATGATACAAAACAAATTGGAGGATCTGCAATTAGCCAAATAAATATGTGCAGGCAGGGGGAATTAATGGAAACATGAGAATGAAGTATCCCTCCCCCACTGAGTAAATGAAGCTTAGCTGGTGTACCCAGGTCCTGCTGGCTGTGCAGGCCTGGCCCTAAGGGCACCAAGCCTGTGAGGATGACCAAGTGAAGAGGGATGGAGTCAGCCTTAAATAGCTGGCTAACCCTCCCTGCTCATTGGCCACTCTGGCCACATGTGATCTACTTATCCCCCTCTCAAAAGAAGGAATCAACCTGAGTCTTTCTTCTAGGAGAGGTGGGGCAAAGTTGCTCCTGCCAAGAATGAGAACACAATTTCTTGAGCTTTTGAAGGCTAAATATAAAAATACTGATGTTCCCTCTGTGCCCAAGTACATTTAAATCAAAATTTTAACATCATCTTGTCCATTAAAGTAATTTCTATTAAAGAAGGAAGAAATATGACGTTGTAAAAGGAAAGCTTCTGAACATGCAACAGTTAGCCAAGGAAGAGAAGAAAAGTGGCTATTATTTAAAATTCATAGAGATGGTGATAAGATTGATCTGTTCCGCTTGCATAAAGAGAACTCCGGTGCAACCTTTTAAGTTAGTTTCAAGAATTGAAACAATTGTGGAAACTGCAAAATCGTGTGGGCTTCTTGGGTACACTTTCCCTGATTGTGCATTCAAGGTCCTGAATAGTTGGAAATTGTCACAAATTGCCTTATTCTTCACTCTGATCCTGACTCCCAGTTACGTCAATTAAATCTTGGAAAGGTAAAATAAGCAACTAGTTTAAGACAACCCAGTTAAGCACTTATCAGGCTCAAGTATCAAAGGGGCCGTCTCTATCCTTTACCAGAAATAAACCATTGTTTTAATTGTTACAGCTTCCAAAAAGAATCATGGGACTAGTTTGGTGAGTGTGCTGAGATGTCCCAAGTTTCTGCTCTTCCCCCCTCCATAAAGTTCCCTGCAATGACAAATCCGTTCAAGACTACAAAGCAAGAGAGGGTGTGGTTAACCTGGGTGGTGGCTAACCTTTGATCCTCCAGTTGTTCCTGGACTACAACTCCCATCATTTCTGATCATTGGCCATTTTGACTGGGGCTGATGGAAGCGAGAGTCTAACAACATTTGGAGGGCCACAGGTTAGCTACTCTGGTGTTGGAACATTTCCAGTGATTTCAAGCACCATGAAAATGTCCAGACTGATAGCATACAAATTAAGAAAAGGATCCTGAGAACAGAATTAAGAAACAAACAGGGATTTCTCATTAAAACTATGTTGCATCATATTTCTTGAATTAGCATACTTGTTGTTGGCATCTGTCTGCCTCAGGAGACAATGAAAGTGTGCACCTTTGGGGGTGAAGTCAAACTGTTGGAAGGTTGAAGTACCTGCTGTGGCTGCTGAGACTGATGGGGAATAGACATGTTTGGTTCCAGCTGGGACAGATGAAGGTCTCTGGTTGTGCGGCTGCAGATGCACCATGAGATATCTTCTCTCTGTGCTCTTCCCAGTGGTCATTCTTCTGGTCACTGCTATGGGTTGACCAAGGGCTTAAGCCATAGCTGACCAGTAAGACATGAAGATCTCTCTCACCAATGAAGACAACCTGTAGTACTTGTACCTTACACCAATCAGGTTGAACTTATAACTTGTAGCTGGTGCCTCCCATATTGTTTTTGCTATATTTGCAGTGACCTCCCCAGGGTGCAAGCCTGGGCAGTGTGTATGGAGATCCTGGGCTGCCCAGATGACAAGACTCCCCTCTTGTTGTGGTCCAAAGCAAAGCAATACATCTGGCACCCGCTGGGCTGCAGGAGTTGGCAGAAGGAGGCATACAAGACACCATCCAACTGCCTTAGGGATTCCACTCTGGATTTCTGTAGGGTTTAATCCTTAGCCTTTTCTTCTCTGGAAGATATTTCACAAAGCAGCGGGTACAAATTGTTCCTCAGGTTTACTCCCAAAGGATTTCTCACAAATTAGTTTAACTGCAAGACAGCAGATGTTTAGGACTAAAGTTTCTTTTTCCTAGATGGGCTACCTTGCCAGGTGGATGAGCCCCATCTGCTCCTGCATTCCAAGATACCACAGATTGCAACTAACTGTAACTTAGTTTAGATCACAATTATTTCTTAAAATCACAGCAGCTGAAAGCCTCTAATCAAATCTGAGACTGTTAAAGAAGGCTACAGTTCTATGCATGTTAACAATGGAATATATTTAATTGAACTCAGTGGGGCTTACTTCAGAGTAGGCTTGCTTAGGATCTCACTGCATATGGTTTTAACCTGTAATGGGTTTTTTTCTTATTCTTTTTTCCATGCCAGCCTCATTTTCTAGTATGAAAAGCTTCCTCCATTTACAGCATCTACTTGCCCTTCATCATTGCACAGAGGCCACCATTTTACATTTGCACTGTTACATTTTCCAGGGCAGCAGATTGTTATGTCACTGAGCACGATTATGAGTCGGTGTGTGTCAAAGGCTTATGAGTCAGTATGTGTCACAATTACCCTCAAAATAAGTGGAGATGGGCTATAGGCAAAGAAATTGCTTATGCAAATAGAATTATTCTCACTAATGATCAACATCATGAGAGAAGATATTACAATGAAGCTAAGCTTCATTTTTAAAATGTTGCCTAAGTACTAGAGATCTTCCCGGTGCTCATTTTCCCCTTTAAACTCTGTCATTTGTACAGCCTATTAACCTTTAACTTTATGACTATCCGAACATGAAATACTGGCAGCATTTAAGCCTGAGCATACTGGAACCAAACCTTCTTACTTGGCAAAGAAGGTGAATCACATTCCTTTAAATCAGTCATTTTTAATATCAAACACATGCACACACACGAGCATTAAGGAGATTATTTTTAGACTTGTATAGGGGGATGTTATTTATAATAAATGTTGCTGTGATTCAAGCCTTTCTCCAGTATATTTAAGTACATAATCTCCATTTCCATTGTAATTAAGGGTTCCCCACTGTTCTCTTGCAGCCTTATAAATATTAAACATAGTACAGCTTTACTTATCTGAATTGCCTGCGGGAGGTTAGAAAAACAATAATCAGAAGTTTGAATAAACAAGAGTTCTATTTACGCATGGTGACATTGACCTTGACTTACACAGTGGACCCACAGTGAATTTGAAACACCCAGAATTGAAATTACTGAAGTTTCACATGTGAGAGTGTAGTGCTTCTCTTTGGCTTACCAGGAGAGTTGCCAGAACTAAATAGTTTGATCCAGGGTTCTAGAAGAGTTTTCTGAAGAAGAGACTGTACAACTTCACCAGCCCAGGATCACTTAACCAGCCATTTTTACCAAAGTTGCAAGTAACAGCAAGGATATCCTTTCCCCACTCCTACATAACAATGCTATTGACGACTGTGCTTCATGTGGCAATAGAGATGGTGACATCTGGTGATAAAGATCACATCCAAGATCTTTGATGGTCTAGCAATGCTTTAAAGCTGTTTTGTGAAGTAACAGAGTACTTGGGTCTGCTGAGTGAAGTACTGAATGCAACAGTGCAGAAAGCTCCAGTCTCCTAGATCTTCACTGGTTCACCATCTCTTGTGAACCAAATCAGAGGCAGCCTTACAATGACTTTGCATTTTCTACCAGGCAACTTAACTCTGTGAGCTTGTCTACATAGTTTAATGAATTCCATATATTCTAATCAATATGATGACTGTTTACAAACTTTTCTGATTGGCAGGCAGAAAGAACACTTGCTGTATCACAGCCACAACAACGTTGTCACTTGACTGAGAAGTAGTTTTACACAAGCTGCTGTATCTAACATATTATATCTAAAAGATTTGGAAGCCAGAGTCCAGCGTAGAGAAATGACACCTAATACAGCATTAGTTTGGAACTTGACGATTGCCAGGATTAGTTGTCATGTGTGTAGTAGGATCTCCAACACAGTGCCGGTGGGCACTGGTGTGCCTGGCAGTACCTCCTATGTCACCCATGCAAGGACTCAGTAAACATCCCCTTAATAATTCAAGACTGTTTGTTTTGCCTGCTTAATTCCTGTTTGCACTGAGTCAACCTCTTTTACACTGAACACATCCTCTTAAACATGCTCATATTTCATTGGGTGCTAGGATTTGAAACCCCACTTTTGTTCTAAAGAGAGGAGAAGTACAAAGAATGTGCGGCAGAATGGTGGAGGAGGATATAAATGCCTTTGTTTCACTTGAGTGGGGTTGACTGATGCAGGGAGCATCATTAATAGAATCATAGAATTGTAGAGTTGGAAGGGACCACAAAGATCATCTAGCACAAATATAGATAAGTGAAGATTAGATAATCTGAAGTCGCTTAGACATTCTGGAACCTGCACCAGATGTTTGGGTAAATGCATGACCTAACTGAAAAATGTGAATACGATGCAAACTTTCCAACCACCACAAGGAGCATGCAACATGCTCAATGACATGACAAAATGGGACAAAAGTGGGAAGAAAGGATTAGGATAAGAAAGGATTAGGCTTTGTCCACTCATTCATTTAGCTCTTCTTCTCAGTGTCATTCCATTTTTAACATTTACCTAAACTTCTCATCTTCCCAGACCCTGTTTTGTGGTTAGTATAAGGCCAGCCTGAAAGATAATATATTGCGACTGCTATATTATTTATTTCAAAGCCAAGTTATTGATTATTGCCCACTGAAAGTGACAAATGGCATCTGAGAAGGGCACGGTCAGCGAGTTCTATTAAAAAAATGATAGTATTGCTCATGGATTGTTAAAAGGTTCAGTTTAGGTACTTTATAGGTTTATATCCATCACAATTTAATGACCAAATGATGAAAAATATGAGTCATGGGAACAATTCCTTTCTGTTCAAGTTTAATGTTCAAGCAGTTAGCAAAATAAGACACTTCTGGTGTGAAAGTTTTACACACCCAGACCTCATAATACATAATAGAGTAATTAGCTTTATGTTTCTCTCTCTCTTTTTTTCAAACAGGGACTATGTGGGATAAATGGTTAAAATTAATGCTTCTTGAATTAAATGGCATTCTGTCAAAACTTGCTAAAAATCGATTTGGACTAGAGTCTGCCCTCAAAAGCATTGGTCTTCAAAAGTGAGGAACGTATTTGTGTTCTCAGATCAGGTAGGAATGGGAAATCTGTGCTTCTTAAGATGTTGGTTGGACTGCAATTCCCATCATCCCTGACCATTGGCTATTCTGGAGACAATGGGGCTTGGACTTCACCAGTATCTGGAGGACCACAAATTCCCCACTGGGAGTGGTGGATGAGTAAACTCCAATTTACATGACCAAAGTGGCAGACTGAGAATGTGAGAGGAGTGAAGATTTGAAAGTATATTGCACCAATTCAAATTTCGGCAAAAAGTCAGGATTTGAATTTAAATGTTTGAACATTTTTTCAGATTTTGCTTTTCAATTTTTACCCTCGGTGTCGCTTTTAACCATTAGGGCTTTTACTCTTAGGGTGCTTTCAGATGGGATGTTTATTCACACAAAATTTGGTTGCTATCCACATTTTCTGGGGACAATTGTCTATTGAGAAAAGTGACGGAAAATTACATTGGAAAGTGTGAGGTGACAATCCCCAGGTGCCATATAGGCTGCGTACATGCTAATCCAACTGCAGCTATAAACAAATTATATATTATAATTTTATAAACAATGATTATAAACAAATCATTTATAATATCAGGATGTACAGTTTTTTTCCTTATTAACAAATCATGGAAAATATCGGCTAAAATGGTTAATTCCTTCAACAGTTATTAATTAGAAGAACCTCACAAGAGAGACAGGTTTAGGCAGAAGTTTTATTCGGAACTAATGTTCAGTTCTCTGCTTCTTCCATTAGCTCTAAGTAATTTTTTTTTGTCTAAACCTCTCTTCCTTGGGCATTATAACCTTATATGGGCATTCCCCTCCAGGCAATTGTGACATATGTTCTTTCTGTTCCTCACTGACCCCACCCTAATGCTGCCCATACATTGTGGGTGTGTAGGGAATGTCTGTAACAAAGAGCTTATTGTATGTACATACCATCTCCCTGAAGCTGGAATCCCTGCATGATCAGGATTCCCAATCACGGGGAGAGCCTAAGTGCATACAACAAGCCCCCCTTTACAGACTCTCCCCCCAACACATAGACAATGGTGGTGAGGATGGCACAGAGGGGGCAAAGCAGGGGTGCCAACTTCAATAAAATATTGGGGGGGGGGAGTAGGTAAACTCCACTCCACATAATCAATAACATGGCATGGGCACACACAGACCATTTGAATGGCAATGCCCATCAGCTTGGGCACCCCTGACCCCCTCAAATATTTTATTGGGGGGCAAAGGGACCTTGGTCCCTAGGCGTTGGCTCCTATGGACAGAGCTAGTGGGTATGGCCTTGTTCTCCACCACCACATGATTGCAGGTATGTGGAGAAGAACAACAACCGTATAGGAACTGTGATGGTTACAGTTTTCGTTTCTCAAAGTCACAGGCTCTTGCACTCCATCCATATTATACCAAGATTGTGAGAGGGAAAGGATGTGCATCTCTGTTATTCCTGTTCAAAGGTGCAACATTTTGGCCATCTCAGTAGATTATACTAGTCCTCTGAATCACTTTTTCCTGGTTAGCTCAGGTTCATTTCAACCCACTCCCCACAATGTTTATTTCCTGACATCTAGATCATTGCTGTCCCTGGAGGCTTTATTTCTTCCTAGATTCAGAGCAACTTTTCACCCCTGCATCCAGCAAGAGCCTTTCTGTTCAGATCATTCAGCTCTTGTAAGCCCCTAACTTTGACCTTCCAGAAAGAAAACAGGCCAAAACTGATAACTCTTCTTCTATCTGTATGGATAAATTCTGCTTCATCACTTTCTGTACTGATAACAGCTTGTCAGGTGAGGGAGGAGAAATCACACCACTGGAAGAGGCTAATACAGTTTGCAACACTCCCAATGAGAATAAAATGAAAAACACAGCAGAAGTGTGTTCACCGTTGTGAATTGTAGCTGTGAGAGCCAGAAACTGGCCTCAAGAGCTGATATAAATCTAGTAAAACAATTTTTTCACGTTGCCTTAATCCAACACCTTTGCTTAAACTCTGGCCTTTCCTTAGCATTTTTCATATCATCCTAGACAAAATTCAGGGTGCTCTTTAGTGTTAGACTTAACTCAGTTTTACTTTTAGAACAAGCAATGTTCAGCTAAATTATGTCCTTATCCAGAGGCAGATAATCTGAGCTGGGTAATGGGTGACAAACTTCTGGTGAGTCAGACTTTGCCCTGCATATAATTTCAGAGTAAGCATTATGTAAAGGCCCTGTCTTCTGAATGGAAGCTCAGAGGTCTACCCAGAGGAAATCAATTATTTGCCAGCAGCTTCCAGACAAACAGAGGGAAGTACCTATTTTTGTAATGTGTATGTAACGTATTAGATTAAGAACTGCAGAATATTGGTGGTCCCTAATGCAAATTATTTGAAAAACAATCAAACAAATGTATGGAAAATAAGATAGATCTATTCAGTGTTCAAAGGCAATATATAATGGGTAGCAGCAGGGCATGCAAACATATGGAGGAGTTGAATCATGCCCACAGGTCCTGCCCCCAGTCTCCAAGTATCCACCGAGTCTGTCCCATCCTCTGGCTGCACATTCAACAGAAAGGGAGAATGTACATGGGGTCTGTATATGCAATTAGGAATCTGGGCACAATCCAGGGTCCTGACTATGTAGAAGCCATTGGGGTGGCATCCAGTTGTCACTGGAGTACATCATCCCTGACCATTGACTATGCTGTTTGGGACTGAGAGGAGGTTGCTGTCAGCGGCGGAACATGACTCCAACATGCCTGGGGTGGGAGGGGGAGGGCAAGCAGCAGAGAACAAAGGCATCACGCAGCCAACCCCCACCGCCGCTAGAGCAACCCCAGCCCTGAACGGAGGCTGTTGCGCCCTTCTGGTAATCCCCCTCATTGCTTTGCTTGCAGGGCGCCTGCTTGTGTTTACCTGTGGAAGGTTCCGCTTCCAAGTTCACCCCCACCTCACATCTCCAGTGGGATGGAGTCAGGCTCTGCCCCCCCTCCCCACGGCTCCCCAAGCCACCCCCAGTTCAGGATGGTAGTGCTGGGAGGCGGGTGCGCTGCGCGCTTGGAGCCGAGTGCTGGCACCGGGGAAGTGGCCCGCCCACCTCCCAGCTGGTTGGCCATTTTGTCACTCCCCTCACTGATAACACCTGGGGCGGTCCACAGCCCCCGCATCCCCCTTCCTACACCACTGGTTGCTGTGAATTGGGAAGTGGGAGAACCATAAACGTATTGGAGGAATGGCAAGATAAATAATGGAAATTAGGAGCAGCCTAGGATAGAGTCATCCTAGGGCAAATTTGTGTCTGGTCTATTCTATATGCAACAAAACTGTGACTGAGGATCATTGAGAGCAAATACACCCCACTTGCTACCATGTTAAGCCTCTGACTTCTTTTTCTAATGGGAGTGGGGAACCAGCATGGATTAGAGGATTGAGAGTTCCAGATACAGTACTTGAACAGAAAATCAAAGAGACAAGCTGCCAAGATGCAACCTATCAAGGAAATCTGCAAGGAAATTTGACTTCCTGCTTGAATGCAGAAGCTGCCAAGGCTGTTTCAAGATCCTTGCTGGTGCTAGGTAATCTGGTGATGGGTATCAGAGACGCTTGGATTCAGGTACTCTGGAGAGCTGAAGGGTGCCAGGATACTCTTAGGTTCTTTAATCTAGGACAAGGGTAGTTACTGTATTGCCCTCCAGGTATTACCTCCAGGTATCCTTGACCATTAGCGATGCTGTCTGGGGTTCATGGTAGTTGGGAGTCCAAAACACACAGAGGGCACTATGTTGTCCACCCCCAGTCTAGGAGGAAGCAAAATAGAGAAGGCGCTTGGAGGAGTAGGTTGCAGGAGGGTTTCGGAAGGCCTCTGGTGATATAATTTGTGATTTATGAACAACCTCCATTTCTGAGGTGGAAGTCACTGAAATTCTACTGTAATTCTCCTACATTGCAGTCGGTGCCAATAAAAAACAGGCAATGGTATCACTTTTACACCAAGTGTTGGTCCCATCAATATCTCTAATGTCATGGGAGATGATGAAAAAGAATGTTAGCCTTCGCTATTGGGCAAACATATTTCGCTATGATGTATAGAAAACGATAACCTGAGGAAATCCAAAAGTTAAGGGTGAAAAGCAACATATGCCTGCACATAGGCATCTAGTAACAACTGGGAAGTCCCTTAACTGCCTCTTAATGAATCCTCTGTGCCAAGGCAGTCAAGGGCAGATGGCAGGTTTTACCCTTTCCTGTGGATTTCCTTGCATGTGTGTAGTTCTGGCTATAAAATTAATTCACTCCTAATTTATTTCTAGCAATCCAGCATGAGTCCCACATGAAATACTGTTGTGTTCGTTGTGAGTCAGCATCCAGGCAATGTGCACAAATAGTTATAGCATGAGGTGTGCATTTGCAGCATTGCTCTGAACTGGATTAACTGGTGCCTTCTAAGATGCTGGTGTAGTGGAAACCAAAAACTCAGTGCCTCTGTTTCTCTTTGGAGGGTGCTATTTTGGCTGAAAGACTCCCTTCTGTACCATTTGAAAAGCAAGCAAGCATGTAGGCTGTGCTTTGATGACTCCAGATGAGGCCCCTGGTTAGAGAGGAAGAGGAAAATCTGCCAGCCTTTACATTTCCCAAAGCCACATCCAGGGACTAAACTGCAAGTGGATAAACCTCAAACCCAGGCTCTGAATGCAGCCCTCTAGGGCCTTCCCACCACTGGGACTTGGGAGAGTCCATGCCTCCCCAGTCCACTCTCCTCCTTGTCCCTGCACCCTCCTCAAAAGCTTTTGCCTTTCTGGAATGTGTCCTTGAATTGTGAGAATCCTTCTTGCTTGCCTAAATGAAGGAGATAGAGATGAGTGTGCATGTGTGTGTGTAGAAGGAACCTCTGGTTTTTGCATGGCTGGAATGTGGCCTATTGTGCAAAGTTGAGAATCACATCCATTTTTCTCTGGCCCCACCCACCACTGGCATGTAGCCCCAAATGTTGTCCTCAGATTGACAAAGGTTCCCTACTCTTGGGCTAAATACTGTTTTTGGTACAGTAGTACCTCGGGTTACATATGCTTCAGGTTACATATGCTTCAGGTTACAGACTCCGCTAACCCAGAAATAGTACCTAGGGTTAAGAACTTTGCATCAGGATGAGAACAGAAATTGTGCTCCGGCGGTGCGGCTGCAGCAGGAGGCCCCATTAGCTAAAGTGGTGCTTCAGGTTAAGAACAGTTTCAGGTTAAGAATGGACCTCCAGAACGAATTAAGTACTTAACCCGAGGTACCACTGTATTGCCATCTGTCCATATGTATAGGATCTGACCCTCACCTGAAGACTCTCTGATCAGATCCTTATTTCCACCACCACCCCAGACACTTTCCTGGACCACTGCCAAAAAGCGTAGGCTTTCCCAATGGTTTGGTCACTCTCTTGAATGCCTTCTACAAATTGCCCAGATGACTTGTGTAGTCTGCTTGCCACCGGAAGATGCTTTGTCTGTAGCCTTCCTTGGAGTATGAGTCAGCGACTATATGTTTTAGAGGGTTCATTGTACTCAAGCACTTTGTACTGTCATTCCTGTAGCATCCGAAGGTAGTTCACAATAAAAGATACAACAACAATTTAAACAGCTTTAAAACATTAAAAACAGCAATAAAAACCTGCAGAATGTTGCCTGATATCCAGTGTTAGTCATACTGAGTAGAATCATTGCAATCAAGGGAATGGAATAATGCCGGTCTCTTTGTTTCAGCAGCCCTACTCTGAGTATGACTAGCATTGGGAATCACCCTCTAAAAATACAGCAGCAGTCAAGGGCAAATTAAAATAATAGTACCGTCCACTGAAGTTAAAGGTAAAGAGACCCCTGACCATTAGGTCCAGCTGTGACCGACTCTGGGGTTGCAGCGCTCATCTCGCTTTATTGGCCGAGGGAGCCGGCGTACAGCTTCCGGGTTATGTGGCCAGCATGACTAAGCCGCTTCTGGCAAACCAGAGCAGCACACGGAAACGCCGTTTACCTTCCCGCCGGAGCGGTACCTATTTATCTACTTGCACTTTGACATGCTTTCGAACTGCTAGGTTGGCAGGAGCAGAGACCGAGCAACGGGAGCTCACCCCGTCATGGGGATTCGAACTGCCAACCTTCTGATCGGCAAGTCCTAGGCTCTGTGGTTTAACCCAAGCGCCACCCACATCCCACTGAAGTTAAGCACCAGTTAAAGCTTGAGAGCACAGGTGTATTTCCAAGAGAAGTCAAAACAGCAATAGTGTCAGTGACTGCCTAAGAGAAAGGTGATCTCATGGGGGGGGCACTAGAACAGAGAAGGCCCTTTTCCTGGTTGCCACCAAATACACTTCTCCCAAATGTGCCACACCCAAGACAACTTCCTTTTTAGTTTAGGCAACTATGCATTTCTTTAGTTCTTCTATACTGATTTAAGTAAATCTGCTCCTTTCATTTGAACTCTGGAGTTGATTAAGTTTTAGCCTAGCCACAGACTCTCACCTCACCTGAGCCCTGTTTGGGCATTCTGTTCAGTTTTGTGATGACAGTCATGCAAAGGAGAGCAAGGGAACACTGACAAGCCCCTCCCACTCCTGCGGGTCATGTTCCCTGTCTTTACAGCCTTCCACAAGATGCCGGGAAAACTTTGGAAGCAGAACCCTGCAGAGTCGTGATATGGAGCCTCTGATCTTGGAAGAAACATAAAGCCATCATGACTAGTAGTAATTGATAGCCTTATGCTCCATTAATCTGTCTAATGAAGCTGTCTAGCCCCCCTTTTAAAGCCATCTAAGTTGGGGGCCATCAACCCATCTTGTGGTAGTTCCCAAGCCCCAGAAGAGATTACCAGGCCCATTAACTAGCCCTACGAATGCCGTTCTGTATCATATACAAAAGTCAAACTGCACTGCCAAGGGGGGAATTGGTGATGTCAGGTGACTGACAGGAGGGCATCTCTGACCACCTGTCAAAATGACCCACTTGGGATGGGGGAACCCAGGATCTGGCCCATCAGTTGAAAAAGGGTTCCCTACCCCTAAACCTACATAGTCAAAAGACACAAGGCAGAGCCTCCCGATGGTACTGTTTCTGAAAACAACCAGGGGAATATCATGAGTGAATGCTCCCATAGATCAAAAACACCCTCTATCCTATGGGAAGCTAGCATTCCAGGGCAAGCTCCCCATGTGCACATGGAGGTTATCAAATGAGAAACTATTCAAACATGTGATCCCTCTACATACTTGCCTTTGGAACAGGCACAGTCCCAAAAGAACTGTGGCATACGATTCTTTTAAAAATAGTGGATCAGACTCAGACTGATGCCATCTATGCATTTGGCTACCTTTCATTGTTTTCCTAGAAAGTAGTGATGTTTTCAGGTTTCACAACCATTTTAATGCATCCGTTCATTGGCATTATATTTTGTGATATTTTAAAAATTGCTTCCCATCTTAGCTGTATGCATGCTGTAATATTGATTTTAAAATCCTATTTAGAATCCTCTAATTTAGCTATTTCTAGAGAGGATGATACATATGCTGCCATCTGTCAGCCATGTGTTTCCACAGAGGGCAAACAGACCAGTCTCCATACAAAAGAATCTGACATCAGAAATAGCAGCATTCAGGAACCAATAACGAAAAATGTCAGCCTACTGGGACACTCTGTTACTAATAATAAGGTGGTCATCCTTTTTTTAAAAAAGCAACTTCAGAAAAAGGCATGACTGCTAGATTGCAACTTACCAAGAAGTTCAATTCTATTCATTTAGGTCTGAATACAGACAGAAGTTTCCTGTCTCACTACAGGTGCTAATTTACTACTCATTGCTAAGACAACTGTTATCTTCTATTTTTGCTTTTGTGAAGGGTCGCTGTGCTTGTTTTGCAATACATTCATCTGTCATTTAATATGCACAGATTACTATTTGCATTCCATTGCTATTTAATTCCAACCTCTACGTTTCTCCCATTTTCTATTCCTGTGTAGGTTTACATTGAACACAATTCCATATGTGAATGTGAATGTTCTGCTAGAGGAAGGATTTCTGCTTTCATAGTGGAAAATTATTCCCCTCCTTCGGTGTACCCCCTAAATCTATTTGAGGCGCTTTGCCGACCCTCTGGAGCAGATTTGGGGAGGGTGCAGGGTGCACACAGAGGAGGAGGGGGGGGAAGTCCCATGGTGCAAGCAGAAATCGTTTTGCTAATGGGACATGGTAGATGAATACTGCCCATGGAGTTGCCTTATAGCAAGTCTGGCCTTTGATCCATGTAGGTCAGTACTTCTGGCACTGACTGGCAGTGGCTCTTCAGGGTTTTAGGCAGCCTTTCCCACAGATGCAAGGGATTGAACCTGTGAGCTTCTGCAAGTGAAGCACGAGCTCTATCACTGAGCCATGGCTCCTCTTCTACATGATGAAGTGAACTTTAGTCCACAGAAGCTGATGCCGTACTAAATTGGTTAGTCTTTGAGGTG
>NC_138509.1:46010065-46167545 GCF_964252035.2 Podarcis erhardii
TCAAGTTTACCCCTTTCCTATATGCCAAGTCGTTCTCGCCCAGCTGGATGACCAAGGCATCGGGAGGGCCCTCGGCGGCGATTCTTTTGGATACAACTGGGAAAAACTCTTCCCAACGCATACCCCGCCTAGTGATCCAAGATAATTTGACCCTGCTGGGTAGCTGTAGCTCTCTAACCCAGCCCCTTCGTTCGGCGCGCCGCTTTGCCCAATAAACGATGCTGTGGCCGAGGATCCACAGTCGAACCACACCAGTACCTGAGAAGAGAGAATTGGAGAACCGGATCAGGAGGAGTGCCCTAGGGGAAAGCTGGAGGAAATTTTAAGGGCTAACGGATATAACCCTGGAATGCATTGGATTTCCAGCGCCCCATGTCCATGATTCTCTCAGCCGGTAAGCCCATATGGGCGGCGGTAGTCGCCGCCCCGATGCGAAAGGAGTGCGCGGCGTACTCCTCCTGGGGAAGCCCGATGGCGGCAATTGCTTTGCGCATAACCCTCGTGAACTGCTGCTTTGAGAGGGAGGAACCGTCAGAATGCAAGAAAAAGGGGCCACTGGATTTTGGTCTCACGCACAGGTATTTTCTAGCATCCTTTACCGGGCAAGGGCCCACCCTTTGAGTCGCCTGGAGGCGTACCAAGGCTCCCCTGCCAAGCTGATCAGTCTTTGAACTACGGATTTTTAACATTACATGCGAACTGCCCACCGTCACGTCCTCAAGCAGTAGCCCCTTAGCGGCTGCGCGGTTCTCACATACCACTTCACCTATGCGTAGCGCGCCGAAGAATGCGAAGGAAAATGCTGCTGAGAATAGTCTTGCCTCATATCTTGACCAACACAGGGCCCTCAACTTCCTGCGAATTTGGGTGAGTATATCTAAAGTTATTGGTCTTCTCCTGTCCCTGCCATGAGGCCTGGACCTGCGCCAGCCCTCAAGCATCTTACGCACCACGAAATGCGAACAGGGATCCACGGAAAATAGCGTTTTAGAAAAGAAGGATATAGCCGCTGAGTGGATATTGAGGGTTTTGGGGGCCCGGCCAAGATCTCTAAGGTGGACCAAATACTCTATGACTTCGGAATTGGATGGTGGCCTGCCTGGCTTGGACCGTCCCTTTTTGATGCGGAAGGATGTGAAGTCTAGCCATGCCTTATTATACGATCTCAGGGTAGAAGGCGCTAGCGCAGACAATACTCCCTTTATTGCTTCTCGCTGCCAATATTCCAGAGGTGCTCCGGGAATGGTTGCGGCTGCTGCTGCGCATCCGGCGCCAATGAGCGAAAGCGTTCCATCTGGAAACGAGATAGAGCATCCGCGATGTTATTATCGATACCAGGGACAAACTTGGCTGAAGCGTGAAGGTTCAACCGCAGGCAGGAAAGGACAAAGTACCTTAAAAGGGACGCTACTCTGGATGAACGTGACGATTGTTTATTCAAAACTGACACCACCGCTAGATTGTCCGTCCAGAAACAGACCCTATGGTTTTTGAACTGGTCTTCCCATAAGTGAATTGCAACTACGATGGGAAAGAATTCTAAGAATGTCAAGTCGCGAAGTATAGGTTTACCTTGCCAGGAGGGGGGCCAGTGCTGGGCACACCACTGGCCCCTGAAGTAAACCCCGAAACCAAGGGACCCGGCCGCATCCGAATGTACTTGGAAATCGGACTGCAGCGCCAAGCTATCCTGCCACAGCGATATGCCGTTGAACCCATCCAGGAATTGTAACCAAATGAGGAGGTCCGCTTTTACCGCCTTAGAAAGGCGTACCCTATGATGGGGTGACCGTAAGCCCATGGACAGCTTTGCTAGGCGGCCGCAGAAAGGACGACCGGGGGAGATCACACGGCAGGCAAAGTTGAGGTGCCCCAGGAGGGATTGAATTTGTCTCAAGGTGACCTTCTTTAGGGGCAGCATTTGGCCGATCAGCTCTCTTAAGGCAACCAATTTTTCAGCCGGCAAGCGCGAGGTTTGGGCTATGGTGTCGAGTTCAATGCCCAGGTAGGTCATAGTAGTGACCGGACCCTCGGTCTTCTCGCCTGCCAGAGGGACCCCCAGTTCCCCAGCTAAGGATTCGAAGGCCAGGAGGAGGGACCTACACTCCCCTGCGTCGCTTGCCACCAAAATAAAATCATCGAGATAATGACCCACACCTAGAGAGCCAGTTCTAAACTTTAGGGCCCATTCCAAAAAGGTGCTGAAGGTCTCGAACGCAGCACAGGCAATAGAACAGCCCATGGGCATAGCTTTGTCAATGAAGTATGCTCCCTGGAATTTGAAACCCAACCAGCGGTGGTCTTCCGGATGAACCGGGAGTAAGCGAAATGCTGACTCGATGTCACATTTTGCCAAAAAGGCACCCCTGCCAAAGCTCCGCACCAACCGCACAGCTTGATCGAATGAAGAGTACTTCACCGTGCACATCTCTTGGGGAATGGCGTCATTAACCGAAGTTCCTTTGGGATAGGACAGGTTGTGTATCATTCTAAATTCACCTGGGGCCTTCTTTGGGACAATACCCAGCGGGGAGATGTGAAGCCCCTCAATGGGCGGAGTTGCGAATGGACCAGCTACCCTGCCGGCTGTAATTTCTTTCTGTATCTTTTTAAGCGCGATGTCGGGTCTTTCTAACACTGACTTCTGGTTGGGTGGGCAACTGGAATTGGGTGTAAAAGCAATCGGAATTCTAAAACCTTCAGAAAACCCTTCCTCAAGTAGGTGAGCTGCGCGTCTATTTGGATAGAACTTCAAGAGTGCTCTCAAGGGTTCCAATTTTATCGGAGAGCATGCGAGGCCTAGGGAGATGTTAGTACCGAGCCCCGGCTGGTCCTTGGGCGGGGGCTGCGGGTCCGGCGGAGCCACCCCTGTTTCCCCGGGAGAGGTGACCCCTGCCCCCCCGAAAGGGCTGCTGCCTCCCTTTGAAGCAGTTGACCGCAGGGTGGCTGCCTAAGCACCTCTCGCATTCGTGCAGGTACTTACAGGTAACGCGCTGACAGGTACCCTTGTTGAAGTCCCAGCACTGTCTACGGCGTTGGGCCTCCACCTTACCAGCTTTTGGCTGTAGAGCGGTCTTCTTCTCGATATTGGGCCCCACATGTTCAAACCAGCAGTTGTTGTCCTTTTGGTCCCAGCGAGTTGAAGACAGCAGCGAGGCATTCCTCCGAAAGTCTTCATCATACGCCAAAGCGGCCTCATCGCCTGCCTGCTCCCGTGCCCTCCTGACGTGTGCCAGGTAGGACACGAGATGGGCGCCCCTCTTAGGATAACAACTTGACACCACAGCCATAAACACTTGATAGCCATTAAGCCAATTCTCAAAAGATCGCTCTACCCGGGGTACCCTGTACCTCCTTTTCCCATAGTACTTAATTTTCTCCCCTTTTCCCTTTACCTGGGCTGGGGGCAGCAAGGAAAACATATCCACGTAATTGCCATTCAATATCTTATTCCTCTTCCTCTTAGAGAGGTGGTTCCCCAGAATAAAGTCAGTGGCGGCGTTGGTTGAGACTTTAACATCTGGGACCAAAGCCCCATCCTTCCAATCAAGCGTGCCATTAAATGCCTTCCTGTGAGAGTTGGCCCTACGTTCATGAACCCATTGGGGAGCTCCAACTTCCTCCCCCTCCCCCCAATATGTCTCCATAGGAGCGTCACTATCCCCATCTGAAGAAGAGGTACCTGTTTCCTCCTCGGAGTCCGAAGTGTCCCTCTTTTTGCTTTTCTTCGACCGATGCTTCTTCTTCGACTTCCGCTTTCCGCCCCGTGGAGCGTCGTCACGGGGGGCCTGGTCGCTGGCAGCGGCCACCTGCTGAGGTGGCAGCTCCTCCTCGGAAGATGACTCCTCCGAGGTGCTTGGTTGACTAGGGTTATCCTGGAAAACACTGGGAACGTCAATCACCTCCTGGCGCGGGGCTGAAGTAGAGGCCACCGCTGGCCTGGCCTTTTGTGCGCTCGACCTAGGTTTTTTAGCTGGTGCCTTGCCTTTCGGTGGACCTGACTTAGATTTTTGAGTTTTGGCAGCTTGTAAGCGCGTCCGTGGCCTGCTGGGGGCCTGCTCAACCACGCTAGCTGCACTAGTGGAGGGACCATCCTGCCCCTGCTGGCTGGGGGGAGTGTCTGGTATGCAATCTTGTGGCAGCTCGACAATGTTCGGTGAGGGAGTGATAGGTGCTCTGCACTGCGCGTAGAATGCTTGCAGCGCGGAAAAGAGCTGAGCCACGACCTGCGGGTTACCTGGGCCAGTTGGCATTAAGGCGTTGCCAAGCTGAGGCTGTTGGGGGTTGCCGTTGTTCTCCATGTCCCAGCCGAAAGCTGCGCCTCAGGGAGGGGCGAAGCAAATCGGGTAACTATTTTATTTACAGTTTAACTACCTATTTATTTATTTATTTATTTATTTTAATTTTATTTTATTTTATTTATTTATTTATTTATTTTTTAGTTTTTTTTTTTTTTAAATTTATTTATTTATTTATTTATTTGTATATGTATATATATATATATATATATGTATATTTATTTTATTTATTTATTTATATTTATTTATTTCTATATATGTGATTAGTTATTTATATGTATTTAAGTGACTGTATCACTATCAATCCAGCCTGTTATAGTTAGCTGGAGGCCTGGGAAAACACGGCCAGATAAGCTGACAGGAAACAATAGCCCTAATTGCCGGTCGTTAGTCTTAAGATTGCCCTGCTTTTTTATTTATTTATTTATTTATTTATTTATTTGCTTATATTTGTTTGTTTATTTATATATTTATTTATTTATATCTATATGTATATGTGATTGCTTATTATGCTAAGTTATAGCCCAGTAAACCGAAGGATAACACAGTAAATTATAAACTGCAGTGAAATAAACCAGAAAAAACCTGCTCGCCACACCTAAAATGGCCGCCGGGGCCCTCTCGCCACACCCAAAATGGCCGCCGGAGCCTCTCGCCACACCTAAAATGGCCGCCGGAGCCTCTCGCCACACCTAAAATGGCCGCCGCAGCCTCTCGCCACACCTAAAATGGCCGCCGCGGCTTCTCGCCACACCTAAAATGGCCGCCGGGGCCTCTCGCCACACCTAAAATGGCCGCCGGGACTTTTCGCCACACCTAAAATGGCCGCCGCTAAGCAAGCCACGTGGCTTTAAAAATGGCGCCGGTCGCCTAGCAACGTGGCAACACAGGCTCCCACGTGTACTGCCTGTATTAAAAGGCCAGGTGAGGGTAAACACAGAGGAGAAAAAAAAAAAAATAAAAAATAAAAAATAAAAAATAAAAATGCCCAGCAAAACCCTCGCAGCAGCAGATAGTACAAAAGTAACCCGTTTAAATTAAATTGCAAAATACCCAACAAAGCTCCCGCGGCAGCAGGAAACACACAAGTAACCCGTTTATAATAAATTGCAAAACACTCAGCAAAGCCCCCGCAGCAGCAGACAGTCTTTTTTTTTTTTTTTTTTTTTTTTAAACAAAATATATTCCACCTTTTTCTAATAATCTGATATTGAACTTTTTCACACCATGTCTCCCATCCAATTTGAAACCACCTCAGACCCTGCTTAGCTTTGCAAATGTGCCAGCATTTTTATTGCTGCACCACCAGGGGGACTACAGGAAAACCAGCTAAATTAACAAGCCATAAAGTGAGATACAACCTGCTGGAAGATACGAAGACTCCTCTTCAAGGAGACACAGTAAAGCCACGTGGGGAGGGTTGTAGCACTGAAAGGGAGGCTGCAGGGAGGCTGCAGGGCTCGATCAGCTGGCAGTCGGGAGCGTCGCTGCTAACTCCCCTGCTGCATGGGGTTTTTTCCAGCGATGAAGGAGCCGGTGGTGAGTCACGCTGCTGAAGCAACCTAAGAGAATAAGTCCCCCCGAGGAATCTGAGCGATTCCTGCCCAATAGCCTTGTTAAGCGCAGTAGGAAAACTTTTCCTGTGGTGATTTTAGCTCGAGTAAAAATTGAGTAGTGGTGCTCCACTAAGGCTTGGAAGAAGGCTCCAGGTTCCACGAGGCTCCGAGGATTCCAGCGAGCGGAAGGATCACCTAAACCAAACAAACCGCGTCGTCTCCCGGGCGAAAAGGGGCGAGCCGAGGGCTGCCCCGACCTTAAGTGGCCTTTCTAAGGCCCGCCCCTGCCGCCAGCCGATTGGCTGGCGCCAAGGGGATGTTAATTGAGGGAATCCCGGCGGCCTCCCGCGAGGCTGGCACCAGCCTCGCGAGGGCGAGTGTGGGTGGTGTCGTGATCCCGCAACCCCCCCTCCTCCTGACGATCGGAAGGGGCATTCTAGGTTTTTTTTATTATGTCAGCTGCTCCTCCTGCTGATTTTCTGATGATCCATTCATCATTCATAGTCCATAGTTGGGCAAAACCTTTATTAGGACCAAGCAGAATGTCACAAAATAGTAAGCGTGATTTCATAATTTATGAAGAACTTTTTAGAAACATAAGAAAAACTCTACTGGATCACATGGAAAGACCTATCTAATCCAGCCAGCATTCTGCTCCCACAAAAGCCCTCCTGGTGCCTACAGGAAGCCCAAAGCAGGACATGAACCCAGCCATACTTTCCTGTTCATATTCCCCAGCGACTGGTATTTCAATGGGCAAGTGCTTGCTTTGTGGTCTTGACTGTGTGGGCCTTGATGACAACCCTCTTGTCCTTTGGGTCAAATTCAAGGGCATGGACACATTAATGGCTTAAAACACAGCAAGGTTATTTCCCCCTGTTGCATTTCAAGTGATAATAATAATAATAATAATAATAATAATAATAATAATAATAATAATAATTTATTTATACCCCGCCCATCAGGCTGGGTTTCCCCAGCCACTCTGGGCGGCTTCCAACAAAACACTAAAATACAATAATGTATTAAACATTAAAAGCTTCTCTAAGCAGGGCTGCCTTCAGATGTCTTCTAAAAATTTGGTAGTTATTTATCTCTTGGTGGGAGGGTGTTCCACAGGGCGGGTGCCACTACCGAGAAGGCCCTCTGCCTGGTTCCCTATACCTTGGCTTATTGCAGCGAAGGACCTCAGTGTGATGTTTTACATTGTTGGACACACCATTACCTATTCCTTGGTTTGCTTTCCTGTGCCTTCAACCCTTTCCAACTCCTATTCAACAATGTCATCGTATGTGCACGCAGTGTCATTTACATCTGCACAACGGATGACTAAAATGTACATGCTTCCATTTAACTGCGGCTTAAGTTATTGAGCTGGATGGAAGCTGGTTTGAGGGAAAGCATATCAAACAGCAGTACTTCTCAGGAAGCTACAGGATGGATTGCATTGATCACACCATGCATTCAAACACCAGTGCTGAGAGTGCACTGGAGCCAGAGTAAGTGGAAATGTGTGCGCAGCCCAAGTGTAAAGTAGTTCACCTATTTACCCCCATTTCACAGATGGGGGTCAGAAATGGCGACTCATTCACTCAGATCTCTTAGATACAGGTCCAACCCAAAACATTGTTTCAATATTTTAGATCTGGTTAGAACCAGAAAAGTCCATTGCTGGGCTACTCTTTCTTGCATTTGGGAGACCTATGTCAAAGCTGGGCAAGGGCCTTGGCATGTATTATAATCCACGATGTATTATTCTATTATTTCCTAACTAGGGAGACATCACAAGGCATTCATTTTTTTATTATTATTAAAATTATTTATTTGGTTTTACAATCACATATCCAACATACAACATAAAGATGAGGTTCCGTAGAATCTCCTGGACTTCTCTCCTCCCCTTTGTGGGTCCTATTGTTAATCATTTCCTCCTGCATCTTTTATAATAACCCAAATCTTCCACATCTCCATTATATCCAAAATTCACCATTAAACTCCAAGCGTTGTTCCAACGCTACTAACAATTTTAACTGTTTACAATGGTTTTTAAGATAAATTATAAATTTCCCCCATTCTTTAATAAAGTTTTGGTTTTCCTGATTTCTGATTCTTCCAGTCATTTTTGCCATTTCGGCATAATCCATCAACGTAATCTGCCATTCTTCTCTGGTTGGGACTTTATCTTCTTTCCATCCATCATGAGGCATTCAAGCCCAGAATGTGATCTGGAAAGGTTGCAACAATCCTTGTTGAAGTTAAGCAGGCCATAACATAATTGAAAGGTAGCCAATGTGGTACCCTCCAGGTGTACAACTCTAATAATACCTGACATTGTCCATGCTGGCCGATGCTAAGGGAATTCAAGTCCACATCATCTGGAGGACACCATGTTGACTATTCCTGGTCTAGACAGTGCCTATGCAGGAGTCCACCTGGAAAGCACTGCCTTGAATGATATCATAGAATAAAGGTGGGATATAGAAGCAATAAGCAAGTGTAATAATAAATAATCCAATCAGGCACCCCCCCCCCCATAATCAGATTTATGGTAGCTCAGGTGTATATGTTGCTGCTGCATATTTAATAATACTGCACACATGCTCAACAACCTGAGGGCAGTAGTCATGAGAAGACGTTAAGCTGTCATCAGCTTTCCACCTTTCAAGGTTTGTCCAGCAAGTGGGCTGGATCATGCCAGATCCTTGCTGCTCATAAGCTGTTCCCAATAACATTGAGACCTGTTTTTTCTCCTTTTGGGGTGTCCTTTGTTCTTCTTCCCTCCTTATTTGAAACTCATTTGAAAAAGAAAGTTTTACATTGCCAGGAAATGAATGGGCTCATGTTCTTGTGAGTTTTTGCAAAAAAATGAAGGAATATTGTTCATCCACAAACAGTCCACTCATTGCAAAATCGTCTGGGGGTATGATATCACCAGCTTTTCCATGGCTAAGAAACCAGGGGAGATTGGATCCTAATCCATAATGTTTGAACAACGCAACCAAAATGCGCTGGTTCCTTTCTTTGAACATAATCAGACCTACTTACCAATTATAACACACATTTAATCAATTAAGCTTTTTAAAACAATATTTATATTGTTTACTTTGACAATAGCCCTACATGGGCAAGTATTATCCTCATTTTAGAGATGGAGAACAGAGGCTGAGTGATTTCCACAAGACTACTCCTTGAGTCTATGGCAAAGTGTATGGTGGATTCTATGATCCATTTCAAACACCATGCTATGGACAACATTCTCCGCCAGCAGAGAATATCATAAACACATAGGTCCACTCAAGTGATCTGTTCCACAGTCAGATGCTTCAATGGGCACATGGAACTCTGCTACCCACAAAAAATTCCCATTAACTTCAATGGAAGAAGCTGATTCCCATTTAAAAATATGAAGCTGTTTATAAATGCTTATTTATAAACAAACAAACTCTATTTCTTTGTGTGCACAGGTTGGTCTGTTCCTGCCATCAAAAGGAATAGTTCAGTCAGCAGAACTGTGTGTACATTGGGAGAACACTCAGGGATCTGGATTCAGGTGGCTGTGATTTGGAACAATTACTGGGAATGAATAAAGGAATTGAAAATCCAAAGCATGTCCCCCGTTTAAAATGACCACTGATCCCAGTTTTTATTACATTGTAGCTGCACATTGCCCATTTGCAGTTAAAAGCATAAGATTTGTAAAATGTCACCTCTAGAAGCGCTGTGGTTCAGATGGGCTGGCTGCTTCACACTTCTTGATGCATTATTTGTTGCCGGCATTATATTCCTTGCATTACCTGAACTGGATTGTGCATAGCTCTCTCTCTCTCTCCTTCCTGCACATTTCCATGATTTATACAAATACTTTTGCAGCTATATTGTATTTTATTTTTATCTTTCACATTTTATTGGCACCAAACTACTTGTGCATTTACAGTGCTCCCATGCGTATTTACCTATTTATTCCGTGATTATTTATTGAAAGCTATCTCATGCTCAGTTACTTTCCTACTTTCTTTTGCTTTAAACATTAAACAGATGCTGTATATTTTCAAATCATTTCAACGTAATATCTGATGAGCAAATTCTCTCTCTCTGGCTTTTGCTGTGTCAGTGGCTTAGTTTTCCGGAGTGTTTGCTTCTTTCTGTGCAATCATCATAAACAAATTGTGTGCAGTCACAGGCAGGGAAAGTAAAGTCAGCTGTCTGTCGTAAACAAACCAGTGTTTCTGTTTATCAGATAAGTGTATTATTTTGGGGTTTGCTAAGCGGTTTCATTTCATCACAGGGGTGTTGAAAGCCTGCATGGCTTTTTCAAACAGATTATTAAGACACTGGAGAAAGTCAGGCCTGCCAACATCCCACATGAGAAAGCAGGTACCTGCTTGAAGGACCTCAGGCCTCATTGCTGCCTGAGTCTACCACCACCAATATTACTTCATTAGTTTACTTTGAACTTGAGAAGAGCCCGGCTGGATCAGATCAAAGGCCAATCAAATTCAGCATCCCATTTTCACAGCAGCCAACCCAGTGCCTATGGGAAGTCTGCAAGCAGGACATGAGCACAATTGCAGTCTTTCAACTTCTGCTCCCTTACAACTGATACTCAGAGGCATACTGCCTCTGACAGCAAACATGTAGCTGTTTTGAGAGCTTTATCCACCATTAATTTCTCTTAAAGCCGTCCAACTTGGTGGCCATCATGATATCTTGCCATATTTTAACTGTGCACTGCATAAAGAAGTGATGCCTGTACTAATTTTACTACCTTTTCATCTGTCTTGAATCTTCCAACATTCATTCACGAGTTTTTTTGAGATCGGGAGAAATACATCTCTCTCTTTCCACTTTCTCTACACCATGCATAATTTTAATTATAGTCTTACAATCTCGTAGGCTATTCTTTGTCAACTTAAAAGGCAAGAAAGGCTGATTAACCGAAAGAACATCCTTGAGGAACAATCACATAAGAAATGTTCACATGTTGAATCCAGTCTCCGTCCCCAATAGTTGAGCTGTACACTCGTATATTTATTCACGTGGAAAAGACGATGAGCCTGGGCATCTGTGTACACAATAGGTGAGCTGTACAAAGCAACAGGTGTAAACTCTTCACACTCCTGAACATATGTAGAGACTGCTTGTACCTGTGTAATGTGTGAGCAAGCCTCCTCTGCTTCATGGTTTCTGCATGCATAGAAGGGGGCAGTGAAACTGTGCTGCTGCCTTTGTCCCCAACAGTGTGTGTGCCACTGGCTGCACCCTTTTCATGTGCATGCATAGAAGGTATGCATGGGAAAGTGCAGGATGGTGAGGACCACTTGTCCTGCTCCCTTTGTGTGCACAGATGCACCTACTCACATGCAACGGTACACACAAAAGCACCTCTTGATAGTAGGTATGGGTGAATCAGTCAATTCTGCTTTTTCTCAGCTTCTTATTTTCCCAATCTTAAGTTCAGTTCTCTGCCTTTCTACACGAGTTCACGATTCATCAGCATTTTAGTGCAATCTCCTCCCAATATATGCATTTTTAATGGCAATTTTGCCTAATTTACGTAAATTTTCTAAGCAATCTCCCCCAATCCATGGCATTTTTTGTGTGGCATTTGAACGATTGTGCATATTTTTTTAATGCACACTTTGCCTTAGTGTATGCATTTTTGTACACTTTACTTGGCTGGAGGACGGCACCGCAGAATTCAGTAAATGCGAATTTTGAAAAATGGCTGTGTTTTAGTGTTTTCATAATAATAATAATAATAATAATAATAATAATAATAATAATAATAATTTATTATTTATACCCCGCCCATCTGGCTGGGCCTCCCCAGCCACTCTGGGCGGCTTCCAAAAGAATATTAAAATACTATGATACATCAAACATTAAAAGCATCCCTAAACAGGGCTGCCTTCAGATGTCTTCTAAAAGTCTGGTAGTTGTTGTTCTCTTTGACATCTGGTGGGAGGGCGCTCCACAGGGAGGGTGCCACTACCGAGAAGGCCCTCTGCCTGGTTCCCTGTAACTTGGCTTCTCGCAGTGAGGGAACCGCCAGAAGGCCCTCGGTGCTGGACCTCAGTGTCCGGGTAGAACGATGGGGGTGGAGACGCTCCTTCAGATATACTGGACCGAGGCCATTTAGGGCTTTAAAGGTCAGCACCAACACTTTGAATTGTGCTCGGAAACATACTGGGAGCCAATGTAGGTCTTTCAAGACCAGTGTTATATGGGTATTAGGTTGATTCCCCTTTAAATGCAAACTGAATTGCATATGGCTCTAATTTGAGCTCTTGTGAAAGGTGAGTAGTAATTTTGACTCAATAGTGATTCTTCTGAACATCCACAGGCTGTGTCCTAGTCTGTATCCTAGTAATGAGTATCTCAATATCATGTATGTCTGCAGCCTGGAAAATCCAGAAATGTATTACATAGAGATGCTTGGATTGGGATACCCAAAATGCAATCCTATGCACACTTCCCAAGGGCTGAATCCCACTGAACCCATTAGGGCTTACTTTGGAGCATAAGATGGTGCTGTTAATAGGTTACCTGGTCCCAAACATACTCACACCACCCAAATACTGACTCCGTTATATCTATATAAGGCATCCCTGGGAGAGAGAGAAACTTGGAGCTATTTACAGAAGAAGACTTATGAGCCAAACACAGCTAATTCTCAGAGGGCTCCTGTCAGCAAAAAATACTTTGGGGATTGGAGCCTAAATCTCATTGAAATTCACGCTGAGACTTTCAACAATGTTCCCCTTAATATTTTTGAAGGGTTCTTTGGGGAAATACAGCTGTTTGAAACTAAAACTAAAGATTTCATCTTACTTTATGATACCAATATTTCTCATCAGCAGTCACTGCAGAGTGACAATATTTTATTGTTCACAGGGCACCGCTCCTGAAATGTGACTTTCTTTATATAAGTCTCCAAAGAAACAAATTTCTAAAACTGTATATTTCTTGGGTGGGTTGAAGGAAGGTCTTTCTTGAATTTACTTATACCCTCTTCTTCCCAAGTACCACACAAGCACCCTTAATGGCCATCTAAGGGACAATCCTGAACACATGAGCAGATGCCTCTTGATTTAAAGGAACTTACAAGGATGTCTGAGGTGGCAAAAAGGGGACATCAAAGACAGATGTGATTATTTATCCATCTAAGGAAATACAAAAGGAGGGGGATTTCAACCAAGGAAAAGTGACATGAAGGGGGCTTTCAGAGATGAAAACGAATGCATTTTCAAATTGGAGAGAGGAGATAACTTGCACATTCATCCTGTCAAAAGAATCACTTGCACACTCTTATACCTGAAGGAGCATCTCCACTCCCACTGTTCAGCCTGGACACTGAGGTCCAGCACCAAGGGCCTTCTGGTGGTTCCCTCACTATGAGAAGCCAAGTTACAGGGAACCAGGCAGAGGGCCTTCTCGGTAGTGGTGCCCGCCCATCAGATGTCAAAGAGATAAACAACTATCTAATGTTTAGAAGACATCTGAAGGCAGCCCTGTTCAGGGAAGTTTTTAATGACTGAGGTTTTAATGTATTTTTAACCTTTGTTGGAAGCCACCCAGAGTGGCTGGGGAAACCCAGCCAGATGGGCGGGGTCTAAATCAGGCATAGGCAAACTCTGGCCCTCCAGATGTTTGGGACTACAATTCCCATCATCACTGACCACTGGTCCTGTTAGCTAGGGATGATGGGAATTGTAGTCCCAAACATCTGGAGGGCCAGAGTTTGCCTATGCCTGGTCTAAATAAATTATTATTATTATTATTATTATTATTACTACTACTACTACTACTACTACTTCTACTGCATAGTTTGTGACAGGATGGAAATTTGTCAAGAATGAGGGAAAGCCTTTTTGGTTAACAAACAAACAAACAAACAAACAAACAAACAAGAAAGACATGTGCTAACATGCTGTGGCCTGTGGGGAAGCCAAATCTCAACCAATTATCCCTGTATCTCTACCTAAAACAAAACAAGCACATATGCTGGCAGGTGGGTGTGGGAGCAGCATTTTTTGTCTAGTGCCAGGAGGGGCTAGTTCAAAGGGGTGCAGGAGAAGGACTTGTAACACTTAGTATCTCATGTCACTGATCCTAAGCAATAGATGATACTAGTGTGGTAACCTCCCCCCCCCCCAAGCAAAAGCATGCTAGAGTCTCAGTTGGCAGAGCCAATCCCTTACCAGCCACTTGGAATCCTGATTTGGACACTGCCGCGTCAGTTGTGATTCTGCCCCAATGCGAGCGTTTGTTGAAATGACAACACCATCTGATTTATTACCACCACCCCACCTCATATTACAACAACAGCATTTGGAAGACTAATCCCAATTATTATTACTTTTAAAGTCAATGGGACTTAAGCACTTCAGTCCCATTAACTGCAGTGTCTCTTAAACCTCTTCTGATTGTGCTACCGAAGTACAAAATCTATTGTTCAGTATGATGTAAATACATTGTTTGCTACATTCCCCCGCCCTCCTGCACCCGTCAGCTTCAGCTGATGAATGAACAAGTCTACAAGTCATGTCTCAGCAAAGAACTGCCATGGAGCAACAGCAAGAAGGAATACTTAAAAGAGGCACCCTGAGCAGAAAATGACAGCGTTCTGCTCTATACTCTGTCAAATGAGCCAATGTGTTCTCAAAAGTTTGTCTAGGAAAAAAAGGGTTCGCCCTCTTAACTCTGTTTTTACGATAGAATATATGGTGTGAATTTAATGTTTTTGACAGCTGGAAGGTAGGAGCTGTACAACATTCGCAGACACCCCAGAACTATGCACACAACAAGGGCATTGCAATACAGACAGACGCTTTCTGGCTTAATCAAAGTGTTGTCACGAGTCACAGCAGAAGAAAGCCATAACTAGTGTTTAAAAGGAAACAATAATGGGCCAAGCTGTCGTTGTGGATCTCTTCTCTCAACCACCTCAGCCGTGCAGACAAACCTGCTTGTGTTGGTTCCCAGCACACAGTCACAAGTGTGTTAGGTTTTAGACATGCTGCTGCAAATATTGCTCTTTGAGTGAGGGCTGTGTTCTACCTTTGCTATCAGAGGCAGTAGGGCTCTGTGCACCAATTGCTGGAAATCACAGCTGGGCAGAGTGCTTTTGTGCTTGAGCCCTGCTTGTAGACTTCCCAAAGGCATCTGATTGAACACTGTGAGAACAGGGTGCTGGACCAGCCAGGCCTCTGACTGATCTGGCTAGGCTCTTCTTATCTACTTAGGAGTGTTACCCACGGAGTATGCCCAAATCAAACCCCTGCACATGTTTGCTGATCCACACAGCCATCTCACCACAGGCAGATGTGGATGGACACCAACATGCGGAAGGCATTTTCTGTAGCTGCAGCATGTTGTTGTGATTGGGTGGCTAGGCTTGGAGGTGGGACACAATCCAGGGAAACGGAATCCTGCTGCGCTCCTTCATTCAAGCTTCATTCAAGCATGCCCCTTTGGCCTGCGTTTCCACTGGGAAATTTTACCTTTAGCAATGCATGCTGATACAGTCTCCCCTCTTCCCCTCTTTGTGTTTATCTTTCAGAAAAGCTTATTTCCTTGGCATGCAGAGGCCCAGGAGATGACATCATCAGTAGAGATGAGGTCATTGCCCCTGCTGTGGAATAAGTGGCAGTGCTTTGTGTCTTGTGCCCTACACTACCCCCAGTCATCCAAAGAGATATTTCACTTCCTGGGGGGACAACCCAGTGATAGTTTTGTGTACGTACAATGTGCCTTAGATTGCAAGCTTATGGTCACTTACTTGCAAGTAAGCCCCATTAAACATGGTGTGTCTCACTTCTGAGTAAACGTGCATAGGATTGGGCTGTTGAGAGCGCAGTTAAGCTCCTTGGTTCCAGTGATTCCAGTGGTATTTATGGAAGCCTAAGCAGTGACGGAGCTTCATGCTCAAGCACCGGGGGGCGGAGAGCAGGCGGGGGGGAGGCTGGTGCGTATCCTGGGGGTGTGACATGCTGCCTGCAGGAGCGTGGCACCCAGTGCAGGTGGGGCGGCAGCTGCAATGGCACCCCACTGGGATTGCACTGCCGGGGGCGGTGCACTCCCCCCACACTCCTCTTCCTCCGCCAGTGAGCCTAAGTCTTCAGCTGTTTCAAGAGACTTCCAAATAGCCATTTAATTTACAGATTGCTACAATATTTTTGGAGAAATTTTATCACATGACATCTGAAGCACATTCATTTGGAATTAAGTAGAGGTTGGGACAGGTGGAATTGACCTGCATCCCAAGTAACGGAGAGAGGAAAAAGCTCTATGGTTTAAATGGCATCTTGATTTTGAAGCTTAAGTAATAGGCACTGGGTTCTCTCCCCGCCCCCAATAGACTTTGTTGTTGTTTAGTCATTTAGCTGTGTGTCTGACTCTTTGTGACCCCATGGACCAGAGCACGCCAGGCACTCCTGTCTTCCACTGCCTCCTGCAGTTTCGTCAAACTCATTTTAGTAGCTTCGAGAACACTGTCCAACCATCTCGTCCCCCAATAGACTTTGTATTCTGCTAAAAATGCATTTATTTATTTTTTGGTCCCTTCTGAGGTGCTGTACTAGAAGTAGTCACTATATTTGATTGTATCTTATATGAAGTAAAACTCACAGGTTTTAAGGTCTTCAGTATTTAATCCAAGGACAGATGAGACATTTACATTTTAGTAGCGCTCAGTTATATACCTGACATAGAAAAATGGCTGAAATCCTTTTTATCAGATCAGAGAATTGGCATTAAATGACAAAATATTAGTCAGGCGATAGATCCACAAAGCCTATAAGTTCTGAAGCAGCTTCATTAAATCTATTTCTTTTTTAGGGGACAGAAGGGTATTGTCTGATGCTGCCAGTTATTTGAGGCACGGGGAGTGGTTTTCTTTCTTTTTTTTGAAAGAATGCTGCCAGATACTTTATCCATCTGTCCATTTTCATATTTATTGTTTTCCCAATCACTTTATCCATCCATCTGTTCATCTGTGTAAACCCATTTTTTAAAAATTTTAATTTTTATTTATAGACTGACCTTAATAAACTCTCTTCAAGTACCGTGTGTTTATCACTGTCATGGATGAAAACATTATTAATGACAGGCGAGTTGAACAGGGAAGATGACTACCCTTTAAATTCCTTTTCAGCTGACTGGGCCGGAGCAACTCAGCTGGTTAGAGGTGGCTCCGATCGATAAGGTCAGAGTTCAGTCACTGTTCCCATCACTTCTATCATCCCCATCATTGCCAGCTAACGATGCCTGCAGGTGGAGCGTTGCAGCTTTCTACATTTATGAATTGCCTGGCTTTCATATTGAAGTCTCATCAGCCCTGCAGGATTTAGAAACACACAAGCACACACACACCACATATTGCTATAGATGCTTATTTTGAAATGTGTACAAGTAAAGACATAGAGGTCAATAAAGAGGAAGAAGAAATCCAGAGTGTTAGAGGGGGAAAGGTGTACTCTAGTAGCTTGGAAAGGAGCAGTAATTGTACTTTGGGAAAAAGTGCAAGAAAACTCTGGTTGCCGTATTTGATGAAATTTGGCAAGATTCATTTAAGTTCTCTACAGGATCAGGCTAGGATCCACAAACAACCCTGACACCTCTGGACTTCCCCCAGACATCAGCTTTAAAGCAAGCAAGCAAGCAAACAAACAAACAAACAAACAAACAAACAACAATTCTATGGTCATGATTTGGAGCCCCACCACAGAGAAGGAAGACAGAGGAGAGAAAGCCAGTGCTGAAACTGTGGCTTGGGGAAGAAGAATGAGATTGGTTGTTATAGGGCATTCCTTCCTCAGCCCTGCCAGAGATCCATCAGATGTGTGGCTCTGTAGCTGAGGGAAGCTGTATGAATGGGGTGATGGTTGGGCAAAACAGTAGCAGGGAGGATGGACTTCCCTGCACTCCAGGGAAGGCTCCTTTTTGGAGTTTTCCTTCTGCTGTCAACCAACTCCCCCTGCCTCCAGCTTCCTATTCTCCTTGTGGGTGGGCTCCTCACCTTCTGTATGGGATGGAAGTTCTGATTGTGTCTCCACTTTTTAATATCTTCTGGGTTTCTTTAATTAAAAGAAGCATGATGTTACAAAATTTCACACTGTATCTGTCAGGAGTCCAGGTTCCCAGCTTGATAACACAGTAAGCGTAGGTAATTAAAAAGGAGGATTTATTGCAAAAACAGACAGCTAGCTCCAGATGACTCTAACAAAGCCTCCGGCATCATTACTCAAGATGACCCTTCTGAAGATTCCTTCCGGTTTCTGCAGAAGATATTGTACTTTCACACCTTATGTCTCTTGTTTTGTTTCCTGTCTAACACCCCTCCCATTCGCCGACTCTTCAGACTTATTGGATCAGCTCCAGCCTCTTCCTTTTCCGAGAGACTGTCCCTGTGTCTGTGCGTGCCTGTTGGAACTTCCTGAGATCTTTGGCTGTGTTCCAGCCTGCTCTCAGCTACTGCCTTATCAGCTTGCCCATCAAGGTCAGGAAGAGCCAACATCTGCAGCTGCTGGCTCTTCCCTGGCTCTTCCCTAAACCTCTCTGTTCCTGGCTGCTCTTTGCAGTTGGCTGCAAACCTTCACTAGGAGCTGGCTCGTTCCTGATAGTATCCCTTGGCATTTGAATTTGAATTTCAGAACAGGGGGTGTAATTAAGATAACAGTAAGATTAGGGTTCTATCAGCACAAAGGGTTTTCCTTTTGCGGTGGAGCCCTCTCCCCCTCTCCACCCCCTGCACACATCCATAATCTACTGGGTGTTCTCCTAACCCTCTAAAGCAGATCTGGGGAAGGCATGGGATGTGCATGGGGGGGAAAGGGCGGGAATTCCCATTGCATTAGTGAAAATCTTTGTGTCTTAAATAATTCTTGATTTTTATTTTTATTTTAAATTTTGCTTATATACACCACGACTCTGTTCCTCTTACTTTCGAGAAAAACATCATTGAGCAAGCACACGTAGCATTGCACAGATGCGAATGGCGGCACTGACTATATCAACCCAAAGATGATGATGTTCCTTTGTCTCATAGTGTGCATTACCGGGTACCCATACATCCATATAGCTGTGTTTAATAGGAACTGACATTGTGGACTGCCCATTCTTGTGGAAGTTCACAGGAGCCAACTCTACATTTTTCAATCTGCCACTTTCTCTACCAAGCTTACCACGAAATTTCAGATATGACTATAATAGTTGTTTTTTTTTTATTTTTACTGAAAGAAACTCTAATACAATAGCTCATGCAAAATATTTGTTTCACTTCCACCACTGCCAAGAGGTGACTGGGGCTGCTGTGAGATCAACTCTTCAGCATCCGATTCTTACGTGGAGGCATTCTTTTACTGTAGGCGAGTTGCAGAGATGATTGGTTATTTGACACTTGAAGGCATCTTTATATTTAAGCATTAGCCTGGGCAACAAGGACTTGCATGCAGGGAACAGGCTGATAGAGTACTCCATCCCTCCTCTCTGCCCAGCATAGAAACCAAAGAGGATACAAGAAGGGGGAAGCCCCCTCTTTGGTGCTCAGCATAGATATGGGCTGACTCTCCACCCTCAGGCTCACAATCTACAAAGACACTACACATGAGGAAAAAGGAATGGGAGGGAGGAAGGGAATGCAAGCTCCTAAAGCTGTGCCAATTTCAGGGGCAGTTTTGGCTGTTCTGCTCTTGATGAAGAGCAGTCTTCTCCCCCCCCCCCGAAGGACCTTCTCCCCCCCCCCCAGATCTGATTCAGCAGCAGAGCTGGTGACAATGTCCAGGCCAGGATGACAGAGCAGTTCCTGCCACACGGTTCTTCCCTCAGACAGCTGACTTGAGGGCAGTTAGAATCCACACAGGAGGGGACCTGATGCAGTTACCCTCCTTCCTCACAGATACCAGTGACCTTTGTGGGCTTATTTACAAGGCTACCATCAGCTTAAATTTCTATTAAAACTCTCATAGTTTTAAAAGGGACCTGTGCAAGCTTCCCAGAGGATGATGTACAAGGGTGGGGTCCCTGTAACCTTCCTGGTGTTGCTGAACTAGGACTCCTTTCACATTGAGCACAGTTGGGTGGGGAACCTGTGGCCCTTCAGATACAGTCAGACAGCAGTTCTCAGTCAAGGCAGCCAATGGCTAAGGATAGCAGTTGTAGTGGCAATCTAAAGGGTCACACGTTCCCCATCCCTGTTCTAAGTAGACCAGCTGATAGGATATTTTGCCCAGATTTTCTTGCCTAAAGCAGGTTACTGAAAACTTCAACTCAACAAGTAGAATTGGAACTTTCCCCTAACCCAAGGCAGATTTTATGTTTTTATATTTTTCTTATCTAGCCTCACCTCTTGACAACATTTGAAGCTTGCCCACATGGTGTTTCTGTAGATCAACAGATCAGGTTCCATGTAGGCCCTGTAGGATAATGATGGATCACTTGGTGGAATAATATATGATATTCTGGTAGGCAAGCTGACTGAATCACAACTGGTTTGTGGATATGGACGCCCAACAAGCTACATATCCTGGGGTAATCCTATAGACATCAGTGAGACTATACCAGAGTAAGTTGTTGGTATAAGCTCCTGGGTATGCCCCGCCAAAAAAAAAACATGGATAAGTGACACTAGACCTACTACTTAATTACAGGCAAAAAATATATGCTGACAAAATATATCTCTGTAGCACCTTAGGAATTGTAGTAAAAGTCACATTAATTTCAAAATCATACATTTCTGGGGGGAGCTGAGTTCAGATTTATGGGAGATAATGGTTAAAAGGTGGCTATAAATGCTTTATGAGTTCAGTAGGTTGACATAAGAGCCAACCTTGCTGGGGAAAAAATTACATTTTTTATGCAGGCAGCTTCAAATAGGTTTGACAAATATTTGGTGAGACAACCTAAGCCTTGTGTTTTATCTTTGGGTGGTATAGCTGGGGACTTTATTTCCTGTTACGGTGACACTGTTTGATTATTCAAGATATTGTGTGTGTGTGTGTGTGTGTGTGTGTGTGTGTGTGTGTGATGTTGTTTGATCCCAAGTTGTATAAGAATCATTAGAATGCTGAGCTTCCTAGCATGGATCTTAATATTGGCAGTCGTGACATAAAAACTGAGCCCCAGACGTATTTAATCTAATATCTATAATTCTGACAGTGAAATAAGCAACACAAGTGCATATGATAGTTTGTGACACACAATTTTAACTTCATTCAGTCACTTTGCTCTTGAGCCATGGTTACCTGCAGGATAGGGCAATAAAACAAGGATGTACAAGAATGTGTCAAACGTAGGGCTTCCCTAAATTACACTCGGAGGCACAGATTAATACATTTAATACATTCCAGTCATGAGTGAAGTACTTATAGCAGCGGCAACGTGCTCCTTCAGTGATATCATTCATGGGAATGAACTACAGCTAACAGTGACAAGCTGGAAAAATGCCCCCACTTTTCAAACTGTACAAATGGCATTTGGACACAGTAACTCAAAACTGGACACTTCATTTCAAGTTTAAAGCTAGTGGCCCAGTCAAAAGCTATTACTCCATCTTCTTTATTTGTAGTCCATGCTTTTGTGCTCTTTAAGAATCAAATAAATACTGGTGTAATGGTTAGCAACTGCCACTTCGACGAAAAATACTGCTAAATTCACCAATAAGTCTTCTTTCTACACACTCAAATTTATGACACTGAGAACTGGAGCCGTTCCTATTACGATGTCTGGTTAGGGGGGCTTCTTTTTGAATGCAGAAGGAGGCTCATTTTAGTGATAAGGGTTTAAACCTGATCTACTATTTCTTTGCTTCCTTATAATACATCTCTCCCCCCCCCCCACCGAGGACTGTGAAATAAACAATCAATACCTGCAAGCAAAGGCATACAGAGCTAATCCAGTCTGCTTTGAAGTTTAGTAAGAAGCACATCATTTCATTGTTGGGATACTGGTTTCCTTGCCACAATCTGTATTTACGATTATTGAAAGGGTTCATTATTATCCCAAACACAGAGCTTTGAATCGGCCATCTAACACACCATCGTTTTGCAAATATATGAACAATACACTGATGAGGAGGGGTTTTTTTTAGCGTGAGGACCAGAATTCATTCATTTTAGGCAACCTTCTCAGGGTTGGAGGGATGTCACTGGTGGCTGTAGCCGGAAGCAAAAGTGGGTGGAGAAACTAAAGCTAATTAAAAAAAAAATTACAGCAGGCTTGTTTCTTCAAACACCTCTCTGTCCTCTGTCCAGGTAAGCAATTTGCATTAACAGAGGCCAAAGACACATTATAGCCAAGCATAAACACTCAAGGAAGATGCCAAGCAAAGCTGGTGAGGGGTATGGCCTGAGGAGAAGGTTGTGTCTGGGGAGGGCTTGGAGAGAGTCCTGAGGTCCAGATGGAGAGGCCCAGAGGACACTATTTGGTCCCCAGGCCTGAGGTCTCCCATCCATGAAGTAGTAAGTAGAAAGGTGTGCACACTGTTACAATTAACACTATGGTATCATGTTTTTGAGTTTTACCTTTACCAACAGTGATGAGTCTGGAGACATGGAGCAACATCCAAGTCTGTGTCATAATTTAACCAAGCAGGCTTGTTCCCACTACTTCCATTGCTCTGTAGTTGTAGATGTTGGCCTACTTTGCCACACAGTTGAAAGCTAAGGAGATAGCAGAGTTGTAATGATTTTGAAGTATTTGTTGATCATAAAAACAGAAGGTCCTTCAGTGGCTTTCATGTACTCAGAATTAATCAAAGACATGCCGTTGTGAAGGAGCAGGTCAATACTCAACTATAAAAACCCTACATTGTGGAGAATACTTGGGAATAGAGGCACTTAGCTTGAAATTCATGGCGTGAATTCATTGATTAGAGAAGGAGGAGGGGTGAAAGGGTGGTGGAACATTACAAAATGTGTTGACATTACATGACTAGTATCTTCTCCTTAGTCTATGCTTGTATATTCAAACTTACCTCGTCCTACACATCAAACACATTTCCGCTTAACAATTCTCCCTGGTAATTGTAAGACAGTGAACCTGGTAAGCTTCTGAAATTTTTGCATCCTGAAAGGTGTGATGAAAAATGACCATCTTCTCCATTATTTCTCCAGCAGGTAATGTTGGAGAAAGAATAGCAGCTTGTTTGGAAAGGGATGTGGCTCAGTAGTCGAACATTCTTCCATGCAGCTGGCCCCAGGTTCAGTCCTAAGCATCTCCAGGTTATGTTGAGGAAGAAGGTCTTCTTATCTGAAACCCTTTAGAGCACAAGTCTTTGTAGCCACTATTGGATTAGATGAACCAATGGTCTGATTCAGTATAAGGCAGTTTTCTGTGTTCTATGTTCATCAGCATAAGTATTTGAAGAGGGTCAGCTACCCATTGGCCTGAGGCCGTCTGGCATCACATGTTCTCTGACCCAAGCCGAATAACCATTAATGAGCTATGGTTATCCCCTCTCCCCAGTTCACACTGGAACTGAATGGTTCATTCCATGGCATACTTAGTTTCACCTAACAGCAAGTCCAGCTTAACTCTCAAAGCAAAAATCTATGGATTTGCTGCGGCATATATATGTAGTTATATGTGCAGCAAAAATCAGAACATGGTTTTTACTTTGAAGCTAATCAGTCACTTGCAGTATGAAGCCTGTCTTTGCAGGTTGATAGTGTTAGAATATGAGCACTGGAAAGATTTGTGTCACTTGCCATGAATTTCACAGGCATTAGGCACCAGGTGAAAGCATTTCTCTATAAACCAGGCCTTTGGCTGATTAAACAACTTACGGACTTTGAATTGTGTTTGTGGGAGGGGCGTGTTACTGGTTTGTTGGTTGGTTTAGTTATGTATTTTCTGTTCTTGTTTTGTATTTTTATGTTGTGAACCACCCTGTGATCTTCAGATGAAGGGTGGTATACAGATAATGGTGATGATGCTTATCATCATCATCATCATCATCATCATCATCATCACATTTATTTATCTGCTTTCTAGATAGTGCTCCATTGAATTGGTTGTGTTATCTGGACTCCAGCAATGATGCATCATGGTTTGAGTACTACAAAAGAAAAAGAAAATAGATTTCTGAAACAGAGGTGCTTTCCTGAGGAAGGGTACCTGGTTCTCATACCACACACAAGGAACAGCTGTGCATTTGCTGCAGTATAAACTGGAAAGGCCTTTAGAAGTGATATGTGATAACTATAAGAGGAGAAAGATAAATCTGAAAAAGGAGACTGCTAAGACAGGTTGTGTCAACCCATTTTGTAATGCTCTTCTACCTTTCCCTCTCATCTTAGGTAAGCAATGAATTCACATCCTGGATTTCAGATGAAGTGCTATAAGCAGTTTACATGTATAAAACCAATTACAAATACACACACACACACACACACACACACACATTCCACACTATTCACTCAATTTGGGCTTTTTATAGTTGAGTACTGACTCTTTACAATGGCATGTTTTTGATTAAGAAAGCCACTGAAGCACATTCTGTTTACACATTTGTAAATAAGGGACCAGCAACTAAAATAAGGGATTTTCCAGGCACAGGTATGTTCAACTTCTGAGCCCCTCCGAGCCAAAGGCAGAAAGCCCAGCCAGCAGCCAAATGAAGCCTCAAGCGGTGGTTCCCACAGCGCAGCAACCCGGAAAAGGGGATGCAGCAAGGAAAATCACCATCACCTCTCCGCTGGGAAGCGCTGAGCAAAGGCGAGTCCCCAGGCAACATGGCCAATTTGATTGGCACAAGGCATGCAAGCTCCACCCCCCAGTCGTTCTTAGACTCCTTATTGGGTGAGCAACACAGCCAAGCAACACAGTTGGAACCTCCCTCCTCCCTGGCTGGCAGGGAGGGAGGGAGAGGAGCTGCTTCCTTTGAAACCCAGGAAATTTAAGGGACTTCATCAATAAGGGACAGCAGTGGGACACGGCGCTGGGATAAGGGAGTTTCCCGCCAAATAAGGGACGGTTGACAGTTATGGATTCTCTGCATTTCTAGGTGAGGCAAAGCACAATGGCTTTGCATTGTGAAGTCTCACAAGGTGAAGAGAATCTTCTTATCATCTCATTAACAATGCCCATTTGTAAATGGCGCAGATGCTTCTACGCTCTGACATCTTAACAGCTTTTTAACTGCAGCTAAGGGCATAACATTCACTGCCCTGCCCTCCATTCTTTAAAAGCATAGATCTCTTTTGTCTTCCTCCCCCAAAGGCTGGTTGTCTAAAAGGGCCACTGACTATGAAACAGTATCTGAGCAGCTTTGATCCCAGACTAGTTGAGGGCAGTGCTTTAAAATTGCACCATCCTGTCAGACCTTGATGATGCCATCAGAGCCGTTTTCTCCCGCTTTCACTCTGAATGCTTCCTCTCACCTTCCCTCATTGTCTTCTTCTCTCTTGCCCTGGGGTTAGGATAGTTATTGTGTATGGCTGAGCAAAAGAAGTTCTGGCTGAGTGACTGCATTCAGCAGTTGAGAAATCAGACGCAAAAGAGAGGACAAGGAAAATGAAAAGCCACCTGCACTGCACCACACACACCTTGGGGAATATTATGAGCAAATGCTGAATTGGGGATAAATCTGGGAATATCCATGGAAATGCTACAGCAGAAATATGTCTCAATAAAGAGGAAAAATACATGCAGTGTCTAATCTGGAGACATTTCTAGGCAAAAGGTAAAAATAAATACATGAGCACATGAATTTGTCTATACAGTCTCTCTCACAACTGTGTGTCTTTATATACAGTGGTACCTCGGGTTAAGAACTTAATTTGTTCTGGAGGTCCGTTCTTAACCTGAAACTGTTCTTAACCTGAGGTACCACTTTAGCTAATGGGGCGTCCCGCTGCCGCCACACGATTTCTGTTCTCATCCTGAAGCAAAGTTCTTAACCCGAGGTACTATTTCTGGGTTAGTGGAGTCTGTAACCTGAAGCGTCTGTAACCCGAGGTACCACTGTATTTTAGTTATATCTTACCATTTCTCCATAGAATGCTAGCTTGCACCAGCTGCCAGTTTGTTTCTGAGCCAAATTCAAACGGCTGGTTTTGACCTGTGAAGCCTTGCATGAAACACTGTGGACCATCTCTACCCATACAAATACAGTATATCTACACTCTGCCAACATTACATCTGAGGCTCTTCTCTGGGTGTCCCCTCTAAGATATTTTGGAGGGTGTCACTGAAAAACAGGCCACCCAAACCCCCTGGTCAACTGCTCCCCAGGGAAGTGTGCCTAGTGCCAATTTTGTCATCCTTCTGGTGCTGAGTGAAAATATTGTTATGCTCCTGAGTATTTGGATAGCACTGATGCCAAGGCTATTTGCTGGCTATTGTGAGTTCATCCTATGTGGAGTGGGGCCTATTTTGTGCTGTTTCAGAAGACAATTTCTTTGGATGAGCACTTAATTCATCCAAAGAAATAGTTAACTCCATTTAACAAACAATATGATTAAATCTCATAGCTTAACACTGGATGGGGGCAGCACTTGTCTACAAGAACACAGGGCACAGTGAGGGGAAGTTTAAGCTAGAAAAAAGCACTTTTGGGGAGGCCGCGATCTTGCGTGGGTCACATAACTTGCGGATCCAGATGATGGCATCCTGGATTTGTGCTGCATCGTGATGGAAGTATGTTGGTTCAATCACCGCCATCTCCACAAACATCTGGAAGAGAGCCCTGTTGAAGGCTTAGAAAGCCATTGCCACTGATGGGCCAATGGATAAGGCAGCTTCTTATATTTTTCCTGTTTGCTAAGATCATTAATGTCATGTGTCATCAGGTCCTCAAAGATAGCGACTGGCCCCAAAATCACCCACTGGGTTTCATGGCTGAATGGTGATTTTAACTTGGGACTCTTTCTAGTCAAAGTCCAACAGTCAAAGCACTACCTCAGGGGTAACTGTCATGGTGCCTTCTGAATGTTGCTGGACAGGCTACAACTTGCCATTAGCCCCAGCATGTTGGCTCTCTGATTGGCAGTTTTAAAACACATGGTTTAATGACAATAACAAAATTAACTTGGTCAATGCACTTAACCTGTTACTTACTGCTAGTTGCACCGACTACTTTGCAGTGTGGCATCTTTCCTTTCCTTTGCATCACTACAGGATAATTTTTTTTAAAAAATGAATAACAACTTCAGATTTTGGTTTTCTCTAATCCTAACTGAGAAATAGAATGAATCAATATGCTTTCCAAAGTTACGCTAAAAGAGGTTTACTTTTGAAATGTGACACTCTTGAGAGACCAGTAGAATAATTTTAGAAAGTACTCTATGCACATTAATGTCTTTGTAGGAAATATATATTTGAGAATAAATTGATAAAATAATTGGATTTCATGCACAGAAATACAGATTTTGAGATAGTGAAGGTGCTCCCTCACTACTGATTTCTACAGAGAAGTCAGGTTTTCTTTGTTCGGTAGTCCTGAAGAGCTTGTAGTGCTTATTTACATATGAAAAGAGAAGTTTATAAAAGAGCTTTCCTCTTTTAAATTATTAACTATTAGATGGACTAAAATCTGCCACCATTATCATCCTATAGATTGACAAAACGGCATATGGATCATTTTTAAGCTGAGGGTTAGTTTCTTTTTAAAGAGAGAATTGTTTTAGTTTTTGCAGGAAATTAATCAGGGGAATGGGCTTTGTAGTGCTTGGAGCACATCTAATCTGTCCTTTGTTCAAATTTGCCTTGCTCCAATTCCTAGCAATTGTAGACAACATCGCCTTTTGTTGGCGAGCCACTTGTTACATGCATAATTAGAGACCTCAGTAGCTGTGTTTAAAGAAAAACTGTTTTCCAATGTAATGTGTGATCTTGATAATAGTATTTTCATCAAAGGTAGCAATTACATTCATTAAGCCAGGACTGGCATGGCAGCAAGGAAATTAAGTGGAAGGTGAATAAAAAGCTCTCCCATTTCTTTCTTCCTTTTTTCTTTCTGTCTTTCTTTAAAAAAACACAAAAAACCTCTCTTTATAAGTTGAAATGCACCATGTTGAGCTGTTACTGCAAAATACATACTGAATATGGCAAAAAATAATAATAAAGTCCCCTTAACCTTTCTGAATAATGATCCTGCAGATATCTCAGGGACATCTACTATAGCCGCACTTTTCAAATGAAAGGGCTTGAGTCTACATTAATTTCTTATGCAAGTTTTAAACGAGCTCAACATACGATGCAGGTCTTTAAAGGCTCCAGGGCTCAGTAGGATTAATTCACTGTTCTTTTCACACATAAATTAATTGTTTTGTGTTCTCAAAAACCGCAAACAGCACATAAATCAACCAGTTTAGAAGACAGGCAAGGCTTTCATTATCTGTTCAGAAATTATTATGGGGTACCTTTTAAAAGAGAGAGGAGGGGAAAACCAGAAGCACTGCAGAATTAGGCCTTAGTCTGTATTAATTAACTCTATCCTGAATATGAAGCAATAGCCCTGAGAAATTTAGCTCTGGAAAGGAAATGTTCTAGAACAGTAATGGAAGACTGGACTCAGATAAACATGAAAGACTTGATGCTTCCTTTCTTCCCCAAAGGTAACTCAGGGTGTGGGGCCATATGGCTGTCCCAGAGCATATAGACAAAAAGGGGCACAATATGCACAGATTGGAAGAGGATTAAAGGATACTTACTTGGTGGCTAACTCCATAAACTTGTTTAATGGAGCTGAGCGCCATTAAACAAAACCAAAAAAATAGCAAGGGGGAGTTTTCAAGTAGTGAAGTAGTAGGAGAGGGCTTTTGTTTTTTGTTTTACTTGTCCTTCAGCCATTTCTCTGCTCCAAATTGCCTTGTAGACACATCTTTCTCCCCTGTGAGTTTCAAAGCACGCATTGACAATCGGTGTGGATCCTGCAGCCTTCCAGATGTCGTTGGATTCAAGCGCCCATCAACACTAGCCAGCAAGGCCGGGAGTGATGGGAATTGGAGTCTAGTGACATCTGGAGGGCAATAGTTTCCCTCATAGACCCGTGGTTTGAACTTTGCAGTGGTGCTGGAGATGTTACAACAGTTCCTAAATTTGTTGTGTGTTGAAAGGATGCCATGTTACAAGGGCTTTGCTCGGTCAAGTTCATGTAGACCTAAGCAGCAAGATAGTTGTCAGAGGGGAGCATCTGATGAAGCTGCTTCTTCATGGGACACGGTTCTCTTCAATGCAACTTGAGGGCACATTAGGCGTCTGATAGCCAGTCTCTCTTCTCCAGGGACACCTGAAAATGGCATACCCTCCAAGTGTCCCAATATTCCAGGGACAGTCCCAGAATTATGAAAGCCATCCCGGCTTCTAATTTGATCCTGGAATGTCCCTATTTCCCCTGCCAGTGCTACTGCCACTGAACCTGGGGTGGAGGATGAGCTGGCGCTTGTCTTGAGCAACAACAGTGAGAGCATCCTGCTGCCTCTCCATGGCTGCTGTTGCTGGTTTCCTCCTTTGGGCAGCTTGTAGGTGAGGAGAAGCTGCCACAGCCGAGGCCCAGCCCCACATGATGGGGCAGGCAGATGGCAGGGCCACCCTGAGATTAAAGAGGGAGCTGAGTGCAAAGAATATTTTATTTTATTTTATTTTATTTTATTTTATTTTATTTTATTTTATTTTATTTTATTTTATTTTATTTTATTTTATTTTATTTTATTTTATTTTATTTTAAAAAATATTTTTTATGTCCATGTCTAATCTTTCCCCCTTCTTATTGAAATGTGTTTTTCTTTTTTGTAAATCTAACAAAGAATAAAATAAAATCAGAATTAAGGGCTTTTCTCAGGACAGTGGAAGGAGTGTGTCCTGTTGGTACCGTGGTGGTGGCATTCGCCCTTCTTCTGATAGAAAATGCTTGGAGGGGAGGGAATGGGTTGAGGAGGGTCCGTTGTGGGCGAGTGAGAAATATCCCTCTTTTCTTCTGAGGAATGTTGGAGGGTATGGAATGATAATTCAGGGTAGGTGGGCTGGAGTTTCAAGGAGAGTCATAGGAGCCAGGTGAGGGGGGCCCTGGGTGCTCCAATGTTCTCCATGAAGGGGCTGAGCACCCACATTTTTTTGAGTCAGGGCCATACATGTCATGGGGGCTGGCACATGTGACATCAGCACACCTGCTGACATGCGCACCTGACACTGCAGGGTGTGCTGACATCACGCACACATGCTGCAGGGCATGCTGATGTCAGATGCATATGTGCATGTGGTGTGTGTGGCCCCAGGCACCCACGGTCCCAGGGCCAAGCCGGTAGGCATGAAAAGAGTTCTCAGCACCTCACCCAACTACCTTCCGATTTCACAATAGTACCCTTGAGTTCTGTTTTGATGTCCAAATGCAGGCAGCTGTTAAAGTGGGGTCTATCACAGAAGTTCTGCATAGCTCTTTAGGCTATATTCCCCATTAGAATATCTAATCTCTTTATCAAAACAGTTGATATGTATATTTTAACCTTTCTTTTTAAGTAATGGTATCAGTACAATCAGGAAATGTAGGTGAGCCCATCATCAGTTGTGTTCTGAATCACTCTTTTGTTCTAGCTGATGTTAGAGAGGTGGGATAAAAATATATACCGTATTTTTCGCCCTATAGGACGCACTTTTTCCCCTCCAAAAATGAAGGGGAAATGTGTGTGTGTCCTATGGGGCGAATGCAGGATTTTGCTGAAGCCTGGAGAGCGAGAGGCATCGAGCGGCGGGAGTTCCCGCGGGCTCACAAGGCTTGCGGGCAGCAGCCTGCAGTCCGAAGCACGGGGTGCCCTCCGGAGGACGCCCTGTGCTTCGGGAAGGTGTCCGCAAGCCTCCCGCGCCTGGCGGGAGGTCCCGCCGGGCTCGCAAGGCTTGCAGGCAGCAGCGTGTTCTGGGGGCTGTGGGAAGCTCGGGCTTCCCCCGCACCAGCCCCGCGCCTGGGGGGGAAATATTTTTTTTTCTTTACCCCCCCCCCCGAAAAAACTATGTGCGTCCTATGGGGCAGTGCATCCTATGGGGCGAAAAATACGGTAAATGACCCATATCTGGTTTGACTGTAGGATGGATCTAATTCTATTCGTGGGACACTCTCCTGCAAGGAGAGAAGTGATTGATTTCCATCCTTCTTTCTATGCGTGGCACCTCCCTAAAAAGAGAGTTGGAGGATCTTCTGAAACAAAAAGGGAAGTGATGTGGGGGGGTGTTTGTGTGCATATAAAAACTGGTGAAATTACCTTCTCTCCTTTTTTCACTGAAAGCTTCTACTGGATTGGATTTCTTTTCAAGGCGTGTCTACATGCAACCCTATATACTGAATAGTTACAGTCAAAAGTCTTCTGTACTTTCAGGGGTCACCCTATTCTCCAAGAGCTAGCAAAATGAAATGTATTTAATGTATTTAAATGAGGTTTATTCTGCTCCTGACAAGTGAATTTGCATCTTCCTTCCTTCCCTACTTCCTTAAAATTTGACCTCCCGGAGTGAGATGTGGGGTCCACAATCCATCCAACCTGCCTGTAGTCTACTCTTTTATTGTATTTTCCATTTATTAACAAATCACGTTTTTGAAGAGATGGCTATTCAGTTAACAGGATTTGTTACCACCAAGAGCAGATAAGCCTACATCTACTGCTAAGTTACAGATAGGTAGCCGTGTTGGTCTGCCATAGTCAAAACAAAACAAATTCCTTCCAGTAGCACCTTAAAGACCAACTAAGTCAGTTCTTGGTATGAGCTTTCGTGTGTATCTGAAGAAGTGTGCATGCACACGAAAGCTCATACCAAGAACTGACTTAGTTGGTCTTTAAGGTGCTACTGGAAGGAATTTGTTTTGTTTTATCTACTGCTAAGTCAACTAGAGATGAATTAACCTTATAGGAATAATTGATAACAGAAGACTTTGCTTCTGGGTGAAAGCAAGTTGGACCAGATGGTCTTCAGAAAATTTGTAAATTTATGCAATTGCCTTATACAAGGTTCTAGCTTAGTGGTCTGTTGAGCACATGCTTTGCACGCAGATATAATCACTGGCACCTGCAGGTAGGGCTGGGAAGGAAAGGAAGTACTGAGATAGACAGAGTAATGGACCAACTCAGTTTAAACCAGCTTCCTATGTGAGAGGTGGAGGTGGGGAGCACACTTTGTCTCTCCCCTTCCCAACCCTGGAAGAAAAAAAAGCCAGCTGTGTCCTAAAGAAAAACTGAAGCCTAACAGTAAAAAAAGGCATAATGAATGAACACTTCACTACATAAAAAGTCAACTTGCTCTGGTGCCAAAGAGGACTTACTGTTAACCTTAAAAAAAGGGAAAGGAATACATTTAATTATTTCTACACTGGCAGGCTTTTTTTGGCATACTTTTCCACATCTTTCTCCCTCCAGTATCTTTGATGTGACAGTGATTTAGGCATTTTTTTATTTTTAAAAAATTGGCCTGTATGGAAGAGCTCCTATGCCCTCTACTGTATAGATTTGGGTATGTTCAGCCTGTTTACTGGTAGATGGATGTCCCTCTAGTGGCTGCCTTAAGAGGGGGAAAAGGTAAGCAATCACACTCAGAACTAAAGTAAAGATTGACTCCAGTACATCATTCATGCTTATGCAATACCTTTTACAAACCATCCCATTAGGGGAAAACGTGGGAATGCTACATTCAAATAGGTTGCCGATGCAATTTGCCTCCCCTGCCACCTAAATAGACAACTTTAGGGTCAGAGGTGAGGAAAATGTCTGCATCTGAAAATATTTTATTCCACGTAAGTTGCTAGAGGCAATTTGCCACCCAATTTTGAAACCAACCTGGAACCAACAAGTCCAAAATGACAAAACTGCTGAAAGAACAATCCTAATGGATTTACTTTGTTATAATCATACATGCACCTGAGAAGAGTCAGCATTATTTGTGAATAAACAGGACTTACAGAACCATCTAAATGCCATAGCCAAGTCTATTTCCATTATTACTGCTTAGCTTCTCATTCTGAACCAAGATCACAAATGTATCCTTGCTGTTCAGTTGGTTTAGTATGAAAACATTTGGTCTCTTGTGTTAACATTACTCATAATCCTTTTTCTTGACTGTGACAGAGAGTAGAATATTTTTATTTTTATTTTTTTTAAAGCTTTTGGGGTGCCTTTAAGGGTACCTTGATGCCAAAGAAAGAAAGAGTGAGCAGAGAAGAAACTAAGAGAATCCCATATGTGTGTTCTTGTCCAGGGGCAGAAAGCAATCTTGTATGAATTGTGCTTGCATTTGCAAAAACCTTCCAATGTCAGCCTATGAAAAAATTAGGAAAGCAAGAGATAGCAATGTGTGCCAGAGAAAAAAGAAGAGAGAGAGAGACAGTGAGGAAGGCATCTAGGCCTTACTTGTGCCACACAAGATCATTCTTCAAGTACTATCTCCATAGAATGTAGTTGTAGGGTAGATGGATAGACAGCACACACCACAGTCAGAAGACATTGTCATAGGCTTTGTTGATTGAGAAGAGGGTGTTATGTGTATGGCATTCATCAACCACAATCTTATTTTACAGTTTTATTCCACTTTCACTTAGTAGATGCATTTGCATTTAATCACTTTTATAGCCACTTTGTGGGGTGTACAATCATGGTAGAAGACATACAAAAATATTTGTAACAATGCACGCAGTACGCGTGCTGTACAAAAATACTTCACCTTAGATGCTCTTTATACAAACTGTACCTTTAACTTGAAATACTCACCAAGGATTTTCCTTAATGTTTGGTTTAGAAGGAATCCGATTCCAATCAGCTGCATACAGCCCAAAGCAGATATAATAAACACACAGTTCAAAGTGATAAAAACTTGTATGCTAGATGCTTAATGCTTAATGCATTTCAAGTTAGGGTTGTAACATCCCCCCCCCCCGCTGAAAGTGGATTTCTGCTTTTTAAAAGCTGCCTCCTAGCTAGAATTTAAAGAAAGCTTTCCCAGGCATGAGTTGTTATGAGGAAAGTTGTGCCTGCTGAATCTCTGACTGACATGCAGATGTTAAAAGACCCAGAGCCCCTCAAGAAAAGAAAGAGGTGAATGCAGGTCCTGTAACAGGTATATAGCAAAGTATATTGAATCAAGTACAGTGGTGCCTCGCAAGACGAAATTAATTCGTTCCGCGAGTTGCTTTGTCTTGCGATTTTTTCGTCTTGCGGAGCGCGGATTCCCCGGGTATTAACGGCTTTAAGAAAAAGGAAGCAAACTCGCAAGACGTTTTCGTCTTGCGAAGCAAGCCCATAGGGAAATTCGTCTTGCAAAGCACCTCGAAAAACGGAAAACCCTTTCGTCTAGCGAGTTTTTCGTCTTGCAAGGCATTCGTCTTGCGGGGCACCACTGTAGCTGGACAGTTTTCATGAGCAGCTTTGTACATTGTATAACTGGACTATGTGACTATACTTATTCTTAACCCACAAAGGTAGCTCAAATGTAACAAAGGCAAGCTTTCCATATTTTTTAATACAGCTAGATTGATTGAAGGCACAGTGGGGACCTTGTCATAGAAATGTTATAGCCAATTACTGCCAGCTTAAAGAGTAATGCTACCACTTATTACTGGGGCTGCAATGTTTTGTCAATCAGATTACTCCATCTGAAGCATTTTAATAAATTTAAAAGATGGCTCTATTAAACTTGCAGATCTTTGCAATTATTTTTTAATACAAGCATTCATTTAAAAAAAGAATACAGGCAGCACTCCCAGGCTGTGGAGTGAAGGCACATGAGGCCACCACCTTGTTGAAGCCAAGTAGGTCTGGGCCTGGCTGGTGCCTGGAAACCACATGGCCTCCGCCTTGGGTTCCATAAGAAAAGAAAGGTGGGAAATAAATGAATCATCGAAGAGAGATCACATCTTCTGTCACACAGAGGATATGCCTCTTCTAAGATGGCAGAAACAACAAGAAATTCAACGTGCCTGCTGGATTTCTGGTTTCTTCCCTTTTTTGGGGGGGGGGTTGCCTTTTAATGTGTTGTGCTTCTTCCAAAATGTGTGCGTTACCTAACAACAAAGTAGGCTTCCTCACCCTCCCCTCCTCTCCCCACCTTCAGAACACTGCTTATTCTGTTCCAGCACTACTTCTGATTAAACCCAGCAGCTATCACAAGATCTGAGCATACAAGGAAATGCATTTGCCTTAACGTCCCCACGCATGATCTACAATTTAGCCTCAGCATTTTTGCAGCTCAAGCTGCGCTCCGTCGCTTGGACTCAGCAATGTTTCTTCCCCACATACACAACCAAATGCTTGCCCCTGACCCAATCTGATGGATGAACTAATATTAGTAACAGCAATATTTATTATGAGGGTGCTTTTCAAATGGACATTTTCTTCCACTAATAGAATGGAAAGAAACGTGTGTGTGTGTGTGTGTGTGTACAGTGGTACCTTGGTTTACAAACTTAATCCATTTTGGAAGTCCGTTCTTAAACCGAAACCGTTCTTAAACTGAGACGTGCTTCCCTAATGAGTCCTCCTGCCGCCAGTGCCCTTCCACCGTTCGGATTCCATTCTTAGACCGAGGTAAAGTTCTCAAACTGGGACATTCCAGATCTGCAGAGTTTGTAAACCAAATCGTTCTTAATCCGGACTGTTCTTAAACCGAGGTACCACTGTATTCAAGTTTCAAATACGGCACATATAAAAAGAATGCAAGATCACCAGGAAGCTGATAAAAACCCCATTGGCTTCAGTGGAACCAGCACTGCTTTCTCACTTAATCACTTGCAACCCTGCACAATATTTCATGATACTGTAGTGCCACAGACACCAGAATCTTATATTACCTTTTTATGTTCCAGTGAAGCAGTTCTATGTAAAATACCTTCAAGCATTCTTCCTGGCCATACTCTTCATAGTATTAATGACAGAGTAGTGCCATGGAAATGAACATACTCCTGGACACATTGCAATAGCCAAAATTAACAGGACTATTCAGAAGCAAACGTCTTACTTATTGCTGGCTCTGAGACCTGCATGCATTTTTACAGGATGCCCAGAATAAAGCATGAAGTACCGACTTTTAACCATCCTATAGGAAAGGCCCTGTATCAGTTAGTTCCTTCATCTCCATTTTAACAACCATAGGACAAGTCTGTTCCAACTCCCCAAGTACAGTGTTGCGAATCAATCAAAGAGGTGGGCTATTTTGTCCATTATTATCATGTTTAGGCCATGTTTCCAAGCACCGACCATTGGTACTTCTGTAGTTCACAGACATGTATGGGTTGTAGGGTATTTTTAGTGTAACTTCATTACAGCTCCCATGTGATCAGGGCCATCACACTTGTGTGAATAGAATTTCAGAGATTTCTTGGATACTTAGTTCTTTTTCACAGTTTATATATTTGTGTGTTGGATCTTCATAAGCAGGTGCAAAAGTTCAAAGAGCCCACATGGTAAAGCAGAGAAGCCGTGATAGCCCAGAATCAAGTGAAGTTATCAGTTCTACAAACCCCAACGTGTAGATACGAAAGAAGGTTGATTTTAACGGCATGTATCATTATAGTTGGGAAAATTAGTTATTATGGTACATTACTGAAGTGTAACAGTCTAGTCACTTATGCTGCAGTCTTGTACATATTTAAAATTACCACAATTTTTCTAATTTTGTCTTAGAAATTGATTCACACCAGTAGTGTAGCGGTAATTAAATATCTTGATTTTCTGTATTCTCAGTATTCTTGAGCAATGCATTTTGCGATTGTGTTCAGCTGGATATTTGAAGTTCCTTCATATATTGTACCTGAAACAAACCATCAGGGTGGGGGAATAAATGAATCAATAATATAAACAGCGATAAACAGTGATTTAAGCAAGTTATGGCAAACATTAGATATGAGGCAAAGGTATGTAATAGAGGCAGAGTGAAAAAGATCTGATAATGCAGCCTCAAGTTCTACCGCTGGAGTATTTTTTGTTGTGATCAGTGCAGTATGTTAAACAATTTAGTAGAAACTTTGAATGTGGTGTGGTTTTATTACAAAGGAAGATGAAAGGGCAAGCTCACAAAAGTTATGGATTGACTCCAGAGGTGACTGTGTGCTTCCATTTGCAGAACAGGACTTTTGCTTCCTCTACCCTTTTTCTGCAGCCTCCCACACAATTGCTCTGAGGGACTGGGGGTCCCTCCAATTCAGATTTGGGAGGCACGTGGGAGGAGGGAGGAATGAGAAGTCCTGTTGTGCAAGCAGAAGTCTATTCACGAATGTTCAATTCCACCCTATAACTTGTATGTGTAAAGTAGGTATTGCTTTCATATCCTCTTGTACATATTTTAGTGGAGACAGTCCATTATGGCAGGCTGCAGATCAGTGACTGATGAGATTGTGATATCCACACAGATTTGTACAGTCTAACATAGATAGGGCTGGTCATAATTTTGCTGAAGAACAATGCATTTCCTAACAGAAATTAGCCCCTATATCTTCCACATCCAGAGGCATGGGGCCTGCTTTTCACTCATGCAATTCTGAGCAACTAAGGATTGGAAGCGAATGATATAATAGCCGCATGGTGGGGCAGGTAGCATGGATTTGCCTATGCAGCTTATGCGAAGAGACTATCAGATTTACATTCTGGGTAACGAACAAACTAAGGTATCTAATCAGTTTGCCTGTAGGTACCTGGGGCAGTGAAGAGGTCAGGAACCTGGTATGGCTAAGATTGTAGATCAAAACTTGACAAACAATCAGACTTCCAGATTCTTATAGACTTGCCACTCAATATCCATATCAGGAGATGGAGAACGAGAAATGTGCTTTGTTGACAACTTTCTGATCATTCAAACTTAAACTGGATAAAAATGCTACGTTTTCATTTTCAGCAGATGATCTCTAAGAAACTGCTACTTACCGATCTTGCAATCCCTGTAATATTTCTCAATAGGATAATCTTTTGTGAAGCCAACTCCACCCATCCATTCAATACATTTACTTGTTGTTAGAGTAGCAACCTGCAAAAAACACATGAAGCATGCTGTGACTTTTGCTCGATTCAAATCAATACTGTACTATCCTCACCGTGAGAATACTGATATCAGGTTGGTGCCTTCACTGTACTCTGTTTGTCAAGCCTATTCAGACATGTAGAATGTTTTAATCCGGTATTTGGCTTATTGCTGATTTTAATCATTTTTAAAATGCTGTTTTTAATGGGTGATTTTCTTGTTTCATTCTTTCAGTAAGCCACTTTGAGGCTGCATTACAATCAAGCTATATATATATATATATATATGCAGGTTTTGGTGTCCTCGGGTGTCTTCCCGTGTAAAAGTTGGGGTGTCTAGGCGACGTTTCGACGAGGTCTCACTCGTCATCTTCAGGCTGGTGCTTTCGGCTTCTTGTTACTGGAACAGAGCAGGATCTCAGTGTTTGAGTTCCTATAAATACTGTAGAGGGGGTGTGGTGTATAGCCTCCAATGTTCTGGGCAGAGAGGAAGTTCCCAGGTTAGTGTGCCTTTTCTTCTTTTGTTCCTTAATTACTTGAGAGATATCTTGAGTGATTTCTTGAGTGATATCCTGAGTACCACTTAGGTGGGTCATTAGGTGTGGATTAGTTGTTAAAGTCTTTGTGTCTTGACCTCTTGAACTTTGTGAAGAGTTTTCCTGAGAAGATGGCTGTACTGTACTTAGTTGTGCTCTGGCTTGGCTTCGTGTATAGGGGCGAGCTGTGGTTTTGTGGCTTGTGTCAGCCAGATCTGTGTAGGGATTGCAGGGGGGTGCAGCATCCGGAGGTGCCACCATGGATTGGCTACTGGATGGTGTCTGTAATTCATCTGTGGAGAGGGTCTGGGTTTGGGTCTGGTGTGGTTGATTGGTGTTGGCGTTCTGTGTGCCTCTGGATCTGGTGTCAGTTTTTGTGGGGAGGGCTAATTTCCAGATGTCTGGCAAGCGGGATGTGTCGTCACGCTTGTTCATGTTGTGAGGGTGTTTCTCTATCTCGATGGCTTCCATGATTATTCTCTTGTGGTGATGTTCCGTGTTAAAGAGCAATTTGGAATCTGCAAAATTAATTTCGTGTCCTGTTTCTTTCATGTGTTGGAAAAGAGAGGAAGTTTTTTCTTCTTTTTTGACGGCATTCTTGTGTTCTGCGATACGTGCATTTATTCGTCTGTTTGTTTGTCCAATGTACGTGGCTGGGCAGACTTTGCAGGGTATTTCATAGATCCCTTGGTTTTCCAACTGGATTTTATCCTTGGGGTTTCTGAGGATATTGGCTATTTTTTGGTTGGTGCAAAAGGCTGTTTTGATATTGTGTTTATGGAGGATTTTGCTAATTTTATCTGTAGTGCCCTTGATATAAGGAAGGAGGGCCATGCCATTGTTTTCTTCTGTGTCTTGGTTTTTGGGGGGTGTTTCCTTTTGGATTAGCTTTGGATTACATTGGACAAACAAACAGACGAATAAATGCACGTATCGCAGAACACAAGAATGCCGTCAAAAAAGAAGAAAATTGCTCTTTAACACGGAACATCACCACAAGAGAATAATCATGGAAGCCATCGAGATAGAGAAACACCCTCACAACATGAACAAGCGTGACGACACATCCCGCTTGCCAGACATCTGGAAATTAGCCCTCCCCACAAAAACTGACACCAGATCCAGAGGCACACAGAACGCCAACACCAATCAACCACACCAGACCCAAACCCAGACCCTCTCCACAGATGAATTACAGACACCATCCAGTAGCCAATCCATGGTGGCACCTCCGGATGCTGCACCCCCCTGCAATCCCTACACAGATCTGGCTGACACAAGCCACAAAACCACAGCTCGCCCCTATACACGAAGCCAAGCCAGAGCACAACTAAGTACAGTACAGCCATCTTCTCAGGAAAACTCTTCACAAAGTTCAAGAGGTCAAGACACAAAGACTTTAACAACTAATCCACACCTAATGACCCACCTAAGTGGTACTCAGGATATCACTCAAGAAATCACTCAAGATATCTCTCAAGTAATTAAGGAACAAAAGAAGAAAAGGCACACTAACCTGGGAACTTCCTCTCTGCCCAGAACATTGGAGGCTATACACCACACCCCCTCTACAGTATTTATAGGAACTCAAACACTGAGATCCTGCTCTGTTCCAGTAACAAGAAGCCGAAAGCACCAGCCTGAAGATGACGAGTGAGACCTCGTCGAAACGTCGCCTAGACACCCCAACTTTTACACGGGAAGACACCCGAGGACACCAAAACCTGCATTCCTGTACCCGTGAAAATCTACGTAAGCATATATATATATATATATATATATATATATATATATATATATTGTTCTAAATTGTGTATATGGTTGTTTTATATAGGCAAATGTTTTAATTGTATTGATAAGGAATTGTTCCATATATGCTTTTATTGCAAATTGCTTCAGGATGTCTCATGATAAGCTACCTGTAATAATATAAAGCCACAGTTCAGTTATGTTTCATTTAAAAAGAAAAGGCAAAAAAGAATCTCAAATACAGCTTACCTCTGCTGCATAATACTTGGCCATGCTTGACTCTTTTATGAATGGTCTTCCGCTTTCTGCAAGTCGAGCTGCATTGTAGGTTAACAATCTTGCAGCTTCTATCTGTACAGCCACTTGCGCAATCTGATGTTGCATTCCCTTGAAAGAAACAAGTTCCATGTAAAATTAAACTTGCAAGAGAAAATCATCCTCCCTTCCCCAGCTGCCAGATATAATGCTCAGTTCCTGATCCTACGAGTGACTGATATAGCAATTATTTGTTTACTCAAGTGTAAATAGAACTGTATTCATTTCCAAGTAAGGAATGAAGTCTAAAGTGCCAAAAGACCAAGCCAAAAATAACCAAAAAAGCAAAGGGAAATCATTACTATAATTACCGTTTTATAAACACATCCTATGGCAACTACAGTGAAATATAATGCTGCAAATATTACAGTAGTTAACCAAACTGTAGCTTGAATGACAAATTACAAATGAACTTTTAAACAATTCTACCATGATGCAAGATATAACCGCATCATGGTAGAACTGTATAAAAATTCATAGCTGAACGAGTTCTCACTCAAGTTATAGAAAGTTCTGCCACACCGATAGTCAGAAAGGTATTACTACTTAAAATGTTTTCTTCACATTTACTACTGACAGGTAATCCTTCAAACAAAACGTGGCAGTGGTTAAGAAGTTATAATACTGTGGCCTACAAAATATCAGCTGTGATAAGCACTTCTTTTTGTGTTTAGACCCATTTTACAGAATGCACTCATCGTTACCTGAAAATCAAATGTGCTTTTTCCAAATTGGGACCTCTCCTTTGTATATGGGATGGTGTGGTCAAAACATCCTTGTGCTAATCCCAACATCTGTGAATGAACAACAACAAAAAGCAAATGTTACTAATGTGGTTGGAAAAATGTCACAGTCCTCTTTAAAAGGGCAAGACAAGCTTTGTGACAATTGCCAGGAGTGAGTTTGGTTGTTAGGGGCCCATAAGACAACCGCAGGATTGAAGAGCTTTTGTATTCCAGAAACACTAAAAAAAACAACCAAGCTAACCTACTTATATGCAGAATTCAAAAGGCAGTGAAAGAATCTAGAAGTCGGGTATTTCTAAGAGCTTCTCACCGTCACTTTCATTTTACTCATTTAATTTTCAATGCCCCATCACACAGCATAATAATACCTAGTCAGTCGCCAGCAGTCCATTTCACTGCTTAATATGGAAAGTGATAATCTAACAACATTAATGTGTAATGCCTTGATAAGGTTACTTACTTATTAATACTGTTCTCCTAAACTTAATAGCTCAGGGTGGTTTTTTTCCATAATATGCTGATTAAATTCTAAATTAAAACCAGGTTTTTAATGGGGGCGAGGAGAGGAAGGGAACCTGGGTTTTTGCTCATGACATCTCTCTTCAAGGTGTTGGAACAAAGTCTTTAGTCAAGATACTCTTGGTGTGAGTGGCGAAAGGAGGCTTCTAAAGGAGACTGAAACCTAGTCACTGTGGCTAAAATTCAAAGAACTATGCAACTACTTCCATGTGCCCAAGGACACATAGAAGAGCAGCCCTCATTACAAAGCATTTCTGAAAACCAAGGGGCTATTCAAAAGCAGCTTGCGATATCTCATGGAAACCTCTTGTTCAAAGAAAAAAAGGCAAAACATCCCATTGGGCACGCCCAATAATTGTTGGGTCCGAGCCTATGTGCTTAAAGAATGTTAAGCCGTGATGAGGTGCACTTTACAGTGGTACCTCTGGTTACGTACTTAATTCGGTCTGGAGGTCCGTTCTTAGCCTGAAACTGTTCTTAACCTGAAGCACCACTTTAGCTAATGAGGCCTCCCGCTGCTTCCGCCGCGCGATTTCTGTTCTCATCCTGAAGCAAAGTTCTTAACCCGAGGTACTATTTCTGGGTTAGCGGAGTCTGTAACCTGAAGCGTATGTAACCTGAAGCGTATGTAACCCGAGGTACCACTGTATTTCTCCAAGAGAAACAAAGGACTGTGAGCGTGTAGGTAGGGAATTATGCAATCCAGCAGCCAGCTCCTAATCTCTTTAACTACAGTTGCGGAAGACTCTTTAGCCATACTCAGGCTTTCATCCCCTCACATGATTACAGCTGGGTGAAGGGGAAGCGTGTGACCCCACGTTCTCTGCCACATTCTGAAGGGCCCAGCCCTGCTGCAAATCATATAATGGGGGAGGGAGTAATAGGTTTTAAGTATACACACCTTCAGCCACAGTGTCTGGACAGTGGTGGCTCTCCTGATTCAGGTAATTGTAACTTGATGACACTTAAAAGGGCTTTTCTTACAATTCTGCAACATCCTTTTTGAGATCAGGACTGGTGGGGGGCAGTCAAAACTGTATACACTGTGCGTTATGTCTGTACTGGACCTAAGTATTTATAGCGATACTTACCTGTGCAGCTATTCCTATTCTTCCCGTATTGAGCATTCCAATGGCATACTTATAGCCCTGCCCAACCTGCCCAAGCACGTTGGTCACAGGAACCTGAGGAATTAAGCAAAATCAATTAATTGCTAGTAGCCCTTTACTTCCATCTCCACATTTATTTATTTAAAAAATATAGGCCACCTTTCGAACATAATTGCTTCCCAAGGCGGTTTACAAAAACGCACACAGACAAAGCAACAAACTACAATACGACTTTGAAACCAGCAACCTCACTACGCTGCTTCCATACAACTGCAGAGCCAAACGTCTATTTTACATTCAGTTATGAGGAACATAAAAAAGCAAACTACTGTATGGCTTTTGGCTGACAAAATTTTTGTAAATTTGGATCAATCATAAATCAACAGATTGCGTTCGTCTGTGATTCAAATCTAAATTTGCTATATTTCTAAAAGTGTTTTTTTTAAGCCAACCTCCTGTGAGTAATGCACCATTCATCTTCCAAACTCATGCTAATTTATGCAACTGCATCCCACTGAGCTGCTTGTACTGAGCTACAGTATTGCAACAACTTAGCCAAATTCCACAGCTTTAAAAGGACTACTGCACCTTCACATTTTCAAATGTTACAGGACATGTAGATGTGGCTCTGATTCCCAGTTTATCCTCCTTCTTTCCTACATGTAGGCCCTCTGTATTACGATCTACTATGAAACAGGTAATTCCTTTATAGCCCTAGGAAGGAAAGACATACGGAAAATTAACTGTGCTGATAATAAGGATGGGGTAGAAATTCAATTCAGTTCACATTAAAAGCAGATATACCTAATTCACACATTCTGAAAATGCAACAATCCTTTGAAATCTGCACTGCTCCGATTTTTGCAGGGCAGTTTTCCAACCAAATAATGTAAGGTTAAGGTTGCATGGAAAATGCATATATCAGTAAAAAAATAGAACACAAAACTCATTATATTAGGCAGCGTTCCATACAAAAAAGGGTGTAATGAAATAAAATACTAGCAAATGTTTGTGTGTACCTTTAAAAAAGAATTAGGAAACATGTAGAACTGTGGAGAACCCATCTTAATATTGGAAAAACGAGAAGCTGCAAGAAACCAGAATTCACACATCCTAGCTTAGGGTTGGATTCCTGCCAAGGGTACCCAGTATTTCCTTTTCAACATGCCATTTAAGTGAAGGTCTTTATCCCAATCTGTGTCTGTATTAGATCTGAAATTATTTCTATATAATAATAATAATAATAATAATAATAATAATAATAATAATAATAATTTTTTATTTATACCCCGCCCTCCCCAGCCAAGGCCGGGCTCAGAGCGGCTTACAAACAATAATAAAAACAAGAAGAATGATTACAACTTAAAAACAAAAATAAAATACAACATTAAAATAATGGAACATTAAAATATTAAAATGTAGCCTCGTCGCAGGAGGAGAAGGAAAAGAAAAGAAAAAAAAGAGAGAGAGAGAGGGAGGGAGGGAGGGAATCAAATTGGCTCCAAGCCAAAGGCCAGGCGGAACAACTCTGTCTTACAGGCCCTGCGGAAAGAAATCAGATCCTGCAGGGCCCTGGTCTCATGAGGCAGAGCGTTCCACCAGGCCGGAGCCAGAGTTGAAAAGGCCCTGGCTCTGGTCGAGGCTAATCTAACTTCCTTAGGACCTGGGACCACTAGGGTGTTGCTATTTATGGACCTTGAGGCTCTCCGTGGGGCATACCGAGAGAGGCGGTCCCGTAGGTACGAGGGTCCTAGGCCGTGAAGGGCTTTAAAGGTCAAAAGCAGCACCTTAAATCTGACCCTGTACTCCACCGGGAGCCAGTGCAGCTTGAAAAGCACTGGGTGAATATGCTCCCATGGCAGAGACCCCGTGAGGAGCCTCGCTGCAGCATTCTGTACCCGCTGGAGTTTCTGGGACAGCTTCAAGGGCAGCCCCGCGTAGAGCGAATTACAGTAGTCCAGCCTGGAGCTGACCGTCGCATGGATCACTGTGGCCAAGTCAGGGCGGGAAAGGTAAGGGACCAACTGCTTGATGCGGCGAAGGCTGTTGCTGTAACCTGCGCCTCCATGGAAAGGGAGGCGTCAAGGATTACACCCAAACTCTTAACGGAAGGCAATGGCACTAATTGGGCCCCCGCAAGAGAAGGGAGTTGGTCCCTCACCCCCATGCCATCCCGACCTAGCCATAGGACCTCTGTCTTCGAAGGATTTAGTTTCAATCGGCTCCCACGAAACCATCCAGCCACAGCTTCCAAGCATCTGGTCAGTGTGTTCAGGGTCGAGTCGGTGTGGCCATCCATCAGCAGATAGAGCTGAGTGTCATCAGCATATTGGTGACAGCCCAGCCCAAAGCTCCAGATAATCTGGGCAAGGGGGCGCATAAAGATGTTAAAAAGCATCGGGGAGAGAATTGCGCCCTGCGGCACTCCACATACCAAGGAGTGGCGCGACGACATTTCCCTCCCTAGTGCCACCCTCTGTCCCCGACCAGAGATAAAAGAGCACAACCAGTTACGGGCTATGCCCTGTATCCCCACGTCTGCAAGGCGGTGGTCCAGAAGATCATGATCGACCATGTCAAAGGCTGCTGACAAATCTAAAAGGATCAGCAGTCCTGACCCGCCTCGATCCAGTTGCCTACGGAGATCATCTGTTAGGGCAACCAGAGCCGTCTCCGTCCCAAAACCAGGACGGAAACCAGACTGAAATGGATCTAATGCCGATGTTTCCTCCAGAAACCTACCAAGCTGTTCAGCAACCGCTCTCTCAATTACCTTACCCAGGTATGGAAGATTTGAAACTGGGCGGTAATTGGATAGGTCTAAGGGATCTAATGAAGTTTTTTTTTAGGAGTGGACACACCACTGCTTCCTTCAGTTCCCCTGGGAGTATATAGATTTAGTTTTATACATAGATTTGTTTTTATTGTAAACGCTTTTAACTGTGAAACTGACTGCAGTGGTACCTTGGTTGTCAAACGTAATCCGTTCCAGGAGTCCGTTCGACTCTCGAAACTGTTCAAAAAACAAGGCGCAGTTTCTGATTGGCTGCAGGAACTTCCTGATCTCAAGCAGAAGCCACGTCAGACGTTCAGCATCCGAAAAACGTTCGCAAACTAGAACGCTTACTTCTGGGTTTGCGGCGTTCGGGAGCCAATTTGTCCTGGAGCCAAGCTGTTTGAGTACCAAGGTACCACTGTATATAAATAAATGTTCTGGATTGCTGGTTGTGCAATACAGTGCCTAATCATGAACAGCGCAAAACTGTACAACAGCTGTGTAATCACCTTTCTTTGTCTGACTGCATCCTGACTGCCCAAGAGGCTCAGTGGTTTAGACCACAGGGTCACTCGCATCTTTACCTTTTTACTCACTAGTATGGATACTCCAGACAGGGCTTCTCAGATGCAAATAGGATAAGAAAAACACCAGGGCAGGCAGGAGGGATTGGGGGGCAAAGAGAGAGAAAGAGATATCAAGGTTCCTAACTCTGCTCTTCTGTTGTTTTTAGCAAATTTCCAAAGCAGCAGCAGAAATTCCATAAATTGAGGATACAGGAAGAAAAAGGAAGACTGCCAGTATAAGCAAGGTACAAGTCTAGTTTATACCTTGTAATCAATTAGTAAGATCAAGTGATAACTGTTTTAGCTACTTACTGCGGAAGGGTTGGCATTTGCCATCACCAAAAACACTCCTGCATGCTCAGCAAAGCTAATCCACATCTTTGACCCACTGATGATATAGTAGTCCCCCTTCTTTTCAGCACGAGTCTTCAAGGAAAACGCATCACTGCCAGAACCAGGCTCTGAAAGGCAGAAGCTGCCCATCTATCATTTTAAAATAAAGTCAAGTCACTAGATATATTCACTCTGCAAACATTTTGAGAACATAGGTACAGCAAGGTAATCAAGTAAGAAAGGATTATTTTTCAACCAGTGGCATATTTAATCCACAAGACAAGTAAATCCAAGTATTTACACAATATAGTCTCTCAAACATTTTCGCACCACTCCAATTGAAAAAACACTCAACGCTTTCTTGAATGGCACTGGTTGGAAAACAAAGAAGAAGAAGAAGAAGAGGAAGAGGAGGAGGAGGAGGAGGAGTTTGGATTTGATATCCCACTTTATCACTACCCGAAGGAGTCTCAAAGCAGCTAACATTCTCCTTTCCCTTCCTCCCCCACAACAAACACTCTGTGAGGTGAGTGGGGCTGAGAGACTTCGGAGATGTGTGACTGGCTCAAGGTCACTCAGCAGCTGCATGTGGAGGAGCGGAGACGCGAACCCTGTTCACCAGATTACGAATCTACCGCTCTTAACCACTACACCACACTACTTATTGTTTCAATCAGAGCAAACAGTTTCCCAGAATGCCACATTCTCATTCATCCTGAACAAAGTCACACGTCTACTATTGTACAGCAGTGCTATGGAGGAAAGGGGGAACAGCTGCTGCAATAACAGGAACACTGTTATGCTGTGGATTGGCAATGAGAAATATACAAAAAGCTCTGCCACAGGCCAGTTTAGTGGCCTCTTTAAGGGTGATGAAAATAAACAGTTTAACTCCAAAAACTTTGAATGATTTGGCTGTAAACATCTCTTTAACCCAACCGAAGACTCACAGGAGTCAATGAGACACAAATATGCCTAAACTCAACTGGTTTAGTATAACTAGGGCTAGGCTGTGGATGGAGCTCTTAGGCTGCAGTCCTATGCACGCTTACTTGAGAGTAACCTTCAATAAATTGGTGGAACTTACTTCTAAATAAATCTACATAGGTTTCTGCAGTTCGTTCCTTAAGGTGGAAATTCTGCAAATGCATATTTAACTTATGTGCCAATATACTTCACCTACCATGTCTTTTGCCAGTCTAGGCAAATAGGTTTGCTTTTGTTCTTCTGTGCCATACGTCGTAAACAATTTATTGGTTAAGGTATTCTGGAGTTCACACATAAGCGATACTGATGGATCAACCTTGGCCAACTCCTCAACCACCAGAATAGTGGAAAAAAAGGAAAATCCAGTTCCTCCATATTTGGGATCAAGATCAATACCCATCAGCTGAAAAAGAAAGAACAAGCTATTGTTAGGAGTGGGTGGAGAAACCTTATGAATTCTGATTTCTACTCAACTTCCATAATCTTTGCTAGAAAAAAGAGCTATTGGGTGGTATTCTACTAAGTTTCACCCAGAAAAGGCCCAATGAATTTTAAAGAACATGACTCATTTCAATTAGTTTCAATGGGTCTACTCTGAGTAAAATTTAGTTGAATACCACTCATTGATTCCGAAAGGAATTTTCATGTGTACCCTCCTATAATCACAGCCTCCCACTGAACTCTAAGGAAATGTTCACAAGATTTGGCTATCAGCACACTCAAGTTTGAGATCCAATACTGTGATCCTACAGATTTGTTTGTGCTGTTGTACTCCTGAAACAGCAAATTTTAGAATCAGAGTGGCATAATACTAAAACATTATTGTTACTTGTGCCTCTTATTTAAGCAAAGAGTAATCAAAATGCCCAAAGTGCAATCCTAGCCATGTCCACTCAAAAGCAACTCCTTATGAATTCATTTGGGCTTGCTCCCATGTAAGTGGGGTCAGGAAGTAACCTTAGTCACCAAATGTTTTCCCCTTAAATCTACCTCCAATGAAACAACTGCATAAATTTTCTATCTGCTAAGAAGAAGAAAAGCTACAAATATTTACAGAAAAACAGAATGAAAGCTAGCAGTCAGCCCTGTGACCATCTTTCAATTATATCATTCATCCTTTTGCTTATTGTGTCATAAATGTATACGTACAGTACTCAGTGTGCAAAGGGAAGAAGCTACATACTGCATTAAAAACACCAAAATATGTACAAACCCCTTGTTCAAATAGCCCTTGTACAATAGAATCATCCATTTTTGCATCAGCATCCATTTTCTGTACCAATGGTAGCACTCGCTCATGAGCAAACTTTTTCACTATAAGGAAGAAAAGATATAAAGAATCTCATTTTCAGTCTTAAGTTGCAGTGAAGCCATAAATTTAACAGATATAAAATTCACAAATGTAGGTAAGATAGCACTAGTAGCTACAGTTAGATTTAGGTATTTTGATTGAAGTTTACCATAGTGTAGTGGGGAAAACAGTATTTATCCCCTCTGCCTAGAATGTAACAGAGAATTGTGTACATAGACTTAAACCGACATTTAATTCTTCAAAACATCAATTTTTGAAAATGAGCTAACAATTTATGGGGTGGGGGTGGGGAATTTCTTGCTTACAGAAGTGATTCGTTCTCTTCAGTGCATTATTATAAATCGCATGCCATGTAGAAAATAATTGATTTAGTGATAGCAGACTTCGCCCATAGAGATAGAATTCAAATACATTACCCATTTCTTTGATCATGATCTCCTCTTCTGTAAATGTCTGAAGTGGAGCACAAGTTACTCCCTCACTGGGTAGGTTTGGTAAAGGCTCAGATTTGGAAGATTTAAAGAAACTGGGTTGCCTCATGCAAAAGTTTATGCATGGAGGCATATTCCATCTCAGCTGTGGACAAAACATATTTTAAGAAGGAGAGAACAATACCACTAGAGAAAATAATCTTAGCCTGAAACTACAAATAAGATATTTCCATGAAATCTCAGGGAGCAAGGGCAGACTCAGACCAAAGTGACTAATGAGGACATCATCACTAGACTTGGGTTGTGAGCAAGGGTGGATATTATAATTTGGGGTACTGGGGAAAGAAACTGCTCCCAAGTGAACAAAAGTGTCCTACAAGATACTTCAGAATATAAACAGGATGAAAGTCAGCCCTATATCAGGAATAGTGCCCTCCCGAAGTTGGGGCTTCCAATTCCCATCAGCCCCAACTAGCAAAGCCACAGTCAGGGGTGATGGGAATGTGCAATAAGGTATCTGGACTGCACCATGTTGGCTACCCCTGCAATACAGCATGCCCTTGACTTATGTGGTGGTTGCTACAGGTGTTGTAGAAGTTGTCTCTGTTGATCATGTTAGATGTTTTGAGTCACACACACAGGTTATCATTTGATTTGCTTTAGTAATCAACTGATGAACATGCACATGAACAACTTCAAGATCTTATATGGTGAAACAACATTTGCATAGTCCAAGACTGTAAATTCTGATTTTCATTCTTTGTTTTAAGCAATCTTATTTCTCTGGCTTTGTTGCTGAGAACACAAGTAAGGCCCCCCCCCCAATGTTAAGAACACTTAGGAGAGACACCTTTCAACAGAAATCTGTTTAGGATTATCGTGCAACAATCCTTTGACTTGCTTATATCTAACAGCATATGTGCTTAAATTTAACATTGAAACAAACCAAACTTAATTTCAGGCAGAACAGACTGAAAGGTAATTTCCATTTTGTTAAGGTAACTTCAGCCTTTTTGAAAAAACTAGATTATAAAGAATCTACATAGATTTTTGTTTAGGTGCTCTGTAAAGTGACATGCAGAGTGATGGTGCTACAGTATATAAAACTACAATAACTACAATATAAAAATTGTTTAGTACTGGAACCTAGTGGCCTGATTTATGTTGTTAGGTCCTATGCAGATTTAAACATATTGGACACATTTAGATTAAATGCAAATGGTTTGTTTAGTTTAACTGTGGCTTGCTTATACATGCAAACCTGTTTCGGTAGGCTTAGATATGGGCTAAGTACACAGGATTGGGTTTTAAGTTGCAAGTCAACCCACCTTCACATTAAACAAATTCTTGCTGACAGGCAAGTAAGCCAAGATTGCTCTCACTTTATAAAAAGAGGGAACTCCCTGTTATGCTATCTTCCACTATAAAATTTACAATGGGCAATATACAGGAACATTTGCAAATAACTCCTGAATTATGTAGAAAGTTCACATTCTAGGGTTAGGGCCTTGAAAGGGGTTGGCACACATAAAATAAGTAAATACCAAAAAACAATACGTACTTCTGTACTGCAGAATCTCACACCAAACTCAGTAGATGACTACTATGTTTGAAAGAATTATAGTTTTCTACAATAGGGAAGGCCAGCCTTTCTACATTAAGGTACCTAATGTAACAGTTGCATAGATGGGGATTTTAGCATACATAGCTTTTCAGAGCACAGTAGCATCAGAAGCTATTACTGTAAATATAAATTTAAAAAACCCTCCCTACTGTTAAAGGCACAAACTCTTAATGTTAAAAAGCTGGTTCATCCCTGTTCTGGGTAATGAACAAGATGAATCGCCACACTTTTCTTTACAGTATACAATATACAGTTGGCTGAGGCAATCACTAGTGAAAAACCTTAGTGATTGGTGACAAATTGTTGGACTAATGGACTTGCTCTTTTTCTATCCCTGTTTTAGCAGTCTTATTGAAAGCTCATGTTGCAATAGGTTAACTAGTCTTATGTACAGTGGAGTTCTGCTTGACCTCTTCTGGATCCACTCTTTTGTGAACAGACACCAACTAAAATTACCAATGTGTCTATATTTGTAACAGACATGTAATGATTTTAAGAGATTAGAATGACAGTCTACCATTTCTTATGAAGTAAGTTAGGAGAAAACACTACTGAAGTATTTTACAGCTCTCTTTTCAAAAATACTGAAATATGGGGCTACCAAGTTCTCTTGTTCATTCCTACAATAAAGGACCTACATGAATGAAGTTTTATTTCCTAAGTCAATCTTGAACAGCTAGTAGTGCTGGACTTAGTAGCTTTATAGTAGTTCCCTCTTTAGTTGGCAATGTGCATTAATTTTCTTCAGAAGGTGGTAAGCCAGGCTTGGTGCACCTACTGGGGGGCATCCTGCTTATTCTACACTTCTATCTCATAGTGCTGCCCTGATGATCACTGAAAGGACCATGCTTACACCCAGCTTTGCAGCAGAGTTATATGCATTTTCATTCAGAGGTCAGTGTTCTGTGGAGCTGAAACCTTGATGTTTAGAACTGTTGCGTTAGGCTTATTATTATTACTGGCACATCTTAACAAAGGGTATGGAAATTTAGCCTACTCCACAGAGTGAAAAGGGGTGTGGGATGAAGGAGAGATCACCTCATGGCTCCCCTGCGCACAAACACACCCTTTCTCCATTTCTAAAGAGAGAGTGAGAGGTGCCAGAACTCAGCAGCATCTGAAAATCCCGTTCTCCGATCTGGCAACTGTGCCTCCTAATCCCAAAACGCATGGAGACCGTGTGCACCCACGCCCTCTTGTCCTTTTCCCGTGCATCCTCCTGAAATTCAACAAGGGAACCTTTCTCCGTGGCTGGATCTGTTCTTGGACACAGCTCACCTGCACAGGTGAGGACTCTCCCTCTTATCAGGGGCAGACTACCTTGCACATCTGGACTACGCTCCTCTTCTCGCACTGCCTTCCCGACTCTTTTTGACTCGAGATGCCGGGATTCTAACCTGCGACCATCTGCTTGCAAAGCAGCCGATCCACCCGCCCACCTGCAGCCTCCACCTGCGTCCTGGATCTGAAAACAGCCCCCCCGCCCCGAGCTGAGCCCCTGGAAAACAACGGCGACATTTACCTTCCCGCAGCGCCTGAGCGAAGACAGAGCCCCTGCCGCCGCCATCCCTTCTGCCGCCGCAGCTTCTCTCCGCGAAGGCCGAGCGGACACCGAACTTGCTGGAGAAACCCAAAGAGGGAACTTCTGCCCACCTTTACGGAAAGCCTGCCGCGCAACGCACTTCTGGTTCCCAATGGAACCCTCCTCCTCCTCTTCCTCCTGAGGGGCGAGAGTGTTTAGAAGCGCAACGACTCTCGTTCCCCAACTCCCCGCCCCCGATAAGGAGCAGCGTCGCTTTGGTTTTTTACAGGCGTTTGCGCATCTTCGTCGTTCTCGCCCCCGCACATTAAAGGGGGAGCCCGACGGTATGCGACTGGGTACCGGAAGTTCTACAGAACTCAAGAGGAAAATAAAAACAAGCAAACCACCCGCTTTGGAGAGCGAGAGCGCGCTGCTTCCCACGCCTCCCTTTGAGAACGGCGCGCGCCGGCCGCGCCTGTTGGCGGAGCTGGCGGAGCTCTCGCGGGATTTCGAAAGGGGGAAGGACGCGGGTTACGCCTGGGCTCCGGGAGACACAACAAACATGGAGGCGGCGGCGGCGGCAGCGGTGACGGCGGGAGTCGGGTCCACCTGCGGCTGGCAAGTGCGGCGGAGGTGAGGCGGCGGCGGGGCAAGCAGCATCCGGGGGGCTCCCTCCGCCCGGGCGGAGCAGGAGGAGACCTCGTCGTGCTCCTTCCCCGCTGGCGCCGCGCTCTGCCTGCCTGCCGAAGTTGGGAGCGCAGGAGGAGTGGCGCCGGCGAAGCCCACTTCGCCGAGGGTCGGTCGGGGAGGCAGCATGTCGGGAGCGGCGCCCCGGTGCGGTCGGGGAAAAGGCTGCGCGCTGCCCAGGAGGTGGGTCCGGTGGTCAATGGGAAGCTGCCCCCCAGCAGCAGCAGCCCCCAGAGGGAGGCTTGGAGTTTGGCTCTCTGTCAGGGTCGCAGGAGGAGAGGTGGCCGCAGGGAGCCTGCGCTTTGCCCGGGAGTCGCTGCCAGCTCATCTTGTCCTAAGGAAAGCAAGAAGAAGATGCAAGAAGAAGAGGGTGCCTGGGCTCCTCATGCATCCTGCAGTTGTGCAGAAGAGGGGGCTTGTTCCAGCAGGTGCCGCTTGCATGACAAGCTGCCTCTGTGGACATCTCCATCTCTGCGCAACTATTAAGGGGCGGCTGGAACAGGAACACCCAGTCCTGCCTTTCCCCTCCTGGCCGCCCTTGCCCAGCGAGGGAGGATGAAATTGCCTCTTCCCCACACAGCTGTTAAGAGAGGCACACCTCTCCTGCGTTGCATCTCACCACTCTGGCGGCCGGCCGTCTAGAAACAGTGCACACTTGGAAGGGGGGGGGGTGTCCAGAGGCAAAAAGTGGCTCACTGAACTGTTCCTGGACAGCTCTTTTTGCTCCTAAAACATACATCCTCGAAGGATGCTAGCTGATACTGTTGGGTGCTCTTTTAGCACTACCCGAGCCACCCAGGGTCTAGAAGTGACACTGTTTTGTTTTGTGATCACTCAATAAGCGACACGGAGTGGGAAATGTCTGACTTGAACTGCTTGGAGATGAGAGGGGTAGGTAAAAGCTGCAAGTTGGGAGGTCTTTGCATGGGATTGAAGAGATGGAGGGCTGGGAGGGTGGTGTGCCATAGGCTGTGTGCATGGAGTTCTGTGGAATGAAAAATCTGAGTTCTATTCCAACTGCCTTCCAAACATTAATTCCCTCTTACCGTCTCCTTGGTTAATTCTTTAGAGTAATTATATGAGCCATAATGTTGAGGATTAAATTGGCAAAGTAATTGGGAGCAAGTATTAAGAGATGAGAAGATGAAGTGGTATCTTCTAACAAGATTGGATCATACTGTATTTGTATCGTAGTACTCTAGGCCGCTGATTTGCAGCATTGGACAAAATTGCTGAGAGTTCTTCAGCTCTGCATCCCTTCAAGCCTCGCTGCTCTGATCTGCAAGGATGGGGAGATGGGTTAAGTGTTGCCAGAAAGGGCAAAAGTGACAATATACTGGATGGAAATTATTGCTCCCGCAGTGTGGTTAATACAGTATAGCTTTGCTGCTGGTGAAAGAGCAAGCTCTGTAAAGTTACTTCCTGCATTTTCAAGTTCTTCCTATGGTTTGTGTCACCGTTGGCTATATATAATATGTTCTCCAGTGCCAGTGGGAGCAGAGGTACAGTGAAACATTTTAGCTGAATAATATGGCTAAGTCTGCTGTAGAGTACTGTATGTAGCCAGCTCATTTTTGCTGTTGCCTTCGGGGTGAAAGTTGGCAAGTGAGAATAAGACAACAAATGCATGGTCATTCAAGGCTTTCTGGTGGCTGAAATGTTGATCTTTCTCCTTATAGCACTCATGTTCTGCCTCTTGCACATTTTAATGTATAGATTTTGCATACAGGTTTTGTCATGTTAACTTTTATGTTTGGCAAAAATCACTCTCTCTTTTGGACAATGTGGAACTGTGAAAATGTTAAGGTGTTATGTGAGCAGACTTGAGAAAAGTCTCAAATTTTTCTTTCTTCCTTAGATTTCTTGTATGTGAGCGTCACATGTCTGTCCTGCACAGAGCAGACAAATGTGGCATGTACATAAACAGCTCAACCACCTGTTTCAGATATGTAAAAACAGCATAAAAAACTTTAGCATTCAGGCAATCCAGCATTTGGATTGTTTCCTGCATCTATAATTCATTATGAATATCCTAAATAGGGCTTTGTACAGCAGTGTCAGCTAGGAAAAGAAAAGCATATCCTTTTTACATAGGAAAACTATTGCCTAGGTTTATTCATGTAGATGCTGTATTTTACAGAAGATAAGTTTTTAGCATTAACTTGGTAAGGATTTTGGTATGGGAATTATATTACTTAAGCATGAAATGTGAGTTATAAAACTAAGGTTTTATGGCTTTCCTTAGGTATAATGTACTCTGTGCGTATTTTCAACTCTAAAGCAACACCATTATCAGGCTTCGTTATTTTAAGGCAATGGCATCTAATTTAACTAACTCAGTTTGAAAATGCGGAACTTCACATTTTGATTTCCCTTGAGATTGCTTTAAAAACAATATTGAGTATGCAAAATTATGCCTTTTTTTATTCTGCAGTGTTCAACTAATGGAACCCAAGTTAACTTAAATCTATATGAAGCTGATGACTACAGAAAGAAGGTAGGCAAAACTATTGTATAAAGGAAAATTTGAAGCAACTGTCGCTGAGAATGACACTAGATCTTGCTCAGCACTAACCTAGTGATACTTTTATTGCTTTATTTTTTTGTAAACAGCTTTGATGGTTTTTCAACCGATAAAGCATGAATAAGTTATATGAAATAAATAATAAATAAATAAATAACCCAAGAACAGCACTGCTGGATCAGACTGAAGGCCTATCTAGTCTAGCATTCTGTTGTCTATGTGAAGACCACAAGCAATCATGAGCACAACATCAGTCTGACCTAGAAAGATATGGCTGCATAAAGCCTATTAAGGTTATTGTCTTGGTCATATGCTAAACCATATTGTTCCCCACTTAAAAAACAGCAAGAAAAGGCCATGGCAGCACTACACAACTTGTAAACCATGAAAATGATCACATGAGCTCTGCTCCTAGTAGCCTTTGGACATGGATGTTTATGGGGTTGGTGTGTTCTCTGCTGTGCTGCCGCCCCTGAGACTTTGAGGCAGACATTGCCAATGCCATCTGGCTCCCTGTTGTGGGCATTGGGCATTGGGTGAGCTAGTCTGTAGTAGACTAGAACAGGGTTTCCCAAACTTGGGTCTCCAGCCTGTTTTTGGACAATTTCCATCATCCCTAACCACTGGTCCTGCTAGCGAGGGATGATGGTGGTAGTCTAAGAACAACTGGAGACCCAAGTTTGGGAAAGTCTGGAATAGAAGATGGACAAGCCCTCTCACCCTGGAGACTGGCAACAGAAATGTTTGTAAGCAGCCTTGAAGACTTAACTGGTGGAAGTGCTTTTTAAAACCAATGTGTGCCCTAATCTCATTTTCTTGTAGACTAGAAAGGCATTAATCAGAGAAGTGTATTTCATATATGATGGAACATATATTTCAAGAGTGGATTTTTGATGTCTGTTTCACTGATTTGAAGTTGATTTGGAGGATTAAGGTAAAACTGCTGCACACACATTTTAATGATCTCTTAAAAGTTATGTATCTTCATGTGTCAGTAAACTGTAATGAGCTATGCTTCGGTTTTTTGTCTGGAGGGAAGTAACGAGGAGGTTGTTGGAATATGCAGTGCAAAGCTAAGTCGGAATAAGGGAGCTATGGGCGCAAGTGGGAATCCTGGTAGTATTACTATTTCTGAAGGCAGCACTGTATAGGGAAGCTTTTTAATGTTTAGTGTTTTATTTTGTTTTTATATATGTTGGAAGCTGCCCAGTGGCAGTGGTACAAATAAATTATTATTATTATTATTATTTATTTATTATTTATTATTATTTATTATTATTACTGAGAGAAGATGGGGTAGAGTAGGCTGTCTGAGAAGAAGGAGGCTTAGAAGACGACTAGTTCTAATTACATTCTTATTAAGCTTCAGTGTACTGTGGATATTTTTGAGGAATAATGAAAACAAATACTGTTGCTAAACCTGGGTAACTGTCAATAAGACTCACACTTCAAGAGTCTGAAAATCTACCTTTGTCATTCCTCCCCTCCCTTCCCCACAAGTAATTTCAGTGTATTAATTTGACCATAATTTGAAACAGAATACTTGGATAGGTCTTTCCATCTAATCCAGCAATGTAATATGTGTATTTTCATTGCTTGCCTGGTGTTTACTGCAAAATTTTACAAACTAAATATATTTTTCCTGGCAAGACTGAACAAGTATGCCTGTTCAAATATCTTTTAAGTTTTTAAGACTTCCAGGTGACTAGCTGCCTTACTGTGATGTGAACCAGTGTGTGTAGAAATGTTTTGTATGCTGTCAGCCTTCAGAGAAAAAAATGATTTTCAAATGTGATTATATATACCACTGGTAAAGCCTTAACAGGACACAGTAAAAGGTATTTAAGATTGGGGTGAAAAGGTTGTTTTCAAAACAAAGTCTGTAAAATGAGTAACTGAAATGCTTCTGTCAGTTTTATATATGATTTTGGTCTACCATTCCTGAAGCTTTCTTAAATTAGTTAATAAATGGTTGAATGTTTTCCCCCTTTTTTGTTGATAGGGAAAGCGGGACATGTGTGCTTTATTACTTATCTAATATCCTGAAGAAGAGTTCAAAATGTTTTCTACATAAAAGGAAAAAATTCAGGTATGACATGTCTGTAATGATTTTTTTGGGAAAAGGCTGCAGTTGCGTGGCTATTCCCTCCCCCCCCACAGGTGTAAAGAATAAAGACACAGGACACAAGAATTTAAGTTAATGGGCGAAAATGGCCACAACTTTATTGATTACAGGTAAGAGAGGTATTGGCTTTAGGCATTGGCCCCTAACCGACTATCCGGTCTAACCGGGAAGGGTTAAACACCAACAGGGGGAGCTACCTGAGATGCGTATCCCTAGGCGCTCCCCGAGGGGTTACCGCTCGGGGGCGCGCTTTAGGCCCTAGCCTCCGTAGGTTTCGGACGAGGCGTCGCCCCTCGGAGTCCTTTAACGAACTACCCTTCAATCATTGGGGGAGGTGATGGCGCTCCTCCCCCCCGACCTCATTTGCATGACAATACCCCGGCCAATGCCTACCGCTAAAACCGGGAAAGTTGTGACGAATTTGCTACGAGGTAGGCGAAAAACCAAGTGGCTCACGAACCAGCCAATTAGCCAAATGGGAAAAAATTCCTACCTGGCCCCAAACGGCAACCGGCCGAAGCCCATAGCAAGGTCGATGGCAGAACCTAAAGGGTGGGTGGGTGGGAATTCGAGCTCGCTGCCAGGGAGAAAAGGGGCGAGCCGGTGGCTGCCCCGACCTTATGTGGCCTCTAGGAGGCCCGCCCCTGCCGCCAGCCGATTGGCTGGCGCGCGGGGGTGTGACTGGGGAATCCCTGAATCGCGCGAGGCTGACCCCAGCCTCGCCGGAACGTGGGGGGTGACTGGGGAAACCCTGTAATCCCGCGAGGCTGACCTCAGCCCCGCGGGAGTGTGGGAGGGGTCGTGAGCCCGCAACTCCACCCCCTCCTGAGGATCGGTAGTGGCATTGCGTGGCTATTCCCTCCCCCCCCACAGGTGTAAAGAATAAAGACACAGGACACAAGAATTTAAGTTAATGGGCGAAAATGGCCACAACTTTATTGATTACAGGTAAGAGAGGTATTGGCTTTAGGCATTGGCCCCTAACCGACTATCCGGTCTAACCGGGAAGGGTTAAACACCAACAGGGGGAGCTACCTGAGATGCGTATCCCTAGGCGCTCCCCGAGGGGTTACCGCTCGGGGGCGCGCTTTAGGCCCTAGCCTCCGTAGGTTTCGGACGAGGCGTCGCCCCTCGGAGTCCTTTAACGAACTACCCTTCAATCATTGGGGGAGGTGATGGCGCTCCTCCCCCCCGACCTCATTTGCATGACAATACCCCGGCCAATGCCTACCGCCACACGAGCCGCATTGAGCAGGCTCGCCGCCAATACCCTCAGACCTGTAACCAATCCCTAATTCCCCTAAAAATGTCCGCAAGCCAGATATCGTTGCCGGCATCAGATAAATGCACGCCATCCCAGCGATAAAGCGTATCTTTGAAATATTGAATTTCGGGGTGTTTGACAACTCGTCCGCCCAACGCGGCCACCCTGCGCCCGACGTTGCGCTCCACGATTCGCCTGGCTTTATCCACCGCAGCGGGTTTCACCGCATCCCGCCAATGCCGCCTTTCCAGCAAGGAAGACCAAATTAATGTAGTGTTAGCGTGAGACGCCTGTAACCGTTCCAAATCATTTATAATGTTCCACATTAAGTTCACCCCTTTCCTATATGCCAGGTCGTTCTCACCCAGTTGTATGACCAAGGCATCCGGGGCACCCTCATCCGCGATTTTTTGGGATATGACTGGGAAGAATTCTTCCCAACGCATACCCCGCCTAGAGATCCATGAAACTTTAACATAGTTAGGTAGCTTGAGGTCAGCGTCCCAACGCCTAAATTCCGCTCGGCGTTTCGCCCAATGAACGATACTGTGACCGATAATCCACAGTTGCACCAAGGCAGCACCTGGAAGAATACAATAAGAGAGCCGGGTAAGGGGAGAGTAAAGACTAGCGGGGAATTAAAAGGGCTTACGAATGTAGCCCTTATATGCGTTGGATTTCCAGCGCCCCATTTCCATAATCCTCTCAGCAGGGAAGCCCATATGTACGGCAGTAGTCGCTGCCCCAATGCGAAAGGAGTGTGCGGCGTACTCCTCTTGTGGAAGACCAATGGCTGCCACTGCCTTACGCATGACTCTCGTGAACTGATGTTTGGAAAGAAAGGAGCCATCAGCATGAACGAAGAAAGGGCCATTAAAATTCGGTCTCACGCACAGATATTTTCTAGCATCTTTTACTGGGCAAGGGCCAGCCCTCTGGGTTGCCTGGAGGCGGATCAAGGTTCCCCTGCCAAGCTGATCAGTTTTGGAACTGCGGATTTTTAGCAACACGTGCGAGCTGGCAACTGTTACGTCCCCCAACAACAGGCCCCTATTGGCTGTAAGGTGTTCGCAGACCACCTCGCCAATGCGTAACGCCCCGAAAAATGCGAAGGAAAATGCTGCGGAGAATAATCTGGCCTCATACCTAGACCAACAAAGGACCCTAAGCTTCCTGCGTATTTGGGTAAGTATGTCAAGCGTTATGGGCCTTCTACCATCTTGGCCCTGCGGTCTGGCCCTGCGCCAGCCCTCCAGCATTTTGCGAACTACAAAATGTGAACAGGGATCAACAGAGAATAAAGCTTTAGAAAAGAAAGATATCGCTGCCAAATGGATGTTGAGGGTTTTGGGGGCCCGACCCAGATCGCGAAGCTTAACCATATACTCGATGACTTCTGACTTAGATGGCGGCCTGCCAGGCCTAAACCTCTCCTTCTTCCTGCGGAAAGATGTAAAGTCTAGCCATGCCTTATTGTAAGATTTAAGGGTGGAAGGCGCCAGCGCAGACAATACTCCCTTTATTGCTTCTCGTTCCCAATACTCCAGAGGTGCTCCGGAAACGGTTGCGGCTGCTGCTGCGCATCCGGCGCCAATGAGCGAAAGCGTTCCATCTGGAAACGAGATAGAGCATCCGCAATGTTATTGTCTATACCAGGAACGAATTTGGCGGAAGCGTGGAGGTTCAACCGCAGGCATGAAAGAACGAAATACCGCAAAAGCGAAGCAACCCTTGGGGAATGCGCGGATTGCCTATTTAAGACCGAGACCACCGCCTGGTTGTCCGTCCAGAAACAAACTCTATGATTTCTAAACTGCTCTTCCCAGATGTGGATTGCGACAACTATTGGGAAGAATTCCAGGAATGTCAAATCGCGCAGTATTGGTTTACCTTGCCACGAGGGAGGCCAGCGCTGGGCGCACCACTGACCCCTGAAGTAAACGCCAAAACCTAGGGACCCGGCTGCATCCGAATGTACCTGAAAGTCCGATTGCAGCACCAAAGTATCCTGCCATAAAGATATGCCATTAAAACCATCTAGGAATTGCAACCAGACTTGCAGGTCAGACTTCACAGCCTTAGAGAGGCGAACCCTATGATGCGGAGACCGTAAACCCGCTGACAGCTTAGCTAGACGGCCGCAAAAGGGGCGGCCAGGGGAAACCACACGGCAGGCAAAGTTGAGGTGCCCCAAAAGGGATTGAATTTGCCTCAAGGTAACCTTCTTTAAGGGGAGCATTTGGCCAATAAGTTCTTTTAAGGCAGCCAACTTCTCGGATGGTAGCCGCGAAGTTTGGGCCAATGTATCCAGTTCGATCCCCAAATAAGTCATGGTCGTGACTGGGCCCTCAGTTTTTTCGTTCGCCAGGGGGACACCCAATTCGCTGGCTAGGGCTTCAAAAGCATGGAGCAGGGTCCCGCACTCGCCGGCGCTCCTTGCCACCAGAATAAAATCATCGAGGTAGTGCCCTACCCCTTTGGAGCCAGTCCTGAACTTCAAAGCCCATTCTAAAAATGTACTAAAGGTCTCAAATGAAGCACAGGCAATAGAACAACCCATAGGCATGGCTTTGTCGATGAAGAAATCACCCTGGAACTTGAATCCCAACCAGCGGTAGTCATCTGGGTGAACTGGAAGAAGGCGAAATGCCGACTCAATGTCGCATTTTGCCATAAAGGCGCCCGTACCAAAACTCCTCACCAACCGCACAGCTTGATCGAAAGATGCATACTTCACCGTGCACATTTCTTGGGGGATGGCGTCATTGACTGAGGCACCCTTAGGATAAGACAAGTTATGTATCATTCGAAATTCGCCGGGAACCTTCTTAGGGACAATACCGAGGGGAGAAATATGCAAACCCTCAATGGGAGGGGAAGAAAAGGGACCGGCCACCCTCCCAGCCGCGATCTCTTTTTGGATCTTTTTTGCGGCAATGTCGGGTCGTTCAAGCACAGACTTCTGGTTAGGAGGACAACTAGCGTTAGGGGTGAAGGTAACTGGGATTCTAAACCCCTTAGAGAACCCTTCATCTAACAAGCAGGCCGCTTGTCTATCTGGGTAAAGCTTTAACAGTGCTCTCAGGGGCTGTAATTTTATCGGGGAGTACGCCAGGCTGAGGGAAACGTTAGTACCGGGCCCCAGATGGTCCTTGGGCGGTACCAGCAGGTCCCGCGGGGGCACCTCGATTACCCCGTGTGAGGTGACCCCTGCCTCCACGAAAGGGCTGCTGCCTCCCTTTGTAGCAGTTGATTGCAGGGTGGCTGCCCAAGCACTTGTCACATTCGTGCATGTACTTACAAGCTGTGCGCAGGCAGGTACCCTTGTTGAAGTCCCAACAGTGTCTACGGCGTTGCGACTCAACCTTACCGGACTTCGGCTGCTCAGAGGATTTCTTTTCGATGTTCGGTCCCACATGCTCCAACCAGCAGTTGTTGTCCTTTTGGTCCCAGCGCGTCGAGGAGAGCGTTGAGGCGTTCCTCCGGAATTCCTCATCATACGCCAAGGCGGCCTCATCGCCTGCCAACTCCCGAGCCCGCCTGACGTGCGCGAGATAAGCCGCGAGATGCACGCCTCGCTTCGGATAACAACCAGCCACTACTGCCATAAAAACTTGATACCCGTTAAGCCAATTCTCGAACGTTCGTTCAACCCGAGGAGCCCTGTACCTCTTTTTACCGTAATACCTTCTTTTCTCACCCTTACCCTTAACTTGAGCTGGGGGTACCAATGAAAACATGTCAACGTAATCGCCATTCAAAATCTTATTCCGCTTCCTCTTAGAGAGGAGATTCCCCAGAATAAAGTCGGTGGCTGCATGGGTTGAGACTTTAACGTCCTGGACCAGAGCGCCATCCTTCCAGTCAAGGGTGCCGTTAAAGGCTTTTCTGTGAGAATTGGCCCTCCTTTCATGCATCCACCGTGGAAGACCTGTGTCTTCGCCCTCCCCCCAATATGTCTCCAAGGGAGCATCACTATCCCCTTCCGAAGAAGAAGTACCTGTCTCATCGTCAGAATCTGAAGTATCTTCCTTCCTGCTCTTCTTCGACCGATGCTTCCTCTTCGACTTCCGCTTACGGTTCCGTGAGACCCCATCACTATCCCCTTCCGGAGAAGAAGTGCCAGTCCCATCGTCAGAATCTGAAGTCTCTCCCTTCCTGCTCTTCTTCGACCGATGCTTCCTCTTCGACTTCCGTTTACGATTCCGTGAGACCCCATCGCTCGGGGCGGGGTCATTGGTGACCTGGGTCACCTGCTGTGGCGGTATCTCCTCATCCGATGACGAACCCTCCGAGGAGCTCTGCCGCACTTGGTTGTCCTGGAAAACACTAGGCACATCCATTATCTCCTGACTTGGACCTGCAGAGGTGGCAGCCGGGGGTCTTGGCTTAGCCCTAGGCCTCTGAGCAGGTGCCTTGCCTTTTTGCGGGCCAGACTTAGGCTTTTGAGTACGCGCAGTTTGTTGACGTGTACGAGGCCTGCTGGGGGCCTGCTGGGCCGTGGAAGCTGCGCTGGTAGATGGCCCAACCTGATCCTGCTGACTGGGGAGAGTATCCGGGATAATATCCTGAGTCACCTCAACAATGTTTGGAGAGGGAGTGATGGGTGCCCTACACTGGGCATAAAAGGATTGCAGAGCGGAAAGTAACTGGGCTATGGCCTGAGGATTGCCCGGACCTGTTGGCACCAGGACATTACCGGGCTGAGGTGCCTGAGGGTTACTGTTGCCCTCCATCGCAAACAAGAAGGCAAAGCCAAAAGGCTGCGCGGCGCGCCGGGTTAGATTAGCGCACCACCAGAGGCAGAACGATATTTAGAAAGAATCTCAAGCTGATTGTTTCAGGCTCGAAAACGTGACGGGGCGTGCTTGTCCACTTGGCCTATCTTAAAGTGATATAGTACAAAATAAAGGTAAAAGGAATATCAATATATAAATTTATTTTTTATTTTATTTTTTATTTTTTTTTATTATTATTATTATTATTATTATTTATTTATTTTTATTTTTATTATATATATATATATATATTTATTATTATTGTAATTTTTTCTTTTTTAAAAAAAAATTATTTATTTATTTATTTATTTATTGTATTTATTTATTTTATTATATCTCTATTTTTTATTTTTTATTTATTTTATTTTATTTTTTATTAGTTTTATTTATTTATTTATTTACCTATTTTTATAACCAAGCCCCAGCAATGACAATTTGAAAAAAAAAAATTGCGTCTACCAGCGATCAGTGGCTGCAACTGAAAATAAGGATCTAAATTGAGCTAGAGAAAAGGGCTGCAATTATATTTTCTGCCGCTAGATGGCAGTGTCCACCAAGAGTTTGGTAAAACCCCCGCAAGAAACTGGAGCTTAAGTCTCAGCACGCCACATAAAATAAAATTTAAAGCACACAACACACCAAATAACAGTAACTGGCAAATGCAGAAGTGATGCAATATGAATTGTGTATCAGCTTAATATAAATTAACAGCTAGGGGTGTAGGAATAAGGCTGCCCAGCTCCCGACTAGCCGCGCTGGGAGAGCGTCCCCAGTTGGGGCTAGGGGGCGTGCAGCTAGGAAATCACAGTAATAATTCAGGCAGAACCACAGCAATATAAGTAAATTCCTAAACAAAAGGCAAGAATATAGAGAAAAGAAAAAAAACAAAAAAAAAAAAAAACGTTCCAAATGCAATTGCCAGGCCCCTCTCCCTTAAACAAAATGGCTGCCGTAGCTTCTCCTGAGGCCTCCCAAGATGCTGGGAGAGCGTCCCCAGTTGGGGCTAGGGGGCGTGCAGCTAGGAAATCACAGTAATTAATTCAGGCAGAACCACAGCAATATAAGTAAATTCCTAAACAGAAGGCAAGAATATAGAAAAAACGTTCCAAATGCAATTGCCAGGCCCCTCTCCCTTAAACAAAATGGCTGCCGTAGCTTCGCCTGAGGCCTCCCAAGATGGCGACTGGCAAAACGCTACTCTGCCCTCACTTAAAATGGTTTCCCTGCCTTCACCACATGGTTCAGAACTGAGACGCTCCTCAGGCAACCGGCAATGGGCAGAGACCCTCCCCCAAAGCGCTGACGACCGGCTGCACGCAGTATACAGGGGTTGCAGATGCCTGTATACTGTATACTGTATAAAAAACAAACAAACAAACAAACAAACAAACAAACAAACAAAAAACCTCAAGCAAGCGCTGAAGCGGCTTGCTGCTCGACGGTCCTTGGCGATGCTCCCCGGAGGAGGAGTAGCTGTGCTGGTAAGGGGGAGAGTAGCGTCGACGATTTGAAGGAGGCGCAGGGGGGCTAGAGGTCGAAGGAGAGTCTCCTGAATCCGAGCCGGGCACACGAAAGAGGGAATCCAAATTAAGGCAGCCGCGCTAAGAAGACGATCCAAGTAATTCGAGCTCGCTGCCAGGGAGAAAAAGGGGCGAGCCGGTGGCTGCCCCGACCTTATGTGGCCTCTAGGAGGCCCGCCCCTGCCGCCAGCCGATTGGCTGGCGCGCGGGGGTGTGACTGGGGAATCCCTGAATCGCGCGAGGCTGACCCCAGCCTCGCCGGAACGTGGGGGGTGACTGGGGAAACCCTGTAATCCCGCGAGGCTGACCTCAGCCCCGCGGGAGTGTGGGAGGGGTCGTGAGCCCGCAACTCCACCCCCTCCTGAGGATCGGTAGTGGCATTCTTAGAACTTGCCTTTAAAAGTTTTTATCCACATCTAATCATTTTGCAGCAGTAGGTTGTATGCATCTCTTTTCTTACAGCACACCAATAAAATGGAATTACGGAGATATTTGGTAGAGGCCAATGGAAGTCTAACATGAATTTTTAGTAATACGATATTAAATCTTGTGTAGTGATAAAAGACACCACAAATTGCACAAAATCATTGGCTGGTTAAGATTACATATCAAATGGATTTGATAGTCATTTTACTTTATTCCTTAAAAAAAATATAGCCAAGTGAAAGACTGGGTGTGGGAACTAGGAATTTGCTAGACTGTGATTATCATATATAAATCAAAGAAACATGGATATAATATTAAACTAGTGAGCAGAGCGATCTAAATTCCATCTGGGGAATGGTGAAGCCACTGCTATATCCAATGTTTTATTGCTCGTGCCCACCAGGGTAGCAGGGGAAGGGTAGCTTTTGATGCTTATTTGTTGAGGGGGGCAAATTGGTGGCAGTAGGTGGGCATCCCTGCAGAACCCTAATCCCCTCCACAAGTGTGGGTGAAGGGGTAGTGATTCCCCCCCTTGCTGTTACGTGTTTGTCATTTTGTTGTATTGGATATATATGTTTAGGTTATATTACGTATAAGCTTCTCTGAACATTCCTTTGGGGGGAAGAAGCAGAGTAAAATCGAGTGAGTCAAAACAGAACCTGCATTTTCATCAGCAGACCAAGAGAAAAATTTACATGGAGTGGAGACACAAAAGCGGAACCTTTGAAATGAGAGGTGTCTTACTGAGGTTTCCACTCATCAGTTCTTTGAGTATTTGTAGATTTCACAGTTCCACAGGCTACCTTCTTTCCTTTGCCCTTGTGTTGCAAAACACCAAATTCTAGTTGCCAAGGTGGTTCCTTAACAATATAAAATGAGCCTTGCTGGGTGAGACAAAGGGCCTATCTAATTCAATATCCTGTCTCCTATGTTGGCCAACCAGATGTCAATGGGAAGCCTGCAAGCAGGAGTTCTGTGCTTTGTTTTTATCTTTTTGAACCACAAAAGTTTAAACTCTTCATAATGGATAACTGCCTCCTGGAAACCTACTTTCTGTTTTCTGAAGGCCTTGATGTAGCATGAGTAGGTTTGTTGATATGAACAGTATAGGACTTGGGCTTTTGTTAAATGTTAGACATCTTCACACAATGAAACTTGATATGGGGAGCCCTAATTGTTTCCTGATTCTGCTTTGATGGCTGCCTTTTTCAAGTCACCATCTACCATCCTAGCCTACCTCATGGGGTACTTGCAAGGCTAACATGCTGCTCTTCAAGTGAGAAATCAGTAATGATTTTCAATATTGTGTGGTTTTTGTTTGAATCTTAAGTTGGTTTTTTATTTTAGGCCCACAGGATTGTGAAGTTGTAGTATGAATATGGGTGAAAAGAAACCAGAACCTTTGGATTTTGTAAAAGATTTTCAGGAATATCTGACTCAGCAGACTCACCATGTGAACATGATTTCAGGCTCTGTTAGTGGGGACAAAGAAGCAGAGACTCTTCAGGGAGGTAGGTTCACCATGGTACAATTCAGCTTTCACTTTATTTAAACAAAAGGCTGGTTATTGTAGAGGGGAGCTTCCTTCCACCTGTCTCCCAATAGCCTGTTAATAGTATTCAAACTAAGTACAAGATAAAGGAAGAAACTTATTGGGGTTTCCCTTCTATTTTTACAGCAGGGACAGAAGGTGATCAAAATGGACTAGATCATCCTTCAGTCGAAGTCTCACTGGATGAAAACTCTGGAGTGTTAGTAGATGGGTTTGAAAGAACTTTTGATGGAAAATTGAAATGTCGGTATTGTAACTATGCCAGCAAAGGAACAGCACGTCTCATAGAACATATCAGAATTCACACAGGTATGACCGAGTCTGCAGATTTTGTTTCTCTCTGCTGGTGGTACATATACCTACGCAAGCTTTCTTACTGTGTTAAACATGTGTTTTCCAGTCAGGAGATTTGTATCTATCTGTTAATGATCTTTCCCCTTCTATTTTTCCAGTAAGCAAACTTGATTCTTAAAATTCAGTTTTCAGCTAAATGTAGGAAAACCAGACTATATGAAATAACCTGTGTGACTGTCTAGGGAAATGGTTTTTTCAGCTCTAGATACTGCTTACACTTGCGATGTTGCTGATTCTTTTACTTGTTCAACTTACCCTATGTATCTTCCAGCATTTACTGGTCCTAAGACATGAACCATAAAACTCATCTCTTTCATTTGACTGTTGTTTGTCACAGCTAATTCTGCCCTGGTTTCCTCGCTGACCCAAATAGGACTAATTTAGCCAGCTAGCCCTAGTGATCATCTAATGTTCATTGGATGGATTTCCCCCGTAAATTGATTTTTGAATTCTGACTTTATTGTTATTCATGTTTTATACTGTATTTTATGCTGTTTTTTGTTGCATCAATTAAGTGTTTTAAATTTGTTGTTAGCTGCCCTGAGCCCGGTTTTCTGAACTGGGAAGGGTGGGGTATAAATAAACATTTATTTTTTTACTTATTATTAAGGATTTTAAATGGTTGCTTTAGATATTGTAGTGCTCTGTTTCCTCAAGTGACTCAACTAGGTTTTTTTCTCCCTTTTGTTTCTTGCAAAACACATGGTATCAAAGCAACAATAAAATCTTGTATTCTTTCAGGTGAGAAACCACACAGATGCCACTTATGCCCCTTTGCATCAGCATACGAACGTCACTTGGAAGCTCATATGCGATCGCATACAGGTGAAAAACCTTACAAATGTGAATTGTGCTCATTCCGCTGTAGTGACAGAAGCAACCTGTCTCACCACCGCAGGCGCAAACATAAAATGGTGCCTATAAAAGGTACGAGGCCTTCTCTTAGTAGCAAGAAGATGTGGGGTGTCTTGCAGAAGAAGACCAGTAACTTGGGGTATGGTCGAAGGGCGCTAATAAACTTGAGTCCACCTTCCATGGTGGTTCAGAAGCCAGACTACCTTAACGACTTTACTCATGAAATCCCAAACATTCAGACTGAAGCATATGAAAGTATGACAAAGCCAACAGAGACTGGTGGGTTACCAAGAGATCCACAAGACCTTATGGTAGATAACCCTTTAAACCAGCTATCTACTTTAGCAGGACAGTTGTCTAGCCTGCCCCCTGAAAACCAAAACCCACCCTCTCCTGATGTTGTACCGTGTCAAGATGAAAAGCCTTTTATGATGCATCAGCCTGCCGCGCCAGCAGCCGTTCCAGCAGTGTCAACCAGTATTCCTCAGAGTTCATCCCCTACAAGTCCTGATCCTCGCCCTGCACATTCTCAAAGAAACTACAGTCCAGTCGCAGGTCCCAGCAGCGACCACAGTGCTCATGCCAGCACCCCGAGCATAAGTAATAGTCAGCCAAGTACTCCAGCACCAACTCTTCCAGTTCAGGATCCTCAGCTTCTGCATCACTGCCAGCACTGTGATATGTATTTTGCTGACAATATTCTTTATACGATCCACATGGGATGTCATGGCTTTGAGAACCCTTTCCAGTGCAACATATGTGGTTGCAAATGTAAAAACAAGTATGACTTTGCTTGCCATTTTGCCAGAGGCCAACATAACCAGCATTGATTGAATATAAGTTATACCATGCATTTCATTTATCTGTGTTTGTTTAAACACATTGCTGTCTGTCTCTTCGTTGCTACCGGAAAGGTTGCGTGCCCTTTTGGAGGAATTCAGTTAAGCAGATTTAACATCAAAGGCAATTACCTTTACACGCTTTCATGATTTGCTAGGGACGTGCTTGTTTACCATGGCGGCATTCTTTACATGGTTCCTAAAATAAGAATGAGGTTTGTAGTGCAATTATTATTATTACTATTAATGGATAATCAGTGCAACACAATATATACTGACCTAACATAATGTGGATCTTGTCGATCAACACTTGTGTCCAAGTACTTAACAAATACTTAACATTAAGCTGAGCTACTGGAGTAGCCTTTAGTTTAATTCCGTCATACATAATGTACTCAGATATTTTCAGTGTAGAAGCTATATGCAACTGTGTATAAACTGACCATCCCGTAAACTGCTATAAAATATTGTGTAAAGAGTAAACAAAGATAAAGTTTATGTCTGCAAGAAAACTTTAATCTAGGAAAAGTTTAATTGCTGTGAGGCCTTTAATAAAGCTCCTGTGGTAATAGTGAGTCATGATGTGGAAAACTAGAAGAGTAAAAATGTGAAATAGGGAACAAAGACATCCACTTTCCATTACTTATGATCCCCTTTTAAAGGAATACAAGGAACCAGTGCCTAGTATTAAATGTCTGTAATTTTGAAAACTGTGTGCAGAAAGAAAACATTGGAAGGAAATGGGTAATGTGTTAAAATACTGTACCATAATCTTCATACTTAGCTTGCATTGCATTGCAAAGAACTTCATTACCATTTAAATGTTTAAGTGTAAGTTGTTTTGTCTTTACCTTCTGGTAGTAATATTTTTACCTGAAAATGAAGTGGCAAGGAGGTTATGAGATTATGATAATCCATTCAGATTTCACATGGGTCATTTTATCTGTGAATGATGAATGTACTTCTTGAAAAGAGCATCCTTGTCCAGGTAAACAGCAGTCGAAAGAAAACATTCCATACTAGGTTTTTTGTTATAGTTCTGGACTTGACAAAGCAAAAAGTTTATATGAGGAATCACTGACTAATTACAGTGGATAAAAACTCTAAGACATAGCAGTCAACTGTTTCTGCCTTGATCTAGATAAGTGAATAGGCACTTTAAACAAACTATGCTAGCAAATACTATGGTGCTAGCTTACAGCACATGAATCCTTAATATACAGGGGAAAACACTTTGACATGCACTTTTATTGTATATCTTCGTTATTTTATTTTAAGGGAAAGAGAGGACTTTATACTGCTGTCACTTGCATAAGAAGTAAATATGCACATGCACATACAAACTTACGACAGTGTGCTTTTATTGGTTTCGCATCCCAAAGTACGTGCCTTTGTGTGAATAATGGTCAAGTATACTCCTCTCCATCTTCAGCTCTTTTGGTAGAGGAGCATTCTTCTGATAGCCAAAATAGGAGCACAGATTAGAAAAGTCCTTTTGAGTCAGTTAAGTCATCACTGGTCAGTGCAAAAGAAAAACCTTATCAGTAGGATCCTATCTCGTAAGATGTAAGAAATCTTACGCCAAAGTCTACTTGAGCAATTGGGTCGTCATCCCCCCCTCCTGTAGCCACATGGCACCACAAAGATCCTAAACTATAATAAGGTGGAGGATGCACAGTATTTACTGAGGTAAACAGCACATAGTTTGAGCAGGAGAGGCTGCTGGCATTGTACTTAAAGCAGACTAAAAAACTTACCTTCCCTTGTTGGAATTTTTTGTCTCGTTAAGTTTAGAATCATTTTTCAGAGGAAAAGCCCTCTCAAGCAGCTATATTTAAGACCTTAATTTCAGTTCCTGCCATTCTCTTAGGTATCTTTCTCAAAGTTAATGTTCAGTGTCTTTAATACATTTCTGTAACCGTACTCAATGTTTGCATTCCGACGTATAGAAGTATTTCGCCAGAATATTCTTGGAATTGCCTTCTGCCTCTCTAAAATGGCATAGCACCAAATTAGTCTTGCAACTCTAGTGCCATATATGTTGCACTCAGGAAGTCAGTGACAAACTTATCATTAGTCTTGTTTGATTGGGATTGCATGCTATGACAGCAGAGAACCTAAAATATACTATGTATGTTTTAATTACAGTGCTGGGTATGTTGAATGGACTAACACAGCTAAATAAAGGCTGCTTGTAAAAATCCTCACGTATATCCTAGCTGGGTCATCTTTATGAAATGTCTATAAATGATCTGATTGAATGAGCTGTTGTAGAGCAATGGACAACAGCTGCTGGCAACTCCACTCCCAGCCTGTTCATGTCTTCCCTGGCCAAAACCAGATCAGCTGGTCTTAGCTGACCATGAAAGGGCAGCCATGCTGAGAAGGATGACAAAGAGGCCGACTGACAGCATAGGTATGGGGAAAAGATAGGGCAAGAAGTGGCCATTGAATAAGTGAGGGAAGGAGAAGCTTTATTGGGGACATCTCTACTTTTTTCAGTACAGTGTGTTGGCAAACTCTGAATATTACTGTGTACTAGAAATACAAAATAGAATTGAGCAATAAAGGGCTATGGTCAGGGTCATGGCTTCAATTTTTGTAGAGTTCCTGTACTCCTTAAAGTCAGGCAGATAGTCAAAAGGTGAGGCTTGGAAACATGTAGATAACCTGAGCAATTGCTTCAGGTCATGGCAGCTTTTGAAAACATGAGGCCACTGTTGCGGTGGGCAGTGGAAATGGAAACCCTGTGCACTACTGTTTTTTAGAGACCTTTCAGCCAAAGAGCTAGTAGTGACACCTGACCTGCAGCAGACAACAGACTTAAACCAACAAGAAATGAGCTGGGACTAAAAGCAGATGCTCACACATGATGTCACTTACCATTGGGATCTACAATGCCAAAATGCTCAAGAATGTTAGTACAAGGTATACTAAGTACAATAGAGCCTTTACTGCTTCCACTAAGTAAGGCATAAGGATGGGATGTTGCAGACTCTGGCTTTACCACTGATACAGAGCAGCTCATTTCAGTAACAAAACATCCAGGATTGGTGTTTTGAAAAAGCGTATTAGCCTCATTCTATGCTGTAGCATCAAAATTAATTTCTAAACAACATTTTCCACTGTCTCTTTCCCCATATTCAGGCCCCAAATAAGAAAAATTTCAATAGGAACTATTAATTAAAGCAAAACAAAGCCTTAATGTTATAAGGAGCTGCAAACCCGGGAGTGAGTGTTCCGGTTTGCAAACGTTCTTTGGAACCCAAACCTCTGATGCGGTTTCCAATTTGCTACAGCAGCTTCCTACAGCCAGTTGGAAGTTGGGCCTTCGTTTCCGAACGTTTTGGAAGTCAAACAGACTTCTGGAACGGATTACATTCAACTTCCAAGGTACCACTGTACCTTTGATGGAAACAATTCACAAAATGTGGAATATATAGCCGGAAGTACTATATGCATACCCTTTATAAATAAAAATGAAACAGCAGTCTGGGAAGCACTAGATGGAACAAATATGGAAAGGCACAATTCTTTTGATTCTGATGGTCTTTAATGTACAGTATTTTATAACAGTGCTAAAGCTACACACAGAACTCAGCCAAATTGGTAAAGAAAAAGTGATTTACTGTATTTTTCGCTCCATAGGGCGCACCGGACCATAGGGAACACCGTTTTTAGGGGGGGAAATCAAGAAAAAAAATCTTACTGCCCCCCCAGCCCCAAACAGCAGCGTACAGGATGCGCGCAACCTCTCCCTGCCGGAGGGGTTGCTCGCGGCTATGTCACAAGTCAAGGCAGCCAGCGGGATGGATCCCGCTGGCTGCTCTGGCTTCCTCTTTAGCTCCATGCAACCACTCCCTCCCGGGAGAAGCTGCGCGGGGCTAAAGAAGCCATAGTCACGTACAGCCTCTCCCTGCCGGAGGGGCTGTGTGCAGCTATCCCTGAAGCCTGGAGAGCGAGAGGGGTCGTTGCGCACCGACGCCTCTCGCTCTCCAGGCTTCAGCGAAAGCAACACAAAGCCTTTGGAGAACAGAGTGCTCCCTCTGCGCTTCGGAGGCTTAGCGTTGCTATCGCTGAAGCCAAGGAGCCTGCATTCGCTCCATAGGACGCACACACATTTCCCCTCAATTTTTTGAGGGGGAAAAGTGCGCCCAATAGAGCAAAAAATACGGTATATGCGTTGTATATGCGATATAACACTGTGCCAACAGATGGCACTGTAGAGTCCTGTTTTTCTCTACAGTACTTGTTTTCCCTGTTTAAATTTACAACGCTTTTAACTGGAATGCTTCTTTAATGTGTCTAGATCCAGCCATTGTTTGCCCACTATGCCCCTTGCCCTCCAGTTGTTGGACTACAACTACCATCGTCCATTAGACCTTCAGCCATGCTAGTAGGGGCTGGTGGGACTTTGAAGTTTAACAACATCTGGGTCATATGTATAAGTCAATGATCCTGGCTGCAGACATATTTCAAATTATAGCAAAGAGTAAAATATTTCAGACTATCTCACTATCTTTCTTCTCCCTATGGATCCTGAAGCTTCTTGGTACAACTGGTATTTTTGGCAGTCAGTCCGAACAGAGAGAGTGAGGGAATTGGCCCAGTTTTTCCCCCCACTGAGACATCAGATGCCAAATCTCAGCAATATCTAGTATTCTTGCCGAACCCACATGCCACAGCGTTATATCCCCCTTCACTGAATATATAAAAATGCTACTACTTCTCACTTAAATATTTCTTAACAATGCCATCTGCCTGTTGGCTGAATAAAGAGGTTACATTTATATTCAATTGGTTATTTTTCTCATTTTCTCTGTGCCTCAAATCTTCCAAAAATTCCACTTTCAGCATATTTAGTTCATCTGCCAAGCTCTTCATCTCCTTTGGGGTAAGGTTATTATCTAGGGAAACAAAATATACAGCACATGGTGATTTACCTACTGTTATATTAAATTTATCTTAAACCAGGCAGAGGGCCTTCTCCGTAGTGGCACCCACCCTGTGGAACACCCTCCCATCAGATGTCAATTAAATAAACAACTATTTGACTTTTAGAAGACAACTGAAGGCAGCCCTGTTTAGGGAAGTTTATAATGTTTGATGCTTTATTGTGTTTTTAGTATTCTGTTGGGAGCTGCCCAGAGTGGCTGAGGAGACCCAGCCACATGGGTGGGATATAAATAATAAAATTATTATTATTTTAAAGGGGAAGGAAGATCAAAAGTTCAAGAGGTTTAAGCAAAGCCACTATTCTTTTGAAAATGAATAGAGACTTACCTCCTCAGGAGTGGGATCTCCAAAAGAGGAATCTTCAGAAATAGAGGACAACTGGCATGTATAGGGCCTTTGTGCATAAACAGTGTCTTTAAATAGTAGTCATAAACCGCTGCACATGTATGGTTTTGTTGCACTGTGCCTTTCTAATTTAAGTGCATGCAAAGCAAGTTAAGCAACCTCTTGCAAATAAGCATACCTTTAGCAGTCTTCATGGTCTGAGAGACAGCTCGCCTGACAGCCTGGTCTGCTTGATGAAGAACACTGGCTGCACAAATAGCACGATCCATTTCCTAGCCGCAATCAACCAGAAAAAATGTTTTTAGAACTGGGCTCATATCTATCTTCAAAGGGTAAAGTTGGGCATTATGAGCACATGCACTAACTGGGGTGAGCTTTGTGCACCCTCCTTGCATAAAGGGAGGAGAGTTGAAGCTTCCAACAAATTTTGCACTTTCAGACAAGTGTGAAACTACACAGAGGGAATTTCGGTACAGAGCACTCGAAGTTTGCCATAAGAACCTCTACTGAACATTCTCCACTTTTCAGAAATGCTGTGACACAAGAAAGCTTACAACCATAAGACATGTGAAGACACTTTGATTCAGTGAAATGAGGTGAAAAAAGGCAGACTTCCCTCTTGTCTGCTACAGAAGGCTAGCACTCATTTCCTTTGCCATCTATTGTTGACAATGGGACCTGATGGTTCTGGTAGTTCTCTCAGTTACAGCCACCGAGTTGTCCCATTCAGAGTAGACCAATTGAAATGAATAAAGTTAAGTTAGACATGATTATGAACTTCAGTGGGTTTACTCTGAGTTAGGACTACCATCGGGTGGGATTCATCTAATGAACCCCACTATAGGAAGCCCTGCATAATGACTTCCACTTGTGCAGTGAGCCTCCCCCTATACCCCATTGGCTGGGGGGGGTGAACCCCCAGAACTGTGTGAACCCCCAGAACTGTGTGAACCCCCAGAACTGTGTGTGACAGGGGGAACTATTCCATCTGGAAAGCTGATGTGCTTGTGCATATGGAGTGTTTCTAATGGCACAACACTAAATTCCACCAATTGTCTTTACAGCACAAACTCCTTTATGAGCAGAAAGTGAGTCTTAGATTTCCTGTGTAGGAAACATTCTCCTCCAAAGTGGACAATTCTCCACCAGTGGATTATTATCAGCAGAAGTGCCAGGCATCAAATGTCTATTTTATTACCAATGTAATAGTTCCATATTACCTTTACTTCTGTATTCTCTTCCAGGGGTTTCACTGGATTTTCCAGAGCAGTAGATAGCAAATCAAGCACTTGAAGACTGAAAAAGTCAAGAAAACAAACATGTTAAAGAAAGACTAACTATGCACATGCAATGTAAGCACTCGCCTAAGGATGGGACCCTGGCATCACAGAAGTGTCCAAGGCAAGAATTTTGCTGAGATCAATGAGGTTGGACAGCAGAGAAAAGAGTGAGCAAAGCATAAATTGGGATCTAATCTTGGATCTCAGGGTGAGCCGCAGTAGATTGGCAAGGGTTTCTTTTGTTTTCTGATTCTCTATTTTTATATATAAAATAATTTTTATTAGTTTCCGGTTAGAATAATCCAATGGCAGCCTCATTATAACATTGCCAAATTATAATACAATTACTAATCCCAACCATCCAGATGCCGAATTATATAATTTAGGTGGCCTCCCACTTGCTAGAATTGATGGTTTGGTGATTTATTTCATAGTTCTGTGTTTCAAAATTTTATTCATCTCAATTGCAATCCAGTCAAAATAACAATCCCTTATACAACTGTAACATTAACAACATCCATTCGTCACACAGGATGTTGCCTTGCATTGAGTCAGACCATTGGCCAATCTAGTTCAGCTTTTGTCTACACTGAAAGGCAGCAGTTCTCCAGAGTTTCAGACAACCTTGCCTGGAGATGCTGGGGATTGAACTAGGGACCTTCTACATGCTCAGCACGTGTACTATCACTGAGCTATGTCCCTTTCCGCAGCTAGGTGCCCTGCAACAAAGGTATTCCAAGGCAAATATCAATGAATAGAGAAGCGCTGCACAACTCCAGAGTTCTACACGCTGCTAGGCCCACAGATGTCTGTGAAGCCTCCATTTAATTCAATGTAAATAACTGCTTTCATGTGACTACATACTTATCTTCTACTGAACATTCTGTAGTCTTCAGAACGAGGCTGTTCTGCTCCCAGGCGTATTTCTCTGGATTTGGAACTTCCATTTTCTGCACCATTGCATGGATGGTTTCTTCAGGTAATGGTTGTTTTCTCCGACTGTTTCTCTCTAAACAAACATCAGCCTGACAATCTAGGAACAACTGACAGAAGCCCAGGGTATCTAGACAAATATAAAAATATTCCTGGATGATAGGAGGGTCATTTTAATCTCACCATGGTTTCTGAAAAGTGTAGGCGTAACACACACACACAGGAATTTTGCACAAAATAAGGTGGTCTTCTGTATCACCATGAAGTAAGGATGTGGGATCCTAAGTATTTCAGAGTTTAGTATTCATTATAAATAGAGCTTGCACAAGACTATATAACACAGATTCTCAAAGACCTGTTTTGGTTGCCTATTTGCCACCAAGGCCAATTGTTCAAGGTTTTGGTTCTAGTATATAAAGCCCTGAAATTGCTTAGGAGCTAGGTATCTGAAGGAACACCTCTCCTCATAAAGTCCTGCCCAGACCTGGTAATTGTTTGGGGAGGCCTGGTGACTAAAATGACTAAAAAATTCCTTTCAGAGCTTTGACTGGCACCCACTTTATCTTTATTTCAGAACCAACTGAATTTCCTCTTCTGCCAGACCTTCTGAAGTACATGTACATGTGGGAACCTGGTTGTATTAAGCAGATGGAATGGTAATAATTATTCGTAATGTTATTTTACTTTTGGTTTTCACTGGTTATTGTGTCTGATCCAAGATCACTTAGGATGCGGAGGTGAGACAGAAATGCCATAATATGTAAAAATGAAGAAGAACACTAAAAAGCATAACACAAGTAGCATAAAAATAACATCAGAGGGAACCAAACTGCTAAATAAATTAAATTAAAATGGGATTCCCTGAAAAAATGACATAGGGACCAGGCAAAACTGCCTGATGAGAGTTTTCCACAAGAGGGCACTGTAACAGAAAAGGCGGCGGCAGCGGCGGCAGCAGTAAGATGTTATTGTCCAGGTGGCTGCTATGGTGGCAGGTAATCCTCCAGGTATCCTAGCCCCAAGCCATTAGGGCTTTCTAGGTAAAAATTATCACTCTGGAAACAGACCAGAAGCCAGTGAAGTTATTCAAACACTATTGAAATGTGATCCCAACTTCTGGTACGAGTTAGCAGCCCGGCAGCTATGTTTTGAACTAACCTGCAATTTCCAAACTGCCTTCCATTGCAGTAATCTATTCCGGAAGCTACCAGAACTTGGACTGCTGTACATGTCCAGAAGCAGGGGTACCAGCCTCAGCTTGTGGAAGGCACTCTGTGCCACACAGACAAACTCTTGTTCTTCCGGTGACAAAGCTGGGGACAACGAGCACCTCAAGATGCAAACTCGATCCTTCAAGGAGATGGCAGCTACATCTAGAACTACTGAGCACCACCTTCCCACACAAACTACCCACCAACAGTACCTCAGTAATCCAGTCCAGACACCAGTTCAACGCTCATCAGAATCCGATATTAAGGAAAGAACTCCCAACTCCAAAACACCAGATGCCCTTGCAGTGATTGATCTAAATATTAAAAGGGGCGGGGGGAAGATGAAGCCCTATGGAATGATATAAAATAAATGTACCAAGAACCCAAGCTCTCATTATCCAGGACCACTTTCTGAAATTAGCTACTCAGGAACTAAGCCATTGCTATTCAGGGCCTCCAGTTTCGAAACCAGCTACCCTGTTCAGGAGGCAATAGTCCAGAAAACTATTGAAAGTTCCAGACAAATTGGCTTGCTTCTATTCTCCATGTCTCGTTCCTGGCACTGGTCATGGCAGCCAAAGCAGTTTATCTGTCTGAACCACAAAATGTATAGGATGTCAGGTGGAAGTAAACTGACATCTGCAAGGAGTACAATTCCAGCTTCACTACCAATGCAGAAATGGCCAATTCTGTATGACAAGTTGCTGCCCGGAATGCTATCATAGTTTAGGTGTTCTATGTAGCAGGAATCCCTAAGATACAACAAGAGAGCTTTGCTCTGCTCAACAAGGGTAGGAATCCCTTTTAGCCATAACATCCCAAATCATGGTTTGCACTGCTGAGTCATAAGGCTGAGCCGCTACCTTAAAATATAATATCAAACTTACACTGGCGAGCCAACTGGTACACTTCATATCTCATACTCCGATAATAAAAGTTATCATCTAAAATAAAATATATTGGTCTGAGAGGGATAAAATCTATTAAATATTGACAAGATGCAGAGTCTTCAGTTCCTGTTCTTGGATATATTAATTCTTGTTCTTTCAGATAGCAGGCAAACCTTTTCCATGTTGTTTCATTTCTGTTTGGAGGAGGAGAATAATGGCATCCTTTAATAAAATTTTGAAGGAAATGTTCAAGATACAGCAATAATTCATGACGGTATAATCTCCAGTGTGACATCTATAAAGTAAAAAGACAATTATTCATGGTTAGAGTTCAAGATATTGGATAAAAACTGGAAACATTAACAGCAACGAAGGTTTTGCTATTGGCTGCAGTGTTAAATGAACACTTGATATTTTAGATGATTTGCTATTCTTTCTTAGCATCAGTCATGCCTATAATTCTCTGCATGGCCCACCCATGCCATTTTAACCAAAACTCTTCCCTCCTTACAGGCATTGTGCTGCAAAATCCCAGTTTAATAAAATATGCTGCTACCAGTCTTCCCCAACTATTAGTATAACTACCACAAAACTGTTGTTTCTCTTGCAACAAACATGCTAACCCCTCTACAATGCATGTAAGTAGTAACTCCAGCAGGGTAACCAAGTGAAAATGAAATAGTAATAATTACAAACTATTAAGTTTTTATATACTACCACAAATCAACAACAGATCAAGTAGTACACTTATTCAATCACAGAAGGTAATTTAGCCTTTTATCTTTCTTTTTCTTTTGGTGCCTTAAAGGCCAACAGATTTATAGCACAACCCTAACCATGCCTACTCAGAAGGAAGTCCTACTGAATTCTCCCAGGTAAGAGGAGTTAGGATTGCAGTCCTATTGCAGTGTAAAATTCATGGACTTCACTGAAGCCACAGGAATGTTCAAGAAGGGCTTATTTTGCAACAAATTTGTCTTTAAGGTAATAAAAAAACTCTTGGTTGTTTCTGCAAATGAATATTAAGTAATTTCACATCTTCTAAACAGCTTGTGTTATCAACAAATGCCCATACTAAACTGACTGCTTTGCAAAATACCACCACCACCACCACTGGTTTATTTATGTATTGCCTTTCAGCCCAAAGGGCCCTGAACCAGCAACCAGCATACTGAAATACTGTAAAACAAGACATAACACTATGCTGGTTTATCAGTCTGTACAGGAGGATCAAAACAGCAAAACGTTAAGATTCAGAAAGGGAACTTTCAGCAGAAAATAATAGGAAACAAGATGCTTTTTAAAAATATGCAGGCAAGTCTTGCTTAACTTCATGTTACTAATATATATATAGATGCTTTAAAAACGAGCTCACTTTTCTTGATGCAAGTTGAAATACGCCAAACCTTCTGCTGGCAGCTGGAGCGAATCACAGCCAATTTAGAATGACAACTTTTGTCATTTATCGCTGCCATGCCACAGCAGATTACTGTAATAAAGGACAAGCCAATAGGCTCCCTCAATACCCAGATTTTTTTATTTTTATTTTACTATTTTAGCAAACTTGGTGAGCGCCTACTCAAGGCAAACCCCGCAGCTGACCCTAAAGCACCAGATCTCCTGGCTGGATTCAGCTGCGAGGCGTCAGAAGTAAAAGGATCCTTGGCAATGACAGCGGTAGGAAAATAAAGCTGGGGCGCATCCTTCTGCCCACCTGGGCTACCACTGAAAGATCCCGCAGGCAAGTGAAGACATTTCCCTGGCCAATGAGAATCGCAAGACCACATTGGCCAATAAGGAGCAGGGGGAGGAGGCTACTGACCAACGGCTGCTGCTCGCGCTGCCCCGAGCTCTCCTTTGATTGGTCGAACGCTTCCGGAGGGATGAGGTCGTCGTAAGCGAGGGGGACGCAGCGCCACCCTTTGCGCTCCCTCAGGACCCGGCTCAGGGCCTGCGCCGTCGTCGTTTTGCCCGCGGCAGGTAAACCGCAAAGCAAGCACAGCCCCAGCTGGTGGCCTCCGGCGCGCCGTAGCTCTTCCGCCATGAGGCCTCGCGCTCGTGCAGAGCGTTAAAACTCCCGTGACTGGAAGGGACCGACGGCTCACAGTTCTGCGCTTGCGCAGTTGACTCCGCGCGGTAGCACTGCGCAGGCGCGCTGGGGAAGGACTTCGGCGCAGGGAGTTCTAAAGAGACTGGGCTTCCTCCTACTTCCGCGCACCGGACTTCCGGGTTGCTTTCGACGCTGGGCTCTAGAGGGGCAAAAGCGGCCGTTGCACGTAGGAGACAAGCGGGGAGCCCCGGCACCCCTTTGTCGCTTGCAGTGATTGGGCAGCAGTTTAGGGTGGCCACATGCAATAGAGGACAAGGCAAGTTGGTTCTGATTGTTGGTTGCGCTGTAAGTTGCTTTTAATGAAAACTGCCAAACGGTATTGATAGAGCAGGCATATCGATCTATTGTATGAAAATAAATTACATTTCTAATGATTTTTCAAAGAGTTATTGTTTTTAAATATTACCAACTTGCAATAAAAAAAACCACACGTGCAAATTAAATAGCAAAGTATTTTATTTCTTACAAAATAGTTCACGGAGATTGCCATTGGAATACAACTGTGTAAAGTATTTAATAGCGATTTGTGCAAAATTGCATATAAAATGGTTATAGGTATTAGAAAAAGTAGTAGTTGAAAAGTATTGTTAGAAGTTTGATTTTTGTTGGCATTTTCGAACCTGTAAGCAAACCTTACAGCCCACATTCTCAGAAAAATAAGCTGAACTGTGGGGGTTAAAACCCCATGTTGGGCAAAAGATTCCTGCATTACAGGGGGTGGAATAGATGATCCTTATAGTCCCTTCCAACTCTATGATTTGGCAGACATCTTCATTAAAGTGTTTTAAATGTCTGCTAAAACTTTCAGCAAGCCTATCTGGGCATATAATTTCATTGCGTATTACTCATTTTTAAATGCTACTGCTTTTATCTATTGCTAATTATTTTATTGCTTTATATACACCACTTAGATTTTTTTTTTTTTTGAGCCAGCAAAATCTTATATTCAAATAAATACCCGTACAAATAATTTACTGTTTCTAACAATATAGCATTCACAGCAATCGGATTGTACATTCATTCACTTCCAAAACAAAAACACTGTGGAATGGGTGTGATTAGGTATGATTTTGACAGTGTGAGCTGTTGCTACAATATTGTAACCAAGATCTAAATTCCTATATATTAAAATTAAATAAGGAGGATGCATAATTATGCCCCCTGCCACAGGTTTGGAATATAGAAATGGAAGACTAGACCGTTAATTTAGGAGTACTTTGCCTACTTTAGTGCAAAAAGGCATATTGAAAAATATCCATTTACAGTATTTTGGAACTTAACAACTGTGAACTTGGGCAATACCAGTTGAGGACAAACAACTGGAGTCAGCCCCTATTCTCAAACAAATTAATGTCCACTTTGCCAACCATGTAATTAGCACTCAGGGTCTGTAAAATCCTGCCCCTGACCCAATTTTCAGTATCAGTTCTATCTCCATGCACTTCCTTTGGTTCTGCACCCACAGTTCCATGCATATGCCGCCCCCTTAGTGAATTGGGGGCAAATTACTCAGAAAGTGTTTTTCCCCCCTTCATTGTTTTTCATTCACAGTTTGTTTTATGTTTAAAGCAGCTGAATTTTAAGGAACAATTATTCACAGAAAAGCTGTGGGCAAAGCTAGATGCAGCATCTAGAACTCGTGTCATGTTTTAAATATATATTGTATTTTAGTGTATTGTAATAGAGTAATACCATAACATACAATAGAAGAAGCAATAAAAATACAATTTAAAAATCATACAGCATCTAGCACAGCACATTACCATCGTTACAACAGGCAAAAAAATAATCATTCAATGGGCCATCAGTACCCTCAGCAATTTTCAAGTGGTCTTCAGAAAAAAAATGTTGGGAATCACTGATCTAATGATTAAGGCAGCCTTAGTCTATCTAGAGATTCAGGGAAAAAAATTCCCATATTCTTTTGTTACCGTTTCAACAGTTTTTTTAGAAATTAAAATGAGGTCTTCACTTGTATATCGATAAAAAATAATACTTTCAAAAATATGTAACAGGTTTAGCACTGGCACATTTCTGCTACCCTCTCATATGTTTAATGTGTCCATCTAACCCTCTTGAGAATTTCTCAGGATGGAGTTGCGTAAACAGGTCTGGGTGGGATTGGTGGTCGTAAAGGAGGTCTTGATGGACGTGGCCCAAGGTTTGCTTGTATGGGTGGCCTAAAGGAGATAAAATGCAGTATTAGTAGTGTGTATTTGGTGGCATATTTCAGAGGCTGGTCAATAGAGATTCTAGAAACATAATGAATACTTCTACCTCCCTCCCTCCTTACTTACTTATTTATCTTATTTTACTTACTTATTTTATCCCTCCTTACTTACTTACTTATTTACTCTGTATGAATGACAGCTACTCTGCCAGAGTTCTACCCCTTTATGCCATGGGTAGCCAACAAGGTACCCTTGTTTTGACCACAACTCCCATCAGCCCCAGCCAGCATAGCCAGTGCTTAGGGATGAAGGGAACTGTACTCCAATAACATTCTGGAACGAACCACGGTTGGTTACCACCTCTTGCACATCAACTGCGCACTCTTTGCACAAGTGAAGCCACAGGTAAATAGAGGTGAACAGGAGAAATGTTTATGGGCAAAATACTGCTGAAGCCCTTGCTGATATTCCCACCAGGGAACCGGGATTAAAGGAACCTTTCCCTGGATATTGGCTCTCTGAGAAGGGATTCAGTAGGCAGTTCAAATGTTGCTGAATCTCCAGTATTTGCTGAGTTTAAATGTTTGCCCCGATTGTAGGCACAGATGCCTGTAAAATTATGCTGAAAAGATTTAAAAGTGCAAACCTTGGAGCAGGAAAGTGTGATATCGTAAAGATTCCAGAATTTGACGTTGTAGGCTGCAGAGGGAAAAGAAATGTATAGTAAGGAGAATTCATGGTTCTTACCACAGCAGTGAAGCTTACTGCATCTTTTCATTCTAGCAAAATGCCATGCACGGTTTTAATGTAACTGATCTAACCTTCTGCAGAATTGCATTTCTGAATGGAAAATCATTGTCAAATTCACAGCGCCTGTGGAGAGCCGAAACAGTAGCCCAAACTTCATTCATCAGCAGTAACTTCAAAGAGGACATTGCAATGAAAAAAATAAATATTCTTACCCGCCTATTATTTACTGGTGGCTTTGGTCCACCTGGAGTGCTGCTTTGTCTTGCTTGCCGTGCATTTTCAGCCCTTAAAACATAACGTAAACAGGTAGGTTAAAATAATACATGTCTTTCTCCATTAAATATTCAGTTTGGTTCTGGTACACACCATCTTCTGGGAGAAGGCAATCTGAAGCCCTGGGACCACAACTGATTTTCATTATTTTAGATACAGTATTTTGCTGCTGTTCACTGTTTTAACACTGCCTGACTTAACCTTGTCACAGATGCGGCACACATTTCTGGTTTTTAAAAACCGATCTTATTCTTTTCATACCTTTGGCGTCTTCTCCGTCCTCTGAAAATACGTCTTTTAATTGCATCCCTCTTGACAATTGCAACCGCTACTATAATTAGCAGGGGCAACACAAGCAGAAAAAACACCAGCAGGCCGTCACGAAGTGATGTATCTAAAGGAGAAAAGGCAATGAAAATTACTTGTTTTGCTTTTAATTTAGGATTAATGTCATGGTGCAGCAGAAGAGAAGGTTAGGCATCTAGCACCACCTTCTTCATACCCAGCCTAATCCCTATGGCTCAGGGATTCCAAAATTTAGGTCTCCAGCTGTTTTTGGACTACAACTCCCATAATCCCTAGTTAGCAGGACCAATGGTCAGGGATGGTGGGAATTGTAATCCAAAACAGCTGGAGGGCCGAGTTTGGGAAATCCTGCTCTAGCTCATTCTTACCTATGTGAGTTGGGCCACTGTCTATGCTACCACCGTATCCAGATTTGTCACAATAAGGAGGTGCCCATCCAGGATCACAGTGACAATTGCCTTTGTTGTTACATACCTACAGGAAAGAAGGACCAAAAAAGAGGTGAAGAATTAGGCTGGGGATGGTGAAGCTGTTGGCCATTGGTCAGGGATGATGGGAGCAGAAGTCTAGGAACAAACAGAGGGTTCTCCACCCCTGCATTAGGCACCATTATGTTCCGACTTCCTTGAGGAAATGCTACGATGAACAGCTTTCCTTGACTTCGGAAGTAAAAAAGCAATGAGTACAACCAGAGCAAACGACAGATACGTATGCTATGGAATAAAGAACATGGGCCTGATTTAGTGATATGCCATTTCTAAATATGTTCCATGATGCTAACATTGTCTGGCTCCAGATTGTGTCTGCTGAAACCAGCAGCATGCATGATAGTTCCCACGTACAAGACAGGTGGGCTACCAAATATTTTAATAGTTCTTAAATGTTTCTAATTGTTGCTGCTAATCATTTTAATATTTCTTGTAAGCTGCTTAGAGATTTTGCTACAATCAAGTTGTATATAAATTTTGTTAAATAAAAAACAAACTATTTTTCTTATTTTATTAAATTTATATCGCACCTTTTCTCCCAAAGGAGCTCAGGGTGGCATGTTTGGTGCTACTGTGCAAATATATGGGAACGGAGCTTACCACCAAAACAGGTTCAGAATTACGATTCTGTATAGTGGGTGAATCCTGATTTTGAAACCGGTCTGAAAGCCATATTAAAAGGGCTTCACAAAATTGATGGCATGGTGCAGGAAATAGCTATTCAAACCACATGCTGCCCACTCCTTTACAGCAATTGTTTCTGGTGGCAATAAAGACTGCAAGCAAATCTTCTCAATAGCTGAACTGCTTTTATAGCCAGAATATTGGAATATTTTTTCTGCTCTACCACTGGAATAATAGGATCATCATTTTCTTACTTACTGCACGGTCATTGCATGTTTTCTTTACATCACAATTGTAGCCAAGCAGGCTTGCATTGACACACTTGAAATCAACACAGGCCTGAAAAAAGAAAAAGGAACGCAAGCTTTAAAGTTGGAAAGTATGTCTTTAAAAATACCAAAGTATAATGCAGAAACAACGGGCAGGCTCAGATTTCACGCTAAATCGTAAGTTTGGATGTAACACTAAACCATAGCTTAGAATTACCTGCCTGAACCACAATAAGCCTTGGGCTCACACCATCCCTCCTTCCCCTGAAAAACTTTTGCAACCAAGGAAAGGAGGGCAAAAGATTTCACATTCAACTATTTATTTATTTGCTGCATTTTATCCCACCTCTTTACTCTTCAAGGACCTCAAGGTGGTATACATGCATCTTTCTCTCCTCATTTAATCCCCACAGCAACCCTGTGAGGTAGGTTAAGCTGAGAGGCAACAACTGGACCAAGGTCCCCCTGCGAGCTTCATAGCTGAACGGGGATTTGAACCCTTGTCTCCCAGGTCTTGGTCCAGCACCGTAACCACTGCGCCACACCTTTGTGTCGGAATGTGAGGAACTCTGGATACTTTAAACTCTAGTTAGTTCAAGCAAGCTGGAATCACATCACGGTTTATGATTCTGATTTGCTTGGGTAGCTAGTGTTTTAACTAACCAGAGTTTGGGCACAGTGGGGAACTCTAGTAAGTTTAAAAATGGAAGTGGATGCTTCAAATCTCATCCTCTGGTGTGTGCTAGAGAGGGAAGGAGGCTGGGTGCCAGCATGAGGCTTGCTGCGGCCTGTGCATACAACACTTTAACAATGGCTTCAAATTACAGTGGTACCTCGGGTTAAGAACTTAATTCGTTCTGGAGGTCCATTCTTAACCTGACACCGTTCTTAACCTGAGGTACCACTTTAGCTAATGGGGCCTCCTGCTGCTGCCACACCACCGATGCACAATTTCTGTTCTCATCCTGAAGCAAAGTTCTTAACCTGAGGTACTATTTCTGGGTTAGCAGAGTCTGTAACCTGAAGCGTATGTAACCCGAGGTACCACTGTACATCTGAAACTTGAAGCACACAATTAAGGAACCAGGTTTCTGTGGATGGTTTATTATAAGGTTTCCATGAGATACAAATCGGCTTTTTGTTCCCAGGCATGGCATCTGTGCCTTCACTTGCTACCTGCCATATAGCTTTAGAATAGCTGCAACTGTGGAATGGCTGCTTGTCAGGAGATGGGGTTAGAAAAAAATGGTTGGCCATACAAACAATACAAAAAGGCAGTTTTGGAAATACAGACATAACTCGGACTGTAATTGAATCCTGTTTGCAGCTATATCATTGAGCAGGGAGTTGGTGATGTGAAGGACACTCTCTTACCTTCCCTTCTGCACAAGCTGTGCCTCTGTTAACCAAAGCTGGATCGGGAACATCTGATCCCAGAGCAAAATCAGTAGTCACACACCTAACGCCATTTTGAATCTGGCTGTATATCTGGGATGGAAGATTCTGTTGACTGACAGATGTGCAGTGAATTTTGCCACATAGGCTATTGCTGCAATAAAAATGAAATACAAAAATTAAGAAAGTAGGGAACACCAGAGTAAATATCAAAATATCCCCCATCTTTTAATGTTTATACAAGCATACATCTGTTTGCTCCAGTTTTTAAAATGCCACCAATCACATGTTTGTACAAACTAGATGATCCATATTAGCAGTTTAGCAGCGTAAAGTCTGGACCGCATGTATCAGCTTCAGAGCAGCTATCCTGCATGGTTTATGAAGCTGTGGGAAAGCGCTGCGGCCATGTGTTTCTCCTTCCCATTGTGTGCCAGCTGCTCTAAGATTCAGTCCTGCATTAATCCAGAGTTCCCTGTTATATCCAAACTGGGGGACTCTGGCTTAATATCATTTAACTAATGAGGATAATAAACCAGGATTGTATTCCGATTTGTTAACCAGCATTAAGTTGGGGTCCCCTGCTTTAAACATAATGGCTCGATGCCAACTAGAATCTGTGTCAAAACCAATGCATGATGGTAAATGGAGAAGTGTGAGAGATGAGCATCAGTGGTGAACTTTGGGCCCTGTGTGATGCTAAAATTTGGCACCCCTGCCTCTTGCACTCCATTCTAAAAGCATTATTTTGTCACCCTCTGCAGCGTGGCACCCAGTGTGATTGCACCAGTCAAACCACCTCAAACCGCCTCTGGTGCTTGGCTACAGTTTCATAAACCATGGTTTACGAAACCATTACCTATCCTCCATCAGGGTTTCAGCTTCCATGAAGCAACAGAGTATAAATATGACTTCCTGAGTACTTACGCTTGAGAACATTTAACAAACTCTCCTTTTGACATTCCACAGTTGCCAAGCCTGTCTCCATTACTATTGGCTGTTTCAAAACAAGCATTTGGCCCTTTCTTTGCTCCTATAAAAACAACAGAACCGTATTTGTCAAAAAATAGTCCGTTTTCTTAATGTGTAACATAGCTGTTTCTGCTAACTTAATATCAGTTGTGTTACACGGGCTATAAACCATTTAAAACCTACCCTTTCCAAAGAGGGATTCACACTGAGAATCATAATTCTGACAAATTCCAGCATAGCAATAGTCTTTCATATTGTTGCATGGGTAGCCATCCATGATATACACATCATCTGGGCAGTTGGGATATGTTCCATTGCAATACTCAGGGAGATCACAGGCATTCATTTTTGGCCTGCACTGCACTCCTGCAACCTTGAACTAGAAAACAGAATTTTATTTATTTTGTTTGCTTGGTAACCATAACAAAAATGCTATAACAATACGTGGAACAGGAGAAAGAGGAGTAAAAATGCCTGTGACAGAAGCTTGTAAAAAGGGAGAAGAGGCAGGAACAATTCCTAGTGCTCAGCTTCAATAAAAGGGTAAGTTGATAGGGTTGCTAGCTATACTGAAGGAAATATGGCAGAAGGTGCGGTTGTTCCAACCATGGCAAAAAAAGGCAAGAAGCAGGGCCAGCCCAGTAAATTTTGCTGCCCGAGGGGAAGAAAAAGATAGAGCTCTCCGAACACTTCCCACCCCCAATTCCATGTTCTGAAACCAGGGATGTTGGCGAATTCTGCAAGAAATGCAAGCAGAAATTGCATAGCATTGTGCTTCACATGTACAGAAAGGGCAATCTAGCTTACTTGACACTTCTCACAGCACAATCCTTCAGCACACTCTGATCCAGCTTTCAGCTTGCATGTAGCAGCATCACAACAAGGGTTGGTGCACTCCTGTTAAGAAAAAAGACTTCAGTTGGACACTTGAGTGCTAAATTGTCAAAAGCAACTGAATCCCTCCTTAGAGAGTCCCCTTCAACTGGGGGGGGGCACACGTGTCTTCTGTTCTTTTTAGAGGCTTTGATTTGGAGGGCTGCAATTCTAACCCCCCATTTTTCAGGTAGAAAGCCCCATTCATTCACTAGGACTTGCCTCTGGGTAGATCTGGTCAGAATCACACTATGCGTGTTTTAGTTTATTGCTTGGGAGGGTGGGCAGAGAAGAGAATTTGGCTGGGCATTCCTCCCCACCAGTTTCCATTGCAGTGAACCAGTGCTCTGTAGGAATCTTTTATCTTTGCTCCAGGGGCTTAGAAAGGGAACGAGGGGTGTGTGGATGTGAAGAGAGGGTGGTTTTTTCTTGTACAGCTCTCTTTGTCTCAGGGCGCCTCTACCCCTTACACAGAACAAGGCAGAAGATGACTGAGGCACTGAAATTAAGGACTGTGACACTAAAGATTTCCGGGGTGGAGGATGCATGTCATAATTTGGATGCTAACTAAAGCTGTGTGCATCAAGTAAACTAGCCCAGTAGGTGGAGGGGAAAAACCTGTTGCCCTGCTGTACTAGTCAACTAATTCAAGGGACACAGTTTGACTTTTAAGAACATCCTGAGTGGAGTCTGTATAGCACAATCCACATTTATTCAGGCTATTTACTGCCCGATGTGTGGAGCTGCTATTGACGTTGTGTCATCAGAGTAGACAGCAGGGCCAGCTTACTTCCAGCTGTGGTGACACAAATTGACATCTAAAGGGTGTTTGTTGAAAGCTGAGAACATTGCCACTAGCAATATATCACAGCTTCTATAGCCTACACATAGTAGAAGTATTTAAAATGAGAGTCATCATAGTGATTTGTAGTTAAAAGTGGAAGTTGGCAAATGTGTCCTCCTTTTTGCTCTCCAAAATATGGCAACCCTAATTTATCTCCATCTAGATAAGGGAGGTGTAGAAACCCTATTCCCTCCTAAAGAAACGTTACACCCATTGTTTCCCTGAAAACACATATATTCTTCAGCAACTCTTTATACATGCAAATGGTTGGTGCTTACAGGACCAGCTATGGCCGGTCAACTGAATAAATAAACTAGTTTGACAAATTTAGCAGTTTCCTCTAATACAAACTACAGTACTGATGATACAAGATTAAAGTCTCAGTTGATACCTATGAGCATCATCTGCACCACCCCCACCCCATTCAGTGTTATAAATGGCAGTAAAAGTTCCCGTTTCGTGATCCCTTCCTTCTTGACGTGATTATTAAGTATTTACCTTTTGTTACACATGGAGTTCTCCTTGTTCTCATAACCCTTTCCTCTATCCATGCCTAACAGAGCAAGTGTGAGGGAGAAAGGAGACAGAAATGGTGCACATTGCCTAGAGCAGTGGTAACCTCCACATCTGTCAGGGTGACAGGGTGGTCAAACAAGATACAAAACCTCCTCTTCCCCTGCCCTGTTCTTTGACTCAGTCTGGAGTAGCACTGGACAAAAAAAATTCACTAACTCGCTGTTGCACTACACCAAACACAGGGTGCGGGTAGTGGGAGGAACAAATTAATGCACCGAATGCTATATCTAAATAATATTAATTCAAGAAACACCTACTTCTGGTGTGCCACAATCACATTCTTCATTTTTATCCACAATGTTGTTGCCGCAGGCGGGCTCTGTATAAATATCACTTGGCTTGGGAGGATTTCGAAGACAGGTTCCTCTGCCTCTCAAGATGAGGTCCTCAAAATCATTGGCACTGCAGCTGCTGAAGTTCTTGGACCCACTAGAAAGCACAAAATTGCCTGTGTTTTGCATATCTATTTGTCCAGACTATGAAGTAGTGCATTTTATCTCTAGAAATCATCGTCTTATCAATGCCATCTACTTCCCATTTTAAGGAATGAAAACTGCGCTTTTTGCAAAAGAAGGAAAGGAACAGAGCTGAGCCACCCATAAGGCCCACCCGAGAAGAGGGATTGACTGTTAAATCACTCTGAAAATCGTAGCTCTGTGAAGGGAATAGAAGTCTCAGCAAATCACAGCTCCCTGGATTCTTTGAGGGGAAGACATGACTGTTTAAAGTGGTTTGGTACTGCTTTAGGTGTATAGCGCAGATGTGGCCTTTGATGGATCTTAAGCACCAACAGAAGATTGGCAGATAGACCCCCGATCTACAGATTAAAAATAAATAATACAAGTTGCTATAATAAAACAAATAAGAGCTCTTACTTATCTGAACTGTGCATAATGTATTGACCTGGACATCTTCCGTCATCATGATTCATACCCAAATTGTGTCCTAGCTCATGTGCAACAACTGTAGCGTGAGCTATCACAGCGTCATGGTTAAACTGGCAAAGAGATCGACAGTGTTAGCATTATGTGAAGTGATAGAACCTCTGGAGCAACAGTTCCTCCTTGCCTATATGAACAGGGGGGAAACCATACACAGATACCTCATTTCTCTATTCTCTCTTCCCATGCTCTCCTTCTGACATTAAAATTTAGACTGACAATTCCCTAGGGATCTATCTACTACCAGGAGCAACACTTCTGGTTAATCAAGAAAATCCCCTAGCTGGAAGTTATTTCAGGATCTTGAGAGAACATGGTTTATATCATATACCATATCATGTTTATTTACTTAAAAAGCATTTCTAAACTGCTTAATATTTCAAAGGCTTCCAAACAATGTATACTATTACATAGTAAATTTTGCATCCCATTACTGTTTTACAGATTAGCAGCCCATTTCCCCACAATCCACCATAGTAAAGGCAGGAAAGTTCTCTTTTCTTCACTCCATTTGCTTAAAGAGAACAAGGAAATATGAATACACATCTATGGTTGTATTCAGCCTAGCTCTATGGAGAATGTTCCACCTGTGCAAGTATTTTTCCTTGTGCAAGGGAATGTTTGCACTGTCTCCTGCCCACTAAATCTGTTCTGGGGTTTTCTTTAACCCTCTGGAGCAGAAATGGGGATGGCATGGGGTCATGCAGAGGGAGACTGTATGAAATCCCCTTGTGCTAGTGCTAATGTTTAGTTAAATAACACCCATAGCCACAATCATATGAGAGACTTAGCAGAGTAGTACAGGGAGAGCCAACTCAAGATATGTTGCTGTCTAGGCAAAAATCAATTATCTGCCCCCTCCCCTACTGTATCCTGTTCCATGGGGATGGGGAGTGGTCGATTCTATTTAACACATCATGAATAGTTCAAACAGAGCATTATAAAAAGAATACTATAGTAAACGTCTGCCCTATAATTATTACTCATATTATAGAAGTCTATGTTCTACAATCTTTTATCAACTCATAATTAAATGCATAGTGTTCTACTTCAAGTTAGGATTTGTCCAGCTCATGTTGATTGGCCCTCAGTGATACCAGCAAGCATGGAATCTAGCATCTAGTACTTTCTGCAACACTCTTAGCTTCCATTTTTAACACTGTCATTTTTATTTTATTTTAAAGCACAGCTCTTAAGCATTGATTCTATAGACACTTATTGGCAGCAAGTCCCGTTGAACTCAATGGAGTTTGTTTCCAAGTAGAGATGTTGAGAACTGCACTGTGCAATCCATGGAATATGCTTCAAAAGTATAATCATGCCTTATAAAATCACAGAAACCTGTACAAGAGGTTGGATTGATTTTAAAAATAAGAAAACATATAGAAGAAGAGTTTGGATTTGATATCCCGCCTTTCATTCCCTTTAAGGAATCTCAAAGCGGCTAACATTCTCCTTTCCCTTCCTCCCCCACAACAAACACTCTGTGAGGTGAGTGGGGCTGAGAGACTTCAAAGAAGTGTGACTAGCCCAAGGTCACCCAGCAGCTGCATGTGGAGGAGCGGAGACGTGAACCTGGTTCCCCAGATTACGAGACTACCGCTCTTAACCACTACACCACACTGGCTCTCTTTAATTTTCTGCTCTATTTAATTTTCATTTTTAATTGAAATAGAATTTGAGCTATCATAGTACAAAATTAGATTCTCCTTCCCATCGCACTGCAAATAGCTATACCAGAAATTATCGTTCTGCTCACTATAATCCTTTTTAATAGTGGTTATTTTGTTTTGCTGTTGACTGCATGTCTAAACATATAATCAAGGCAAAAATTGACTGAAGCTCTGCCATAATCAAGAACTGGACTAAATGTATACAATGTAGATGTAGGTATGCCTTTGCTAGGACACTTTGCTAAGACATCTTGCTTTGTAGAGCCCTTCATTACATATCTAAAAAACAATTTATTTGTAATCCAGTTTGAGATTCTGTTACTGTCAAACAGTATGTGTATGTATTTAAATAAAATAATTGATAAATATAACGAGCAACCTCATGGCAAATCTGAAGGTCCTGTTGAATTGGCTGGATTTGGCACGGCAGGTGCCAGCATTTTCTACTTAATAGGCCAGCATGTCCACAACTGAGAGAATATAGTGTACTTACTGTGGTGATTGACCCTCCGTGATTCGGACTACAGACTGTGCCAACAAAAGCCATTCCAACCGTTGCACCAAATGAACTTCTCCCTCTGCAATGCAGGAAAAGAATGAATGTAATGCGTTTCAAATATGTTCTGGGCTGTGCAGTGCGATCTGTGACATCTAATATGGAATCTAACAGAACATACAAGAATTTCAACTTTCACATCAGAAAAAAAAAACATGCTGAGTCCTCCTGCTTGCAGGAATAAGGTCAAGACCTGTTTGTTAAAGTTCTTTCTGCTAAAACTCCAGGAACGTATAAAGCCCAGGTATGCGGAAGGGTTATGGTTCAGTGGCAAAGCATGAGAAAGGTCAAAGGTTCAAAGGTTTCTGGCATTTCCTTGCAGGGCTGGGAGAAACCCTGGACAGCCACTGACCAGTGGTCTGAGCAGCTTCCTAGATTCACATGTGTTCTGTGGTTGGGTGATGGTGGGGCTGGGAGAAATGTTCTTCTCCTCACTTAACACAACTATCAAGCCAGTCACTTTTGTTCTCAGCCCTATCCCTCTCCACCTTGGATTAATCCATGAACCACAACCTCTCTTTAAATAGCGGCCAGTTCCCAAGATAAAAAAACAAGAACACACACAAGGCACTCAACCCACATCTTCTGCCAGATTCTCAGAACTTAAAATTGCACACTCTGAAGGGGAAAACCAACACATGGGACCGGACAAAGCATATGAAGCATGCAGGTTAAGTGCAGTTGGTGACATTTTCCTAAACTGAGTTGTTCCCTTGGGCAGAAGAATCGCAAGAGTTCAGGGTCCCAGTCGGTAATCACAGATAGGTTTATGTAGAGAGGGGGAAACCTTACATGATGAGGTGGCTGACATCATTTCGTGATCTCTTCAGGAGATTTGTCTCCCTCCAGGATGCGAATCTGCCCAGCACATCTCCAGCTGAACCACTATCCACATCTATAGGGTTTCCTTGAGTCCATATTTCTAGCCCAATTAGGACAACTTGTATATTTAAAGGACTGAACATCTGCACATACAAAATTGTCATTATTATGAAGATATAAGAATTTGATTAGGTATTGTTCCCCCAAATCCTTGGTGTTTGTCCACCTCTACCCCCAAAGGAAGGTCATGCTACAAGGAAGGTAGAGGAGCCACCTCTGCTTTATCTGCTCCCAGTAGTTATGCATTCAACACAGTAAAGACAACACATTTTTTGATGAATTGTGCTCCCCATCATGCATACAGATGTACATCTAAACAAGCTCTGCATATGATTCACTTCCCACAGTCACCCAACCTTTAAGCATTTCACCAAAGGCCATTGCTCCCAATGAGAATTGTATCTGTGTTGGGGAACAGGACTCTTCAGGAGTGTAATGGAATTTAGTGTAACAAGCACACATTCACAAATGACCTAAAGTACCGTGATTGCCAAAACTGGCTTCATGGGCTCTTAAAAACCACACCAGGTTGCAGGGTGGTGGTGCTAATACTTCTAAGTCACAAGGAGCCTATGAACAACTGTGGGGTTTGAGATATTTAAAAAATCCACAACATACTCAATGCAAAGGGACAGGAGTAGCAATTGACACTGCTGAAACAGTAGTGAAACATGGCTCCACAATGCCTTTCAAGATGTAGGGAGCTGTGGTGGTGGGAGGTTACTGGGCAGTCCTGTCTAACTAGAGTTAACAGGGCATTAAGCCAGTTGGCAGAGCTCTCCACCTGATATAAAAAGGTAAATGTACCCCTGACTGTTAGGTCCAGTTGCAGACGACTCTGGGGTTGTGGCGCTCATAAGGCTGTCTAATGTTTTTTTTAAGAACACCAAAGAAGTGGGCTCTGGCAACATTTTTATCACTAGTTATATCCCTAATTTCAAGAGTAATTTTACTGTTAGGCAGGGCCATCTAAAGCATATCCGGCGTCGTGGTGCAAAGCTCCCTCCGGTGAGCCCCCCCACCATTTCCCAGAGTTTTTTGGGGAGGACAGTGCTGCCAGCGGAGCTGGAGGAGGTGGGCAGTGGCTGGAGGGCTGGAGGGCAGTTCCTCCGGTGGGGAAGAGGCGGAGGCTGGCTGCAGCGCCTCCCAGCTCAGCTGGCCACTTTGTGCCACGGTGGCCATGGCAGACGGAGGCTCCGGGCGCAGCGCTGCTTCAGCGCGGCATGGCGGAGGGGGGCGAGGGCGGCGAGCTGATGACGGGAGGTGCTGCGTCCAGCTTCCGCCTCTTCCTGGCACCCTCCAGAACTTGATGCCCTGGCACACCGTGCCACTAGCCTCTTTGGGTAAGAGGCCCTTGCTGTTAGGTAAATCTGTGGTGCTTTTGTGTTGCTGGAGAAAGACACACACACAGAGAGAGAGAGAGAGAGAGAGAGCGCGCAAGAAAGGACACAAGCTGCAAATCTCCAGCAAACTTAGGTAGCCTTCAGGAGCACAGTGGGATCTATTTCAGAGTAAAGTTGCTTAAGATCAGCTGCTCTTAAACCTGCTTCTATGTACAAACAACACTCAGGAAGATAATGAGAAAAGCTCTCCATTAGCCCCAGGCCATGGGAGCATAGCTGTTTATCTCTATCAGCACTATTGAAAATCTGTCTTCACATTAGATGCCCTGTGAAGCATTTTCCAATCTCAAAGCTCTCTCTCTCTCTTAAATTAGGAGGACACACAAACCAACACACCGTTGACTGCAAGGAAGTAATAATGAAATCCTTGGTTTTTAAGTTTAACAGTGGGATTACAGATACTTGGCCAGTATCAGGACTGATGACTCTTCAAATGGGAACTTCGTGATTTCCTGAATGAGTACCTGTTCTTCAAAAGCTCCCCTGGTTTGCCATGTAAGTGTTCCAGTTTTCGAATGTTCTTTTGGAAGCCAAACACCTGATGGGGCTTCCTATTGGCTGCAGGAGTTTCCTGCAGCCAATCAGAAGCCGCACTTTGGAAGTCGAATGTTTTGGAAGTCGAAAGGACTTCTGGAAAAAGATTCTGTTCAACCTCCGAGGTACGACTACATCATTTTTTAATTGGAGGTCACCAGAATAAAATATTTTTTCCCAGAGATACCTTGACTGGATTCATTTTCTTTCTTTTTTTAAAAAATATTTGTATATGCATTTTTCAGTTACAATCAGTTATATTTATTTCCATTACATACATTTTCTCCTATCTCATCTCGTATGGACTTCCCAACCTATCTTTCCTTGACAACCTATTTCAGTCTCTTTGGTTTGCTGCAACTCTGAGTTTTCTACTCTTTTCCTCCTCTGTGCTTCACTTTTTGTTTTGTTTACTTGTTCATATGTTCATCCCTACTTGCAAATTTATATTTATACCACTTTGGTTTAGATACCCTTCTAGTTGTTCCCACTTGCTTACCACTGTTTTCCTATTTGTATTTCTTATTTTGGCCGTCGTAGAGGCTACTTTGACATACAGTGGAGCCCCGCAAGACGAATGCCTCGCAAGACGGAAAACCCGCTAGACGAAAGGGTTTTCCGTTTTGGAGGTGCTTCGCAAAACGAATTTCCTATGGGCTTGCTTCGCAAGATGAAAATGTCTTGCGAGTTCCTGCGGGTTTTTTCCCCTCCCCCCCTTTTTCTAAGCCGCTAAGCCGCTTATCGGCTTATCTGCTAAGCCGCTAAGCCGCTAAAAGCCGCTAATAGCGCTAATCCGCTAAGCCGTCAATGGGCTTGCTTCGCAAGACAAAAAAACCGCTAGACGAAGAGACTCGCGGAACGGATTCTTTTCGTCTTGCGAGGCACCACTGTATTCTGTTAGTTTAAGCAACCACTGGTCCTTTGTCATGATTTCCCTCTCCTCTCACATTTTAGCATATAGTAACCTTGCTGCTAGGGACGCGGGTGGCGCTGTGGGTTAAACCACAGAGCCTAGGACTTGCCGACCAGAAGGTTGGCGGTTCGAATCCCCACGGGGTAAACTCCCGTTGCTCAGTCCCTGCTCCTGACAACCTAGCAGTTCGAAAGCATGTCAAGGCAGGAAGGTAAACAGCGTTTCCGTGCGCTGCTCTGGTTCACCAGACTAAGAAGCGGCTTAGTCATGCTGGCCACATGACCCAGAAGCTGTATGCCGGCTCCCTCGGCCAATAAAGTGAGATGAGCGCTGCAACCCCAGAGTCGGCCACGACTGGACCTAACAGTCAGGGGTACCCTTACCTTTAACCTTGCTGCTGCTGTTGTGTAAAGGAAGAGGTTTTTAAACTTTATCTGGAATATGCTGTCCTATTATAGCTAACAATAATGCTTCTGGTTTCTTCGGGAAGGAGCATTGGAACATCTTCTTTAGTTCTTCATAAATCATTCCCCGGATTATTATTTTTTGCAAGTTTGCATTGCCACCACACATGGATTAACATGCCCTCCTTGCCTAAACATTTCCAGCATAAGTTGAATCCTCTTTTATACATCTTAACCAGTTTACTAGGCATTAATTACCATCTGAAAATCATTTTTTGGATGTTTTCTCTAATTGTATAACATGCTGAAAATTTTATCATGTTGTTCCATAGTTTTTCCCAGGCTGATAGTTCTATACTGTATCCAAAATCAGATGCCCAATGAATCATTGCCTCCTTTGCCAACTCGTCCTTTGTCTCCCATTCCAATAAAATGCTATAGGTATTAGATAATAATTTATTGTTCTTCCCTAGAATTATTTTCCCAAATTCTGATTCTTCTTCAAATAATTTTTCCAAGAGATGTCTTGACTGGATTCATTTTCATACATGCGCCCAGTATTTTCAGGCTCTCTTAAATATTCTGAAGGATCACAAACCTAAATCTTACAGTTTTGTATGCTTTTGTTAAGCACAATTTTTGCTGAAGTCCACAGTATGCAAAGCCTGGCAATAAACAAAACGATTACACATCTGAACATAAGAAGAGCCTGATTCTGCTAAGGCAGGCCATGCAATTAGCCTCTGCACACTTTCTGATTTGATATAATCCAGTTGCTGAAGAAAATATTACTGTTGTGTTTTGACATTTTCTGCAAAATAGTGTGATAAAGCACAGTCTGATGAATGTCTCTGTGATGACTTACCCCATCAACATAATTAGCCAGTTCTACTGTTTCCTTTTGTACAGCTTCAGCATCAGATTTCTTCCGCAAGTACTGAAACAATTCAAAATGTAAGATGTTCTAGAGCAAAAAATTCAAATACTTTGGCAAAATGCATTGGGTTGAGAGAGAAATTACCCTATTTTTATCAACAACCATATACAGTTCGACATATCTCTTCTCTGGCAGAACGGCTCGCCTTCTCTGTAACAAGGAAAACAGACCACATGACATTACATATATTTCCACACTGCATTTTTTTATTTATTTTGAAGTACTTTAAATAGATAAGCTAACTATAAAAAGTAAATAAAATGTTTTAGGAGGTGCCAGGCATCTAAGGGAAAGGCCAATTCATTGGCTGAACTGGCATTCTATAATTTTTCTAACGCACCATTGTAAGTTGGGGGGGGGGGTCAGTCTAGATTATGTCCTTGGATCTCATCCTTGTATCCAGTAAGGGTTAGAATCTAGTAGAAGAGGCTGTGGAACCTGCCAAACCAGTTCCTTTGCTAAGGTAATGGCTTTGGCTGCTCAATTAAGTGCCCTAAAATCAAGATCTCAAAGAATAAGCAAGGCAGCAATAGCTACAACTAAGAGATGCTAGTCGTTTTCCCCACTCATCTCATCTAGCTGGTTGTCACGTGATTCTAAGTATAAGAACTATAGTAGGGGTCAGCTTTTTCAGCAGGGGGCTGGTCCACTGTCCCTCAGACCATGTGGTGGGTCAGACTATATTTTGGAAAAAAGATGAACAAATTCCTATGTCCCACAAATAACCCAGAGATGTATTTTAAATAAAAGCACATATTCTACTCATGTAAAAACACGCTGATTCCTGGACCGTCTGCGGGCCAGATTTAGAAGGCAATTGGGCTAGATCCGGCCCCCGGGCCTTAGTTTGCCTACCCATGAACTAAGTAGATTGTGTGAGCAAGCGAAACATGCCTTGCTCTGGGCTGAGCCTAAACTGGACTTAGGGGTTCCCTGGAAACCAGTGGGGAAGAAAGATCTATTGGAGCGCAGTGCTGTAAGCCCTTCCATCCCATGCACTCGTGCTCTCTCTCTCTCTCTCTCTCTCTCTGTGTGTGTGTGTGTGTGTGTAAATAAAACCATATATCTTAACAACACCACAATAATTTGACTCACCTGGGGTATGGAGCAATCAGAAAGGTGTAATGCAAATTATCTGAGTAAAACTGAAATTAGTATGAAAATATCCTTTTCTATTTCATCATTGCCCCCTTTTTATGGGAATATTTTAACTATGGAAATAAAGTATCACAGAGAGATTTGTTGGAAATAAACCACCAGTGTCAGTTAAAAACCAGAAAGGATTGTTGCTAAAAGCTGGAATAAAAAGTTTAGACAAGGTGGACTGTTTTCGAAAAACAATGTACAGTACAAATGCTTTTTACCCTTAGAATTTTGTCCGAATTGAAGGGACTGTGTGAGATATTTGTGTATTTGAGAAAAGTCTTTGTGCTCTGCTCGTGGTCATCATTTGGCACACCACATGAAAAGGGCTCATGGGGAGAGTTTTCTAATGCATAGAAGAAGTGCTCAAATCGATCTGATCCATTGACTGGTTCCAAGCCATATCGCTTGCCGCCAATATGGAGCATTCCCCTGAAACCACAGAAAGCAAGAAAAGTTACCTGGCCGTGTCCTGCTCACCCCCACCCACATCGATAGCAATTCAGCCTAAGTTACCTACTGCTAAACCATTCGTAGCAATAGCATTTATTACAACAATATATAAAATGTGTTAAGTTTCTCAAAAGGCTAGTCAAGTTAACTGTCTAGGCTGCCTACACCATAACCCATTAGTAGCACAAAAGTGTAACCCCCCCCCCCTTAAACCAGGATCATTGATGCTCATATTCAACAGGTTGCATTCAATCTAGACTGATTCTAGATCCTGACATCTACAAGAATGGGGGTATGTTTCCTTGATGCACATTTGAAAACCATGATCAGGTTATCCGTGCCTTTTCTTCCCTGCACAAGTCCCAGGTGAATGACTGAATCACCCTGCTGGGATAGCTCAGTCGGTAGAGCATGAGACTCTTAATCTCAGGGTTGTGGGTTCAAGCCCCACATTTTGCATTGCAGGGAGTTGGACTAGATGCAGTGGCATAGCGTGGGGGGTGCAGGGGGGGCCGGCGGCACCGGGCACAACATCTGGGGGGGCGCTCGCACTTGAGTGCTAAAATCCACGGGTTAGGGGGCGCAAATTACTTGCCTTGCCCCGGGTGCTGACAACCCACGCTACGCCACTGACTAGATGTCCCTTGTGATTCCTTTCAACTCCGCAATTCTATGATTCTATAAGAAGGTTGACTGTGATCTTGGTATTCACCCTGTTATAAGAATTTTAAGGTCATATATATATAAAATAAATGTTCATAACTGTATATATAAACCACATGTCTGAAACCCCATAGAAAAGGTCCTGAACAAATTGACCTCAAATATTTCTCTGCAAGGTCAAAGTGGGAAACCTCCCCATTGTCTCTTTCCTCACAAATCCTGTCCTCACAAATCCTGTCTTAAGGGCACATTCAAGATATGAACAGGGTGTGAGCCTGTGGCCTGTGACCTAGATTCAGGAATTAAGTAGTTATTATAACAAAAGAATGGCCAAAACCCAGATACCTGCAATCAGGTAACTTGCCAGACAGGAGATAAACAACACACTCAGATTTCTGTTGTGGACCACCTTTTCTGTGATGTATGTATGATGTATCTGAGGGGTGGTCTTGGGCTACACCCCTTCTGTGATGTATGTATGATGTTTCTGGGGGGTGGTCTCGGACTCCAGGGTGGGCAATTTAAAACTGATTTCTCAAGAAGTGCTTTGCAGGGGCAAGAAATAGGCAATAGATCTCGATTGTGTCTGGAATATGTAGCAAAAGCAAGCGCTCAGACTCCCATTGATTCTAAAATAAAATGTCAAACAGATTAAAACGTATTTGCCTCAAAATGAAGTTAGAATGAAAAGGTAGTACCTAAGGCCATCACAGGTACTGAGAGCAAGCAGAGAGTCCTCAATCCCTTCAACAACTCCATGGTAATAACAGTGGGCCTGAAACCAAACAATTAATAGTGTTTTTCTTATGCAAACAACAGACGCAACCTGTAATTTGGTGTACACAACTATGCTATGTTTACTCAAATTGGCACACACACACACTATGTAGTTTTCTGGATTCTGATGCAACTGAAATGCCAGTGGAAAACAAAATAGGTTTAAAGATGCTCTCAGTGCAATTTTTTTAAAAATGCAGTATAAGCATAGATAATTTAGAAACACTGGCCAGCAAGTGCTCCAATTGGAGAATAGCCTCTACCAAAAACGTCATCTGAAGGCAGGCCTGTTTAAGGAAGTTTTTATGAATGATGTTTTGATGTATTTTTAATCTTTTGTTGGAAGCTGCCCAGAGTGGCTGGGGAAACCCAGCCAGATGGGCGTAGTTTAAATAAATTATTATTATTACTATTTACTCTGAAGAAGCACGAGCTCAGGGAGAAAGGGAGAAACATGCTAAGAGGAAGGCATGTTTGGCAAATCCTCATTGTGATCAACTCCTGCCCAGAAACCTATGTCCCACTGTGGAAGGACGTGTGGATCCAGAATTAGCCTCCACAGTCACGGACACACTGTTAAGACCATATTCATGGAAGACAATCTTACTCGACTACAAGTGATTGCCAAATAAAGAAGAAGAAAAAATTGGTCCAAACCATAGCAAGGACTGTGTTTAGCAGAACACAATGCAAGGGCAGGTCTATAACCTCCCACTCCCCTTTGGAAGTGAGTTGATCCAACCTCTCTCTATTCTCTCTTACTCTGGCCAGTAATATTACAGTTTCTAAGCCATGTTTTCCCAAACTGGTGCCCTGCATCCTGCCAGCCTCAAAACAACAATAACATTTGGAGAGAATCAGGTTGAGGAAGGCTGTTCCAGGTACATGAGGCATTTTTAACCAACCATCTTATAGCAGTTTAGAGCAATTTAAACCAAATTCAAGAGAGACAGTGTGGTATAGTGGTTAAGAGCGGTGGACTCATAATCTGGTGAACAGGGTTCGTTTCCCTGCTCCTGCACATGCAGCTGCTGGGTGACCTTGGGCTGGTCACACTTCTCTGAAGTCTCTCAGCCTCACTCACCTCACAGAGTGTTTGTTGTGGGGGAGGAAGGGAAAGGAGAATGTTAGCCACGTTGAGACTCCTTAGGGTAGTGATAAAGCAGGATATCAAATCCAAACTCCTCTTCTTCTTCTTTAACAAAGGGCTCATCCAGACTGGCTCTTGACCAATGCTTAGAAAGCACTGTCCAAGCAGTTTTCTGCTTCTCCTGCATTTTTAGGCACGGGTCTAAGTAGTTTTGCCCTTGCTCCACTGCTTTCCACCAGAAAACCTGCTCTTTAGTAATAAAAGTAAAGGGACCCCTGACCGTTAAGTCCAGTCGCAGACGACTCTGGAGTTGAAGTGCTCATCTCACTTTACTGGCCAGCATGACTAAGCCGCTTCTGGTGAACCAGAGCAGCGCACGGAAATGCCGTTTACCTTCTCGCTGGAGCGGTACCTATTTATCTACTTACACTTTGACGTGCTTTTGAACTGCTAGGTTGGCAGGAGCAGGGACAGAGCAATGGGAGCTCACCCCGTCACGGGGATTTGAACTGCCGACCTTCTGATCAGCAAGCCCTAGGCTCTTTAGTAATAAATCAGAGCACTTGCCAATCTGGAGAAAAGCTGATGGATGGTTGCTGTGATTCAGCGGTAAAGAGCAGGTTTTCGGGGGGGGGGAGGAGTGGCGAGGCAAGGGCATGTCTCGATGAACCCTAAGTTTTTACTCTGCATAGACTGTTGAAATTACTAGACATGGCTAAGATACATCCATTTATGTCAGCAGGCCAATTCTGAGTAAGACACAGTTGAATAGTGCCCCCAGGGAGTTGGCTCTCTATCTCTCTCTCACACATACCCTTTTCTTTTTGTTTAGCTATAAAAATACCTTTCTTGAGGTGGCCAAGAAAGATAAAGGTATCAGGGATGTGAGACAATGTCCTGGGGCACTATAGCTGCTTCAGATGGGATTACATCACCTGCATCCTCATTGAAATCAGCCAGTTATTAATCTATAGCAGCCTAGTGAATCAGTTGTTGCTAAAAGGGGTCTCTCCATTATGGAGGGGGTCTTCCACCATTACTGTACCTTAGCTTTGAAGGGAGTAGTCTCCAATTTGCCATCTTTTCTGTAGGTATATAGTATAAAATTCTCACCAATAAGGTTTCTGAAAGCATAAAAATACATTGCATGTGATTTTATGTTGGTTTTCTTTTCCTTACTGCATTATCTGCAGATCAGGAAAATCTGAATTTAATGTGGGGTAGTACAGGCTGCCCCTTGGATGAGGACAACATCATGTGGACAAGAAGGAAAATATGTGAGCGTGGGTTTTAAACTGCTTTGAGGTTTCATTACAATCAAGTGGTGCATAAATATAGTGAAATAAAATAAATAAATGCATTGAATCAATTTTAAACTGACATGTTTACACAGCCACACTCCACTCTGACCACTATTAGTATTGACTGGTGATAATTTTAAGCTTTTCCAGGAACAGCGCCTTTCTGATACTGAAGACCTGGTTTATAAGATTGTTGTGCTTATTGCCTTGTGGGCAACTATTTGATTCGCTAACTCTTTGTTGTGTTGCCATTCTAGCCTGTTGATATGTTGCAGTTACCTGCTCCAGAGTTACCTGCTCCACATTTATCAGGATGTGGTTTGGCAAGAACCTCATCTACCCTGGCGTTTTACACTTGAGATGAATAATTTTAGGACTCACTTTATTTCTGCAGTTCTGAACTGTTCTGAACTGTTTTTAACATTGTGTTTTAATTGTTGTAACCCACCCTGGGACCTTAGAGTAAAGGGAGGGTACATACTGATACTTATAATAATATATATTTTTTTAAAAAAAATATTGTTTTGCTTAGATCTCTTTCTTAGAGATCCTGAAATGATCCCAACAATTTCCCCACGTCACTCTTTATGACACATAGCCTAATGGAGAGCGTATGTAGTTTAGGAGTATTCCTGGATTCCTTTGCTATGACTTGAGGCTCAGGTTGCCAATTCAGCTGGATTCAAATGAAGTTCAGTCACAACACACCCTTCACTGCTCCCATCCCCAAATTTCTCTGTTGCATCCCAAGGTAAAGGTAAAGGGACCCCTGACCATTAGGTCCAGTTGCAGACGACTCTGGGGTTGCGGCGCTCATCTCGCTTTACTGGCTGAGGGAGCTGGCGTTTGTCCGCAGACAGCTTCCGGGTCATGTGGCCAGCATGACTAAGCCGCTTCTGGTGAACCAGAGCAGCGCACGGAAATGCTGTTTACCTTCCCGCCGGAGCGGTACCTATTTATCTACTTGCACTTTGACGTGCTTTCAAACTGCTAGGTTGGCAGGAGCACAGACCGAGCAACGGGAGCTCACCCCATCACGGAGATTCGAACCACTGACCTTCTGATCGGCAAGCCCTAGGCCCTGTGGTTTAGACCACAGTGCCACCCGCATCCCAAGATAGCTTGTGTTAAAAAATTAGGCCAGGATCTAGAGACACCTGTACCCATGTGTACCGTACTTCTGCATGCACCCAGAAGAAAGCGAAATTTCTCCCTTTCTGGTACAGCCTCTCATTCCTCATAGGATGCTATGAGGCCACTGGAGAGGCACATCAAGGGCACTGAAGGCTGTTTCTGGAAGCAGGAAGCTGAAAAGTCTGCTTGCATGCACAGAGAGCACCATACTACATGGATCCTGCTGCATGGGGCCATATTGGGTCTAACAGCTAAGTTCACCACAGATGGATTGTTTAATATTTTCCAAAAGAAAAGTATATATTAAGTATACAAATGAAAGAGCCATGTACAAATATAAAAAAAAATTCTCAGCTGCTACACCTTGCCTCTCATTCCTGATAATTTGCACACAAATACACATTTTAATACAAGCTATAAAAAAATCCCTTCCGTTGTAGTCTGCCATTCAACAGCACTCGTCCCAATGAGATTTCATTGCAAATATTATATCAACTAAAATAAAACATGAAAAGGCCTTAGAATGGTATACGTAAAACATACTTATTTTTCTTTAATTTCAGGATATGTGTTCCATTTCCAGTTTGGATCAAGTAAGACAACTGATTATCTAAATGCTCCTGAAAAATAAATCACATGCAAAACATAATACGCAGTCCTTTAAATCTTCATAAAACCAGCAGTGCCTCTTATCAAAAACAAGTTGCTACAGCTTTGCTCAGTTTTCTAAACAGGCAACAAATCTGCAGAATTCAGTCTAGCAGGTCATTGCACACTCTAGCATTAATTCCTACCAATTAGTTCTTTATATTTACCCATTATAATAGATCCTCTGCATTTATTTATTTATTTATTTGGGGGGGTTTACACGAGCTGCAGCTGGTGCACAATGTGGCTTCTACTGCTGACACAGCTACAGTAACAGCCTATTCGAAGAGCACAGCACAAGCACATTCAACACTGTGTGCTGCCTGTCAGCTAAAATTATAGTCGTAGCTTGCTTTGTAAACCTACCAGGATACAGTACAGCTCAGCCTTCAGGAATGACATCGCACTCCTTCGGGCCAATGATCATGACCAGAGCACTGCATTTGGCAAAAGGCATAGTTGCCTTATTAATACATGTTGGAGTGCTTCTCAGTATCCAACAAAACAGAAACATGGGAAGCTGCCTTATCCCAAGTTAGACCATTGACTCATCTCCCTCAGTATTGTTGATAGTGACTGTCAAGGGCCCTCCAAGCTTTCAATCAGGAGTCTTTCCCAGGGGATTAAACCTGGGGTCTTCTGCAAGCAAAGCACTTGTATTTGTATGTGTTCTACCACTGAACTATGATCCCTCCCTGGATCCATTCATGCCGGGGAATTGTATTATGCTGGCACAACTCTCCTTTCACCTGATCCTTTGCTCTGCTAATGTGGTGGGACATAGATTGGGACCTGAAGTCAAACATGCTTATCTTGTTTATAAACATTATGGAAGAACCCCCTTGCAAACAAATCTGAAGGAAGGCTCAATAAACACCAGACATCGTATAACCTTCTCCCAAACTTTGTGCAAACAAATCATGAGGAACGCTCAGGAAACCAGCCATTTGGAAGCAAACTCAGTTCCAAGATGGAGACCACAACAGGGGCTGAATAAGGCTGTGTACATACTCCCGTTTTCTCTGCATTCAGGGCAGTTTTCTGGGAAGCAGAGTGTACATATGTGTACATATGACTTCAGTCACAATTCATCTATCCTGTATTTTTAAAATGAAATACTGTGTTTCGATGCTTTGATCTGAAGAAGAAGAATAACATAGCTGGGTTTTAAGCATGTAATGTGTACACAACCCTAGTCCCTGCCAGGTGCTATAGATATCAGATGATACACCTAGGATTCTGGGATAATGAAGAAATTAAGATAGGACTGGTAATCCAGTTCCAGCCCTTTCCTGGAGGGCCTTATTCAACCTGCTATCTCCATTTGGGGGCTGAGTCTAGAAGAAGACAACATCTAGCCTAATTTTTGTACTTTTTGAATACTTCCTTATCCTATCACCCCCTGCTTTGTCTAACTTCTAGTTTGATAAAGAGTTTCAGATAACTCAAAAAAGTGGTACAACCCTGTGAAGTTTAGTTTGGTCCTAATAATGGTATTGCACAGCTATGGATTTTTTCTTATGGACAAACATGGCTGCTTTTGCTTTTTTATTTGCTTTGGACAAGTAGGACACCATATGAAGAACACTAAAGGGGGACAAAAATTGAAGGAAAAACAAACCTTATGAGAATGCGTCCAGCGCTTCACCCTGTCAGTCAATCTTTGAGGAATTACAATCTCATATGTGGAATGCCTAGAGATCTGATGAGCATACCCTCCTAAAAACAAGGTTAGAGTTTTTCAGTTTGTGTGGAGAGACCAGCCTGATAATGTCACAAGATTTATTTTATAATGCCCCAAAGGATCTGGACTCATCCTGTAAAAGGATTATAGAAAACAAGGTTGGGACCCACAAAACCTTAGCATACTTACAAGGTCAGCAGATTTTCTTCAAGCTTGGCCCTGCCAAGTCCAATAAATCTTCTTATCTCTCTTTAATTTTAGACAATTTCTAGCCTTTATGGTTTATGCAGGATCCACGCAAAAATTAAATGTTTAAAACAAACTAATTCCTCAAAGCCTGCAAAAGGCTTTGTGTGAGATCCAAAGTAGCAGAAGCAGGAGTCCACTAGCACAATGGTACTTCTCCACCCTCCCCTCCTCTCTACAGCCCTCAGCCTCTGTGCCCTCAAAATCTGCTCCAGAGGGTTGGGGCACCCTCCAGAACAGACTGAGGGGGGCACGGAAACTGGAGGAGAGAAACTGGGAGTCTTGTTGCATGAGTGGAGTTTGTTTTCCACAAGCGAGCAGACATAATTGGATCTAATCCTATAGTCTAAAGAAGGTTTACAATAAAAAAAAGGAATGGAATGAGCAAGTGAGCAAACAGTTGGCAATATGCCGTTGGTCAAAAAAATTTTATGACCATCTAAAGACAAAGAAGACACCTGTTGAACAGGTTATCCAGAGACTGCCCAATACTAGATTCCATGGAACTGAGAGTTCTCTCAACAATTTTTTATTTCTGACTCCTTAAAATGCCTTTGTGCAAAAATGGGGTGATAAATACCTATATTTTATCAACATTCTCAGGCACCCCTTACTTGCTTTGTCTATTATTACAAACAGGGTGAGCCCAAGACATTTTGCTGTCTAAGAAGTATGGATATATGTGTCCCCACCCCTCCATGAGCAGAAGCTGCCCAGACTGGTAGCTGTATCTTACTTCAAAACTGTTGATGGGATTGTGTCTTCTACAGCACCTGAGGGCTCCAAATTTGCTTGGGAGGTGCTGGGTAGTCTGTTTGGCCAGGCCCGTGTGGTGGTGGGCAGCCAGGTACTTTGAGCCTTGGAGGGCTAAACCAGACAGGAGACTCTGCCAGGGGCCTGACGGTCTTATGCTGTCATGCCAAGAACACCCTGTGCCTTTCATCTACCCTGGGCTTCAGGCAAGCTTTGCACAGGCCTGTGTGAGGCACGCATGGCTCAGCCTTCCACTTCAGCCGCCTGAAGCAGCTAACTCTTTATACCTAATGATAGGGCCGATTCTTGGTAAAAAATATATTTATACTCTTGGTCAGCTCCCTGCAGTAGTTTATTGTTGTACTTTGTTTTTAAATTTATTATTGTACATTGTTTTAATTGTTTATTTTCCTTCTGTGACTGTACCCCCAAGTGTAAGCTGGTCTCCGACTGTAATAAATTATCTATCTATCTTTATACAAAACAGTACAGTGGTACCTCGGGTTAAGAACTTAATTTGTTCTGGACTGAGGTCCATTCTTAACCTGAAACTGTTCTTAACCTGAAGCACCACTCTAGCTAATGGGGCCTCCTGCTGCTGCCGCGCTGCTGCTGCATGATTTCTGTTCTCATCCTGAAGGAAAGTTCTTAACCTGAAGTACTATTTCTGGGTTAGTGGAGTCTTTAACCTGAAGTGTCTGTAACCCGAGGTACCACTGTACATACCTTTAAACTACCTCAGTGATACAAAATTAACTGGTTCACATATTATGTTGGTCACTGGATGAACTATCAGCACAAGTTGGAAAGGCCCACGAGGGTCATCTAGTTCAACGCCCCTGCAAGGCAGGAATCTTTTGGCCCAACATGGGGCTCAAACCCACAACCCTGAGATTAAGAGTCTCAGGCTCTACCCACTGAGCTACTGAAGCAACTATAAATTAAATGTATGAATTGCAGGCCTGACTCACTGGTGTCCGTTCTTACTTAAATATCAGGCAAACTTGCTTGGAAGAATTCTGTCCCTCTATGGTGCTGTATAAAGCCTGTTAATCAGTGTTTATAGAAAGGTTCTCACTGAGTAAACAGCTTTTTTAAAAAACAAACCAAGCTTCACATCTTCTAGAAATGGTCTTTGAAATACGAAAGAGTGTCCCTCCCTAAAAACCCCATATCTGACATACAACTTGTCTTTGTTACCTGTAATTCTGCTCACGAAAGGAGTCTCCCTCCCCACTATGCACCAGCTTCCTTTTGCACCCTGAAATGCACCAGGTTCATTTAAAAACAAACAAACATGCTACTAATTAACAGCTGAATGCTAATATAGCAAAAACAGTTTTTAAAGAACACAGGCTACTTTAATTTATGCACACACACCCTCTTCTGCATAATGATTTTTCAAAACAGATCCTCATGTCAGTTTGAAACATTTCCAAAACGCCACATTATTTAAAGATAAGTCCTTCATCATGTGATCTTTCATACCTATCTTATATTACAGCAGCACACCATATATTCCTATTCCAAATACCACCCCCACCCCCCCAATTTATTTTCTGAACAATGGGATGTCAACTCTTTGATGCGACTTTGTATACTCCTTGCTTCTTCAACATAGTTGATGATTTGACGGCACTTAATTTCCGCAATTTCCTAACCAGCTCTGGTTTATTTGGGTTATAGTTTACTTCACTTTCCTTGTTTTGGCATAAAGATTTCTAGGTTGGTATATATAAAACCTGCATTTGGATTTAAACTTACAAATCAATACATATTACCAAAAATTGATCAGGACCAATACTCTGTTCCATCCTAGGACTCAGCATCCACACTGTTTGGTAAAGATTGAAGTGGGCGTGAAAAGTAAACTTTTGCCACATAGTTATATAAATAAGGAGCTTAAACCACTGAATCTTTTGCCTAATATGCTCCTTTTAGGCTATGACTGGTTCCATTTCAGGAACTGCATCAAGAGATTCTAGCTGCCTGATTCACAACTTCTGAGAGAAAGGAAGCATTCTTAAAACCCTGATCTTTTTGTTTTTGAAGCACATAATAAACATTTGTCCCTATACGGGTGCTAAAGATCACAGCCTAAACCACCCCTCCAAGTACTGATTTGGGCATCAAGCTGCCAATGTAAACTTCTAATTGCTTTTAAAACAGACAGAAAACAAAGCAGAACTTACCCATTGTTAGCACTGGTTTTCCAATGCTGGTTAGTCCTAGCAAGATTAAATAATACAGGCAACATTCTGACATGGTTTCTTCCTCCAGCTTTGCTGGCTAAGGTGCTCCAGCCTGGAATGCCCCAGCAATTTCACCTAATGGCCATAAAGCAACAGAACTGAATCTCAGGACGGCAGGCGACTGACATAGTAACACAAGAATTCAGATAACACTTCCAAGGAAAGGGGAAGTGACTCTCTGAGCCAACACTGCAGAAAACTGGTTTGTCAACTTACCATTTACAGGCGGTGTAACTGGAGAAATGCACCCTGTCCACTTCACTGTAAAGATGACAAAACTAGATTCCTCTAAAACTATTTTACAAAGCCCTAGGGCTTTTTTTCACAACTAAAGTGAAAAACATCCGCTTTTTAGCCTGGAACATGTCACTTGTGACTGCAGCAAATATAGGATAGCGAGCGGAAAAGAGCCATTAAGACATCCTAAACAGTGTATTATTTCAGAATTGTAGCGCAGACACTGGTGGGTGGGGTGGAGATGTTGAAACAAAAGACCAAAAATCCACGTCCAGCAGATTTAGTTTTATTATGAGATGAGTAAATAAAGTATGACAGCAATGCTGTTGCTAAAGTTGCAGCTGTGTACTCAGCTGACCAGGAACTGCACCAGAATGATTTCATTTGCAAGTGGGTCCCCACCCAGCCTTAAAAATATATTAAAATTCCTTTCAAAAGCAACTCTGAAGATGGAAAGTGATGTACCTACAATGTAGAAATACTTGGCAGTGATGAACTGAGTTTTTTTATCAACACATTTGTATGTTTTGTGTTTGTTTATAATTCCCAACCTGGCGCAGTGATGTGTCACCAGAGAAGCAGGTCCCACAGAGCGGTCTAGTCCCTGCCTTGAAGAATGGGGGGGGGCAGTCAGATTAAGGGACAATCACTAAGATCCCCCCCCCCGAAACAATGGTGGTCAATCCATGGCCCTACGCTACATTTTACGTAGACTTTTTCTTAATTCAAAAGCCCTCTGCAGCTTCGGACCTCTGACATGAACAATCTCTCCTGGTAATTCCACTATGCAAGGAAGAAGAGATCAAGAGATGTCAGGGAAATAAAGAAAAAGAGATTTACAGGGGGAAAAGTAAAAAGGGGTAAGAGAGAAATGCTCTCAGATGCAGTGGCGGCTGACAGATTTCCTCTGAAGTAACACAACCCTCTACAGGAAAAAAAAGGCTTGTCCACATTCAAACATTATTTAGCTGTTAATTCACCTTCCTCCCATTCGAATTAGACCAAAGTAGTCCACATCCACACGTATTTGACTTTGTATACGAGCGACTTAAGTCTTTCTCGTTCATACCAGTAGGCGTTCCCTTTTGAGTATGTCCCCACCGTCTAATTTGTTGATTCTCTATTGCTGATTAAGTACAGGACTGACAGGGAATCCATCAGATAGCTGTGGGTGCACCTTGGGTTTTCTTTTTCTTTTTTATCGTTGCCTAAGAAGTGTGCAGAGACACACAACTGTAAATGCATTTTCTTACCGAAAAAGGATCCACTTGAGGAATTAGGACTGTGGCAACTGTACAGAGAAATCCATAAACAGATCCCAGCAAGGAACCTCTCCCTTGACCTAACCCTATTTCAGGCTGCAGGGAGTGCAGCAAGGATCATATGGCACCCCTACTTCTCTCACCTCCTGCAGCCAGACTTTTGCCATCACTTCCTGGGCGCCCAGCGCTGCCACGACGGCAACCTGCTGGGCAGCCAAGCTACCCACCGCAGTGGACACTTCTGAATTCTAATCCCCAGCATCTTTCTTTTCTTGGAGAAGTCTAGAAAGCCATCAAATCAGACTAAAAAGTGAACGGTGAGAGCTTCCTCACTATAGGCAGTTTTAGGAAGGTGGGCCATAGAATTTACCAGAAATACCTAACTGAAAAAAGGCTCTTGCCACTTTGCAGCACTCATGAAAGCTAGTAAAATGCTCATCAGCCTTATCTGGAGTCCAACATGGCAGCAACAACTTTGCAAAACCCACCTAGGATTGCATATGAAATATACTTTTGCTCCAGCTCATAATAGTAATATTTAAAAACCAGTTTCCACATTGGAAACTGGCATCAGCAAAATTCTCTAAAGGCCAGTGAAGACATGCAACTGAACAGTTCTGCTTCTCCTTTTGCTAACCGCAAGCAGGCAGGAAAGATTTGTTTTTGATCTTATGACCGTTTTGTAAAATAAGGGCAGACAGGTTTCACATCTGGGGTCAGGGAGCGGCAGACTGTTCACTTCGTAGAATGCTAGAAGTTTGGAAGCAGTGTTACTATTCCACACCCGATTTAAAACAGAACAGCAACAATAGGATAGCATTAAATTGTCTATGTCTGGGAGCGACCACGGTGTTAAGAGGGAACACAACATGTCTGTATATCATGAGCACTGGCTTTTTCTTTTTAGTGGGGAGGGAGGAGAGACACAGGCGGCAATTTAGGTAGATTTGCCTTTGCTGAAATTAGATGTGTGTTTCCATACGGGGTCTCCGTTGCTATGTATTATAATAGTCTCTTTTCAACATAATGATGTGGTGATGATATAAAGTATTTTAGGCTGTAAGCCGAACTCGGAACCTCCATACCTGCAGGGTGCTGTGGAGTGGCGTAGCCACCACCAGATCCACATCCACAACCTGCACACTTACAGTAGCAATGGTGTTATGGGGTGGGAAGGGCAATCAACATCTGTGAGACCAACTCAGGATCTAGCAAAACATGGGCTGGCTCTGCCTTACCCTTTCTCTACCCTCTGAACACCCCGCTTTAAGGGCTTCCTGCTGGCAGGGATACACCGGTGGGCCTCCTGCCTGCACATGCAGCAGGAAGGTGGTTCAATCGGGAGAGCCAAGCAGAGGAGCACCTCCACTTAACCCCAGCCCACCAGGTAGGCATAAATGGGGTTTCAATTAATTGCTCTGCCCCAGTGTAACCCTATGCATGTCTAGTCAGAGTTGTCCCACTGAGAACCATGGAACTTACTCCCAGGAATAAGTGTATGTAAGACTGCATCCTCATGCTGTCTACACACTATACTGTTTAAAGCAAGTTCAAAGCACATTTTCCCCATCAAAAAATTATGCAGACTGAAGTTTGTTAAGAGTTGCTGGGAACTGTAACTCTGCAGGGAGTAAACTGCTTTTTTGTGGGGGGATGCGCTATAAAGGTGTGTGTACACAGCCACAGTATTAGTGAAGTTCACTTAAAACATCATTATATCCAATTCCTGTATAAATGTCCTGCTGTTTCCATTCATGCTAGTGTTTGTATTGTACAGTATTGCAAACCTGCACCAGTGACAATATATTCTACAACTAAAGATCAAGCAGGTGATACTTTTTTTTTTTTTAAAAAAAAGATTTTATTAGAGTGCTTTTGTAAGCCACTATCTAGTTATACAAGCTTTTGTGGGGTCTAAAGATCAACAGCCAGTGCCTTGGGTCTACTTTTGGGACATGAAAGCTATCATGCACCCTTTAGTGATGATGACAACAGCAATGAGAACATCTGCCAAGAGTGAGGCCTGATCCAAGTTGTTTCCTCTGTCACCTAGATATAGCCAGGAGGGGAGATGCTATGAGGATTATCTTTCTTGGTTCAAGATATGGGACCCTGGGAAAGTTATGCCTTTGCTTTTGGGGCTACAGTTGAGATCCAAGTGAGAGTGGGGTGTCATTTAATACACTGAAGACAAAAGTGGGGCTTTCAGCTGGAAATTTTGGTTGTGTTTGTTATTAAGTTTATAGCAAGTGTCATAATATATAGCTTGTATCATAATACAGAAGCCCATCTACAACATGGAGGTGCTTCTGTGTAGCTGTAATTCGCCCCTCCAGTTTACAATAGCATGGATATATTGTATGATACAGTGGGCTACGCTACAGGACTACCCAAATGCATTTTTCTCTATATATGCACACACACACAAAAGCACGTTGCATTTTGGGAATGCACCGCATCACATTGCAGCCTTGCCCACCCACCCCCCAATTTGCAACGGGGGAGGCTAATGACACTGTCTGATCTGCGTCGTAGGGTTGTCGCAAGGCACCTTTTCTGAGACCCCACGTGCAATACGGAGTGGGTAATCAGGGACAGTTTATTTCCCTCTTCCTAGCGCGAGCAGAGTTTGCTGAGAGCTGAAAAGCCGAATCTTAAAAAACAAAACAAAAACAGAACAAAATACAAGAATGGCATTTCCCCCGCCCCTCACACAAGAAGACCTGGGTTTCAACGAGAATGAACTTCTGTCTCTGCTTCTACTGGGGCGGGGGGTGCGCGTGGAGTGAGCGGGGCAGGATACGGCCAAATCCCTGCAACGGCTTCCTCCGTGGTCTCTCGTGAGCGGCTCTCCCCGTTTCACCACTCAAACCAGAGGGAGACGCGACGTCGAAAGAAACCCAGGAATACAGGCTGCGGACAGCCAAACTTCGCCTTGTCTCTATGGCCAGGTTTCATCCTATCATATGCTACTACGTCTACGGTTGAAGCTGCGGAAGGGCGGAAGTTCCGGCGGGGAAGAACCGTCCGGCGAGCCCCGCGATCTTGGGAAGCTGAGTTCCCCCCTCGAGAACCGCCCCCTCCCGCCGCCCTTCTTCTTCCCCGCTGTCCGCGTATGGTCCCGCCGCGTAGCATCCTCTCGGCGCCCAGAGCCCGGGGGGCTTCCTGCTTGCCATGGCGAGCGGCAGCAGCCTGGCGGCGGTAGCTGGCCTCGCAAAAGCTCCCGCCGCTGGAGGCCCCTTCGCGCCCGCCGGCCGCCTGTCGGCCGCCTGCTCCTGGGAGTGCCGGGCGGATCTGTCGGGAGTCCTGCGCCTCGTCCCGGAGGGGGAAGCCGACGCCTGCGAGCCCCTGGGACCCCCGCTGAACGGGTGAGGAAGACGCCCGAGACCAGGGTGCCGGGGGGCGGGGAATACACAAGCCCCAGGTCGTGGGCCTTCCTGGAGCCCCGGGAGCCGTGAGAAAGAGGCGAGGGGCAGCCAAGACGTGGCCTCGAGGGGCTTGTCGGGGGGCTGCCCCTCTTCCAGACACCCCCCAACCCCCAGAATGACCGCCAAATGCTGAACAAGCATCAAACAACCACAGGGGCTTCCGCGTCGTGACTCAGCGGGCAGGGTGTAGGTGTGTGGGGGTTTTTTTGCACGAAAAGGATCCCAGGCATATCAGTCCCCGCCTTGGAAACCTTGGAGAGCTCCTGCCCTCCAAGTGCAGACCCGCCGCTGTCAACTTTCCCCACATTGAACCCAAACACATTGCACTCGGGGGACCCAGTGGCGTAGCGTGGGTTGTCAGCACCCGGGGCAAGGCAAGTAATTTGCGCCCCCTAACCCGTGGATTTTAGTAGGGGCAGAGAGCTGCGAGTGCGAGCGTCCCCCCCCCAGATGTTGCGGTCAGCCCCCTGCACCCCCCCCCACGCTACGCCACTGGGGGGACCCGCTTCTTAAATCTTTGGCCATATAGTTTGCACGGTTGCCCTTGGCGTCTGCTGCGATCCAATTTGGATCAATTGGAAGACCAGTGAGTGTAGCAGCAGTCTGGCAAGAATACGCTCTTGTCCTCATTCCACTTTTTCAACCCACCCTTCCCCCTCTGGGGTAGCTTTCTTACTCGCTCTAGAACAGTGGTTCACAACCTTTTTTTGGCCGTGCCCTACCTAAGCATCTCGAAAATCCTTGTGCCCCCCCCCCGTATAATTCTTATTATTCAAAAAGTGAACTCCTATTCACGTGGAGGAAGCTTAAAAGGCCATTAATTTTGTCTAACTCATTCTTGAATTGTCCCTCCCCCCCTAAAAATCAAATTGCCCTCCTTTGGGGTGTGTACCCCACATTGGAAATCACAGCTCTAGAACAAGTCCCTATTATAAGTTAGGTTCTGAAGTCTCAGCTCCGTTTTTCCATTCTGGCAACCTTGCAATGACTCTCCACTACCTAAAACAGGGGTCCCAATTTACACATGGTAGCTCCTGTTATTTTGGTTGAGCAGCTAGGTTTCCAAATCAGGGTAGTAGCCTGCTCTCCACTGAGAACAGTACTGGGTTTGATGGGACCAGTGCTCTGAATAAGGCAGTGTCTTGTATAACGTTTATAGGCACCAAACCTGAGTAAACCACTGAGTAAACAGTGGGCCTTACTTTTGGGCAGACAGCCAAAGTTGTGGTACAAGCTTTCGTGGATCCAAGTACGAAAGCTTATTTTACAATGGCAGCGTGATTGTGTACATGCACCAAAGTAAGTATTATTTCACTCAGTGGGGTTTGCTCAAAGATAAGTGTGACATAAAACCTTTTTTAAAAAAGTGCTCACAAGACCTTCATTTGTTTTTGCTGCAACCGGCTAGCACAGCTAGGCAGAGAACTCCTGCGTCTTTTAACAGTTTTCTCAGAAATAGATTTTTCTTAAAGGTACTGCTCTCTTCATCTCTCTGCAATGGTTAGCCGCAGCTACCAAAATCATTCTTTTTTAAAACCGTGCCTATTAATGGTAGCACTAATGAATTGCAGCAGCTACAGTGTTGAACTTAGATCTGTATTCAAGTCCTCATTTTCCAAAGAATCTCATTAACTGATCTAAAACAGTAGTTTCACCCAGCCAACAATGGTCAGATACTCTAGTATCCTATCATTCAGACATAGAAAAAAACCGTATTTGAACAATGTGGCAACAACAGGGGTAGATCCAGTCCTGTGAGGTATATCACTATTCTCTCATTTATTATACAGATGCAGAGTTTAAGCTATATTGGTGATTATAACTTACCGTGCAATCCTGTGCACATTCAGAAGCAAGTCTTGCTGTAAGTCCCAGTGGAGTTCATTTGCACAGTGCAGTTGGCACCCACAGGTTCTGATCTCACTTTAAAATGCAACACTATTCACCAACTAACACTTGTAAGAGGAGTATTTTAAAACACACACGCACACACTGTTATGAGCAGTTTGTCATTAACAAAACTTTACTGTTTAGTAACTGGAACTGTCAGTGCTTTGGCTAAATGTATAATTCTAGATGGACTTTCCCACCTTCTAGTGAGAATGTTGTGGTTCTTGAAGGACGATTACACAATGACAATGTCGCTCCATGCTTACTGTACTTGCACTGTGACCCCCACGGTTCAGAAGAAATTATTGGTCTTGGCATTGTCAGTGAGGCCCGGAACATGGAAGTCTACGTTGGTGACGAGTACTGTGGAACTGGGAGAGGAGCGAAAGTCTTTACTGGCCAACATGACAGGTCAGTTGTTTTCTCCTTTTTTCTCCAGGTTGCCAACATGTTAGTTTTATGTGGCACACTGAAAGGAAAGAACTATATGCATTCCATGTCACAAAAAACTTTTCTACCTGATCACCTGGAGGCAGCTCCAATGCATCATAAGGCTAGCGTATTCATTTCTTACAAGAGAATCATTTTTAAAGTTGCATTTTTTTGAAAACTCAGGCATGGCATTTCAAGGAACCGTGGATGTATAGGAAGTCTATTTTAAAGAATGGATGGGGAAACTGGTGTTGGACTCCCAACTCCCACCAGCCCTAGCCAACATGACCAACGGTCATTGATGGTAGGAGTTATAGTCTAGTAACCTCTGGAGGCCACAGGTTCTCCACCCAAGTTTTAAAGCAAATGAGAGAGTTGTCATTTAAAAGAAAAAGACCCAGTTTGAGATGGAAGATTTGGATATTAGATAAAGCGTGTTGTCACTGCATAACCAAATTTTCTTGTTTCTACTTTTTTATTTTACCAACTTATGCATTGATATTGCCATGCAGACTGCTTTCTGCTAGTGCACGGAAATGCAAAGCAACATTTAGGATGCTGCTTGGGAGCTACTGTTAAAAGAAGTTTCTCCCCCGAAGAAAAAGTGTTTGCATTTGACTCACTGAAGGGAGGAGGATAGAGGGTGAGAGGTTAGCAATGAGACCCTCTGTGGATAGGGCAACCAGCCTCATGCCGCAAAAGAAAGAAAAGGCTATTGATAGGTAAAACTGTAGGTGTACTGGACGAAGCTGATCCTCCAACTACATGCGTTTCAAGAAGTTTATATGGGAATGACATTGGGACCAGAGCCTTTATTATGCTTGTGCCCCTATGGCTCATAGTGGCCTCCTTACCCCAGCAGTGGAGCATATGCCCACACTGCCCAGGTGTGTGTGTGGCGTGCGCCCCCAAGGGGGCCGGGGGCTGGAGGGCACCCTCCTGGGCGTCACATTCCGAGGGGGCGGGGAAGCTGCCCCCAACTCTCCTCCTGCTCTTCACCTCCTGCTCAGGCCTGACCCAACGGCAGAGCTGCTGCGGCCAAGGAGGGTAGGTGGCATTGTTGCTGCCCACTCTCCTTCTCTCCTACCCCAGGTTAGGTCTGACCAGGGGCGGAGCTGTGCCCAGACATGAGCGCTGCGGCCAAGGCACAGCTCCTTCTCGCTCGGAGCCAGGCTCCGATAAAGGCCTGCTTTGGGGGTGCCTGTCTGTGCCCCCTCACAAATTGCATCTGGGGCCACGGCCCCACTACACCTCTGCCTTACCCTAAGTGTCAAGACGCCCTCTGGACCAGCATGATTGCATATGGGGCGAGGGGATGCCACTGAAAGGACCCAATTCATGCATCCATGGAAGCCACACTTGTATATGTGGTTCTCTGGATCATAGTCTTGATACATACATTTTTATACTATGCTTAAATCATATTTGGACCCATCAAACCACTCAAAATATATCAAAGTTGTTGAGATTTTCAGTCATTCTTTTCTTTTCTTTTCCTGGGCATCAGTGTAAGCAGTACCTTGAAAAACAGCAGTAGGCTAATCTGTGTTGTGCTTCTTGTGAAAAGCTGTTGCATAAAACTTCATGTTGTTATACAGAATTTCCACAGCTTGTATTTTTTTTTATTTTCTAGCAGAAATGACCAGGTTTCATTATACCAAAAGTCACTTAAATTGGAGTGCTCCGCAGCCTCTTGTAAGATTAAGGTAGGAAGTTACAGAAATTATTTCTTAAATTGTGTTTATCAATCTTATTTATTCAAAAAGGCAGCACCAACACAGTGCCATGTTCTGTGTTCTGTTCTGAGTACTGAAATAAAAGGATAAAATATGATTCCTTTCAAAGAGCAATGAGAGTCTTGTATCTACAGTCAGACCTAGTGTTGGCAACTGATGTGATCAGGAATCTCCTGGATGCCTTGCATTGACAAAGGGACCAGTAATCAATTTGAGCTGATGCTGGACCTTAAACAAGAAGCCTGTAGCAGGAAGCACACTGAGATTCTTACTTTACTGTGGAAATTTCTGGGAGAGAATTGAGAGGGGGAAAGACCCACCTAGGCCAGGCCAGTTCTGCAACAATATCCCAGCCATCAATTTATCTGTGAGATGAAGAGGGGGACCACTGGGGGAAGAGGTGACCTACCCCTGCCCTGCCAAAAGAAAAAAACAGCCCTGCATCATGGTGCTCCCTAGACAGCAACTCCATAATAATCACCTTTCAAAAAGTTCTTTTTTCTAGACCAAGTTTACTGCTTATAATCCATAATATTTTGTAGAGATGAGTGGCTATTTAACTATTTCATCAGTTCACTCCTGTCTGTATCCTTCCCCCCTCCACCGTCCAGCTGCTGTCCATCCCTGAAAAACAAAGGGTCCTCATCAGTAAAATCATAGTGCAAGTCAAGCCGGTCTGTATGAACCCTGTGCCAGACATTGCTGCGCTAGGATCAGGAATAGACTTGGGCAAAGTGCAAACAATAGTGGAATCTATGGGATCCAAATTATCACCTGGGGCTCAGCAACTCCTGGATATGGTTGTATTTCAACAGAAGGTAAGTTATTATCCTTTATTCGAAGCTGTATATGAAATGACCATTGTCAATGGTGAATGAGGTGGAGAACAAACATGGGTTCCCTGTGACGGATGTATGGCATTTGTGTTCTGAGACAAATCGTATGAATGCACTTAGTGGGATTTCAGCCAATAAGGGCTGATATTCCCATTGCCTGGAGCGAGGGCAAGATTTGCCTTCTAGATTTCAGCTGTAGAGCTAAGCTAGAATAGACAACAACATAGGCAGCCCTTATGTAACCTGCCAGACGAACAGAGCAAACTCCTTATGCTGGACTGGGGAGAGGAGATGTGGGGTTAGGCAAGGTGCCTGTTTATGCCCAGCTCTCCCAGCTCCGTCCACCTCCCACCAGCTGCCGCCAATGAAGTGATGCAAGGGGCATTCAGTTGGCACCAACCTCTCCCCCCCCCCTGAACATGTGGGTGGGAGGGCCACTGGCAGGAAGCAGTGGAAAGCCCCTAAAGGATGCATTCCTAGGATGAGGATGGGGTAGGATTGTGTTGGGCCACACACAATCCCGCTGCTGTCATACAAAAGCATCAGACTTGTCCTGTCCCACCTTCTCCCATCTCTGCCATGAGCAGCAGGGGCATGGATGTGGTGGCTGCTCTGCAAAGCCTCTTCACTGTGTGGGGGTGGGGGTTGGATTGCACCCTAATGGATTTTATCACTGTGATGTTAATAAGAGATAGGCAGTCCTTTAAAGCACCTCTACGATCCTTTGGCAAGTAGGTAGTGAAGAGAAGAAGAGTGAAAATACTATGGATATCCAGTTGTGGTAGCTTGATTGTATGATAGAAATGCACTTGTGCAATGGGTCTTCTGGTTTCTCTTTCACCTCCTCCGGTCCCCCATACACCCCCAAAATCCACTTTGAAATGTCCCCCAGCCTTCTGGAGCAGAGTTTGGTGGTGCACAGGGGAACAAGGAAGGAAAAAAACCTTTTGCACGAGTGGATGCTTTTTCACGCTATGTTCAATTGCACCTTATATAGTTTCCTCTGTCTGCTGCCCTCTTCCTTTGCTCTGATTGCCCACATTTCCAGGCAATTTTGTTCTTCATTTATTGTACTACAGTAGAAGCTCCTAATGTAGTTGGTTGCCTCCCCATTCCAATTGTTGTGTTGTATACAAAATCATATTCACTATACATTTCTGTAAGCAATATTAATTGGTACCCAAGATGAACAGGAACCAACAAGGAGAGCGGGGTGCAATTCGGGAGCAGAAAGTGGTAGATATGTGATCAGAAAAGAACAAATGCTCTTCCAGGCTGAGAGGGTGATAGAACGGCAAGAGAAGTAGTCCCCAACCTCACGTTGCCTGTTCAAAATGAACAAGTCCAAAGCGATGTCTGATGGATAGGGCTGCATGTATTGGTTTGTTTGGGCTTCACATTTAACTTGTTAACATTCTATTTCTATTAGAATGGTCTTCCATTTGGAGGCAAGTTACAAAATGTCTTTGGAAAAAACGGATTTGGGTTTGAAAACAATCATACCATTGATGGATTGAAAAAGGTAGTTGATATTGGAAGATTAGACCACTTGCCCAATGGGCCATCTCTTCCAAGAGCTCATGCAGCAGCTGGAATGGCTATAGAAGAATTAAAGAGGCACGCCGATATGAACAAACAGATTCCTAATGCAGAAAATGTATGTGAAACTCCAGGACTTCAGGCTCCGCAGCCCAGCTCTGTACTTTCTCAGAATGACTTCAAAGGTTTGGTCTCATCCTTTTTGCAAGAGCAAGGAAGTGAAAACTCAAACGCACACAACTCCATGCTGCTGCTTCCACTCCTTCAAACGGTATGCGGTCAAGTAAATCGGTTACGAATAGATGAAAGGAATAAGCACTGTGAGAACAAATCCACATCTGAGGAGGATGGGATTCAGACTTTTGGGTGAGTCCTGACTGTGGAACTTCGCAAACTGCTTTTACTTTGGTAATTTCTCTAGTGGCCAGAGGGAGGGAGGGTGGGAGGGGGCAGTTGGGATCCAGGTCACCAATAAATAAAAGCGGGTAGTACTGAATACTGTGGGGATTATTAGTTCAGGAGTCCCATTGACGAGACAGGAGCAGCTGAGCTGGAGGGGACTCTCCTAAACCTGGGAGTTCCGGTTTCCCCCTTCAGCTGGGGGGATCTTCTGTCCTTTAAAGGCATTGCATTGGAGGGCTGCAATTCCAACTCCACACTTTCCTGGGAGTAAGCCCCAATTCAGTGGGACTTGCCTCTGAGTAGACCATTCCTTGGAGGCTTTGCTTTTGGGGTTGAGGGTGAGAAGAGAAGAGAATTTGGCTGGGCATCCCCCCCACCAATGCTCACCATTGCAGTGAACCAATGCTCTGTAGGAATCTTTTATCTTTGCTCCAGGGGCTTAGAAAGGGAACCAGGGGTGTGTGGATGTGAAGAGAGGGTGGTTTTTATTGTACAGCTCTCTTTGTCTGAGGTGCGCAGGTAGGATGCCTCTACCCCTAACACAAAACAAGGCAGAAGATGACTGAGGCACTGAAATTAAGGACTGTGATACTAAAGACTTCTGGGGGTTGAGGGTGCATGTTATAATTTGGATGCCAACTAAAGCTGTGTGCATCTAGTAAACTAGCCCAGTAGGTAGAGGGGAAAAACCTGTTGCCCTGCTGTGCTAGTCAACTAATTCAAGGGACACAGTTTTGATTTTAAGCACATCCTGCGTGGAGTCTGTATAGTACGGTCCACATTTATTCAGGCTGTTTACTCCCTAATGTGTGGAGCTGCTGTAGTTGTTGTGCTGTCAGAGTAGGCCTTTCAGGTAGAAACTCAGCAAAAAGAGCAAAGAGGGCTCCCAGAGACAGTAGAGACAGCATACTTCCAACTAGGGTGACACACATTGGCATCTAAAGGGCGTTTGTTGAAAGTTAAGAACATTGCCACTAGCAATATATCACAGCTTATATAGCCTATATTTAGTAGGGGTATTTAAAATGAGAGTTGTCATAGGTGATTTGTAGTTAAAAGTAGAAGATGGCAAATGTCTCCTCTTTTTTGCTCTTCAAAATATGGCAACCCTATACTTAGAGTGAAAAGATGAATAGTTATAATTTCTATGTTTGCATTGTTAACTGTACAGAATTGAGGCATTTTAATTTCATGTAGTTAATATGCACAGTCAGTTATATTTTGGGCTGGTGTAAATTATTTCTTGTGTGTCCATTTACTGCAGCTTGGAACAGCAGCCTGTTTTTCTGCACATGGAAAAGGTCATCGCCAGAAACATGGAACTGATGGAGAAGAGATTGATGGACCATATTGATCTGCGTATGCAGAAACTTCAGGAACATCTAGATCATAAAGTTGCTGCGCTGTTTGATTTGGTTCAGAATTCCAATAATGTTTCAAAAGAACATGATTCTGAAGAATGCTCAGATGGGAAGAGGTAAGCAGTCTTTGGGACATGGGAGGCTTCAATGTAAGTGTTTTCCAAGGGCAACTATTTATTTTGCAAGCTTTTCAAAGCTATGTGTATAAGCTTGTAAATACTTGAGACCTCAGTATTTGTACTTGTTACTGTAATTTCCCCAAGTATTGTACACTAATGTTAGTGTTTGTATATCTGTAACTTGCAAAAAACAACAACCCAACAACCCAATATATTTTTCGGTTCAGAGATCTTTTCTATATTTACTTAGGACTTATTTATTCATAAACATTTCAAAAAAGTAACTGTTTTTGGGTGTTTGCCCCTCTTTCATTGAACTAAAGAAAAGTTCTCCAAATAAAGTAGTTTGCAGGTTTAACTGTGGTGTCTTATGTCCTACTGTAGACAAGAATTAAATCAATTCCGTTTTCAGTCAATGCCCAATTTACACACTTCCAATTGACACACGACTGCACCTGCGTACATTGCAGTGACCTGGAAGGGACCAAAACGGGGTGTGTGGGCATAACAGGGTGGAGCAGGCTTACGTGTCCTCCGCTGTCATGCACGATGACCTGGAACACAACCCCCCTGCAAATTGGGGGTTGCCTGTATTCATTTATTTACATATATAAAGAGCCTTATTTTCGGAGAAGTGCAGATGTGTTCAATGTAGGGGTGGGTGTTTTATCTTGGTTTCTCTGCCACACCGATTCCTAGATGGTTCTTCTAAGGTCTCTTCCATTTCTTATCCACCATTCACTCATCCCTTTGGCTGCTGCTGCAATATGCCATACATGTTTAAGCACACTGTTCCAGAATTAGAATTGCACATAAGGTGATATGAATTTCTCTGGTCTTGCAACAGGAACCAGCGCAATTTCTAACAGTATAAGGCGCTTGGTTCTTTTGTGTTTTTGTCACATTAATTCACATTCTGCTTGGAAAAACAAGTAGAAACAGATAGCTTGAGTGCTTGTACATCTGCGTAAATGCCCAAGTTGAAATCGTGGATCCTAAGAAGTGAAGGAAAAATATCTCCCATCTCCTCCTCCCCTATAGCCTCTTGCACACCCCTGAAAAGCCACTCCAGAGCCTCCTTCTGAACAAAATGGGATGAGGCACATGTGGCTGCAGGGGTGTGTGTGTGTGAAGGAACCTGAGATTTTCCTGCAATGAAATGTCTTTATGGCAAGTAAGCTGAAGATTAACGTCTGATTTGGGGCAGTTCTCCCCCACTGCCTCAGAAGTCCCCAACACCCCACCCCCTTCTGACTCCCAGAGAAGCTCTTTGTGGAGGTGTGGAGGTGGATGCAGAGGAGAAGAGAATCTATGAAACTTCCTTGAGATAACATACCTTAAAGTTCTAGTCAAAAGTATATTTTGCAGTTTCTCACCCATTTATCTCTCCCAAATAAGTTTAATTTCCCTGAAACCCAGTGGTGGACAACATGTCTGTGACCTTTTTATAGGCTATACTTAATCTCTCCTCCCTTTTCCATACATCACATTTTAAAGGTAAGATTGATGAAAACACAAATCTTCCAGTGTGTCTACATAAACTTAGGGTTCAGACTGAAGCAGGGAACAGGAGTGCTCTGTTAAGGGCTCTGCAACTTCTGGTATCTGTATCCTGGTTCTCGAGTGAATAAATGCTTCGCTGCCAGACCAGCCAGGAGGACAGCATTTGCAGCCAACACAACAAACGTAAGGGTATACAGGCTCTTGGATGGTGTATTCTGGCTTTCCTCTGGATGAACTTGCATAGAAGAATCTGAATGTAAAAAGCAGAAAACAAATGGAGAGTAAAATGTAGTGCAAAAATTTATTACCTCTATACCAGCATGTATATGTACACAGCCACCCACACACCTGTATAATCATTGGGAAAATATCCCTTTCACTTTCATTCATTTGCTAGATCGAGTGAGAGATTGTTGAGGACGGAGGACACTGCTTTCCTGCAATTTGATGGCGATGCACTCTTCATCAGAGCTGTTATAAATGCTCATTTTCCATGTCCCTCTTCCCTTCCAGTTTCCCTTTTGTGTCATGGCTTTTACATTGTAACCATGCAAGCAGGGACTGTCTTGTTTTATATAACTGATTGCATATTAGCCAGCATGGGGTGCTTTTCAGCTGAAGAATGGCACATAAAGGCTCACAATAACAAATGAGTAAATAAATCAGTGTTGGGGGACCTTTGGTTGTCTAGGTGCTGTTGGATCCAAACCCCTTCAGCTCCAACCCACATCGCCAGTGGGATGAAGAGAGTTGGACTCCCAAAAACTTGTGGAGAGCCATGGGCTCCCCATCGTTTCTTTTACTGATAGTGTTTTAAGAACAGGGATATCTGTGTATATAAGATCACCCAAAGAAGCACCAGAAGGCAGTCTTCTTCTTGCAATATACACACCTGAGCGATCCATAGAGCTGAGATCTCTCTTCAGGAGGATCGGTCCCACTGCAGCCTCCCCTTTCCATGTGTAGGAAGAAAGCTCTCTCTTATGTCGAGGGCGACAACCTTTGGTGCAGCGAGAATCAGGAGGCTTGCTGTCACAAATCAAAACTTCGCACCGGAGGTAAACAGATGGCTGATAGCGTAGGAACCTGAAGGAATTGAACCGGAATCTCCCATAATGTTCAAGGACTGGATAGGCCACGTAAGTGTCATCTTCTGCGCATCTGCAATAGAATGTCCACATCACTTTATAATGATCAGCAGCCGCTTGATCCTGTTTGCAGTAATATTAGATGTTTACCAGATAGGAAGTTGGTGAACTAATGTTTTAAGTGAAGAAAATGTGGAAAACAAATTACTCTGTGAATCTGACACAGGACCACCTTGCCATCGGCAAGGCCATAGCCAATTGAACAGAGGTTTGGCCTAGTGGCCTGCATTTTTTTTTACAATTGTATCTGTTTTAATCATTGTATTTTGAATTGTTTTCACCTGCCTGGGAACTTATGATTAAGGATGGGTAATAGTAACTTGAATTATTGACCACCACCACCACCATCATCATAGCATCAGTATTGGGCAGTATAAAGAGATTAGCTATAAGAACACAGTCCGTAATAGAATACTCCCCACCTGTTGGTAGATAATTTTATTATTGCTATTATTATTTATTAGATTTATACTCCGCACCTTCTTCCAGAGGAGCCCAGGATGGAATACGCAGTGATACTAATGCAACTGAAACTTCTTTAAAAAGAGTTTAAAACAATATACTAAAACAGTTTAATACCACTAAAAGCAATCACCTACGCTCAAACTAATGATTTCAAGGTTGCAAGGGTCCAAAACCTAGGTAAACAGGAACACTATAGAAATTTCCCTAAAAGTTAGCAGCAACGGATGTCCCTCACTAAGGAGTACATTCCGCAAATGTTTACAAACACTTTCCTTCACCACACTTCCTGTTCCCTGAGTCTCAGTCTTCTGAACTGTATTTTAGCCATGATAAGCTACATAAATATATGTGCTTCTGATACTTGAGTCTCATTTTACCCTACAGTTTTTGTGGTACTTCAAAAACGTACAGTTTTGCGTATACACACCACAACACCGTATTTCCGTTCTTTTCTCATTCGTCCACTGCTATGCAGGCTCCTTTAGTCTCAAATTAGCCCCATTTGTTTTCTTGTCCCACCCACATTCTCCAAGCCTTCTGACATGCTGCTCCCTATGGCCACCCCCCCCCCACTTATCTCCTCTGTTCATCAAACTGTTCATCAAACTCTTCCACTGCCAACTTACAATCTCCACTATCCCTTAGTTTTCTTTAAGGGTAGAAATTGTGTCACTTCTTCACATTTGAATCCACCAAGAAGGACTTTAATTGTAAATGCCAACCATACTGAACTGCACTCACCCGCTTTTGACCAATTCATATTTTGGTGATGTAGAATCAAGGTTTGGTGACGCAGTGCAGGTATCCACAAACACTAACAGATTGGCGTCACTGGAATGCAGACTGACTTGTGCATAGAGTGTTTGGTTCAAGTCCACAAAGTATGGTGAATCAAGCATTTGGGAGAAAGAATCAGAATCGTAGAAGGCCATGCTGAGATTGAATCTCCCTAAAGCACTTTCATCATCATTTTCTACATTTTTTGTTTCATACATGACTTCTACAGTTGAATTGTTTTCCATTATACACCTCACAATGAGGTCAACCTGTTTGTGGCGGGTAATCACATTGCCATTTGGGGAAGCAGTGATGCTGTTGGTGTAAGTGATCGTGTGGTTTTCTCCCTGTGTAAGACAGAAACAAAACATTAACCACTTTCCTTTTGGGGAAGAAAGGATATTGCAGTGAAGAAGAGCACGCAGTGGGTCTTGGCTCAAGTTTTGGAATATAAAAACTACAACAAAGTCATCACATGCTAGCGTTAGTCAGGCACATCTTTAAATGATTACAGAATGGCTCAGCCTTTTGAGTTTAGCCTCTTAGGTATTTAGCAGTTTCTCCACTGGAAGACAGATCCAAATGTTTGTATGCAGTAGCTAATCTGTATTCTATGTTTTGGGATCAGCATAAGATAGGGAGGTGGAAGAGAGGAGAGGAGAGGAGACACACCAGAACTTGCCACAGTATTGATAATCTGTTAATTCACTTTTTATGCTTTCTATGCTCTGGTGTGGGACGCGGGTGGCGCTGTGGTCTAAACCACAGAGCCTAGGACTTGCCAATCAGAAGGTAGGAGGTTCAAATCCCTGTGACGGGGTGAGCTCCCGTTGCTTGGTCCCTGCTCCTGCCAACCTAGCAGTTCGAAAGCACGTCAAAGTGCAAGTAGATAAATAGGTACCGCTCCGGCGGGAAGGTAAACAGCGTTTCCGTGTGCTGCTCTGGTTCACCAGACTAAGAAGCGGCTTAGTCATGCTGGCCACATGACCCGGAAGCTGTAGGCCAGCTCCATCGGCCAATAAAGCAAGATGAGCGCCGCAACCCCAGAGTCGGTCACGACTGGACCTAATGGTCAGGGGTCCCTTTATCTTTACCTTTTATGCTCTGGTGTGCATTTGTCATTATAAGGAATGCAACCCACAGTCCTAGAAAAGAAAAAGGATGTATGTCCTAGGGGACATTTACTTCTGAGGAAACGAGTGGTGGATTGGACTGCCCTCTGTCCAGTCCATGGAGCTCATTTCATAATGCATGCCTATTCAGAAACAAGCTCCTCTGAATTCTCTGGGACTTACTCCTATTATGCAAGTGTGTATAGGATTGCGGTTTTAAATGTCTAATATTGGGATCATAAGCACAGGGATGTGAACCTTAAGTCCCATTCATTTCAGTGAATCTTACTGAAGATATTCTAGCAGAATCCTACATATACTAATGAAAAGAAAGGAGCAAATCTTAGCCTGGTTTGTTCTGTGACATTTATGTTTCTGAGATACTTCTGTGGTGTCCTTCATGATATACTTTCTTATTATCCACCTCTCTGATTCTGATGGTGCTGATTTTTCCCAGGCAATCCCAACCATGTGGAGAAAAAATGTTAAGATAAGTTCAAAATTTGTCTGGGTAGCTCAGGCTTAAGTGCCTCTGGCTGTTTTTGTGTAGGTAGATAAGAATGGGCTGGAACAGGACAGACTTGGGTCCAGTCCTTGTAAGCTAGACTGTCAGCAGGCAAGCAAGGCAGGAAACAAGATGGTTTGGCATAATGCGAGCTCAAAGGAACGGTTCACAGCAGTATGCTTTGACTGTTTTGTTTTGGTTATTTTTACCGTTTTAACTGTCCTGCAGCTGTTGAGTGGAAAAGAAAATGTCACTGGGTTTAACGCAACTGGTCTGCAAGACGGGTCATTTAGCGTTAAGTCATTTTCATCATAGCCAAGTGCATCCAAATAAGATTTGCTGAGAATAACTGTCATCATGTCTGAAGAACAACTGATGGATTCTGACAATATAAGGAGGGAGGAAAGCAAAGAATAAAATACAATTCATACAGAACTGTCTCTGCTGTGGTAATGTCCTAGTTATTCTTTGTGGGCTCTACCACTGCCTCCTTTTGCCCAGGCAACAAAATTCACACCGCAAGGACTACAATGCAGTGTCAAAGTTCATTCTTTGCAGAGGATAAGTAATTGCTTTTATTGGCCTAATGAAGTTCTTTGAATAACTAGAGGGGTATGCTCCCCTCTAATCAGTTCCAATCAGCAGCTTAACACAGGCATTTTGTATGAAATACATTTTCTGAACAGTCTTCAAAAGCAGCCTGTTGCCCAACACATTGCAGTAGTCCATTCTAGGTGTTACCAGAGCATGGATCATAATTGTGCAACTGGCAACAGAAGGAGCAGTCATCCCTAACTGTCACATGGCTTTGCAGAATTTCAATCCCAGAGCATATGAAAAAGGCAAATTTGGCCAGACTGCCTGCCATGTTTCAGAGGCTAGAGAAGATGCTATAGATCATCTGCTTATTTGTACATACCACATTAATTAAAAGACTGGCATGTCTTCCATATAATGAATATTCAGTTTCTCTATATACACATATAAAACAGTCAGGAATCATTCTAGAGAAATGAGACTTACTGTTGGGCTCTGGTGTCGGTATTGGTTCACTTGTGTAGTGAGCAGAAAAGCCCTTGTACGAATTGGCATAGTCTGTAGACAATGCAACGGTCATCGCATTGGAAGAAGACTGAAATGCAGCGGATTTGCGCCCACACACTTGTTCGATTAAGCCAGAGTCCGTTGTTGCACCATCATAGATGGCGAGGAAATCAAATCTGCATTTGTCATCTAGTTCTAGACTACAGGCATAAAGAAAAATGTCAGATAACTGATGGTAGCAGCAGCAGCAGCAGCAGTTTTTATTTTCATCTATGTGGTCCTTCAGTGACTTCCAGGTAATACACCTTAACTTATTATTATTTTTTAAATATCCTAACTGTTTTCCAAAAGAAGCCCAGAATGGTTCTTATCCTGTTTTACCCTGTAGGATAGGGTAGACTAAATGGTAGTGACTAGCCCATGAGCTTTCCAGATGAGTGGGATTTGAACCTGGGTCTGGTGCTCTAACCACTACAACACACTGGTCGTTGATGACACAGTCTCCCCCCTCCAGTGGTACAGTATGTCATTACATTTTCATGATGAGCAGGGGCAGGGCTATATAACATCATGAAGATGCATAAGGATACCACACAAAACTCAACGTTTTAGCTGGGATCCAAAGAGCTGCATAGGCTCATGCGAGGGCCTTGTGTTAGGCCAAATGAATACTTGATTTTCCCATGTTTTGCTCCTTGATCTATACAATTTCATCCCCAATAAGGTAAGTTGATATGAAATATGAAAGTATACTTGCAAAATGTCATTGAAAGTTAAATTTATCTTGGAATTTTCTTCTGTTTGAATGTGCCACACGCAATATGCAAATTCTGGATGTGGCTTGGGATAATTGGGGCTGACGAATGATCCAACTGGGCCAGTAAGGAGACCCCCGCAGTTTTCAATTTCGGCTGTGAAATAAACAGTCACCAGTTATATTTATCATACTAATATTGTACAAAAGAAAATGAAGAATCAACCAGAAGCAGGCCATTCTCCTGAATATCTATGACCCACAGATATTTAGCATTACAGCTGCTAAATGGACATTCTTCATTGGCTCATTGGCAAATCATCATGCGCCGCCTCAGCCTTTGACATGCTTGAAGTGTATGTGACAAATGTCTATAAAAATATAGTTCACTTAGAAAATACAAATTCTGGAGGGTTGTCTTGTTAAGTCTTTTACAGCAAGCAGGACAAGGTCTGGATTCTTGTGGCAACTTAAAGTGGCATGTGAGAGTGGAATACACAGGAAGGACAATGATAATAGAAGGCTTGTTAAATACTGACTAGCTAGGCAAGCTGATTCATTTTTAAGAATTCCCCCCCTTATTGTCACTTATGAGGGACGTTCGATGATGACTCACGTGAATCTGGTGAGATGAAGTAATAAAATGCAAATATGGTCCGTATAAATTCTGTGGAGTCTGTTGATATGCGAAATGTTAAGGAGCCAGAAGATGAGTGGAAGATGGGAACAGATATGTGGGTTTTGCACACTTGTCCCAAGAGAGGGGCATCCGTTGAAGGGCCATCATATACTTCAATATTTTCTCTGTCACATGTAGATGATGGATTGAATCTGGAGCAGCAGGGGAAAGACACCATTAGTTAATAAATATATCAGAGGATCCAGCTTAACTTGTATTACTTCCGTCGACTCAGAAGTACACCCCCTTATGCTCAATAGGGCTTAGTCTTGAGTAAATGTTATTTTTGGCACGTATAAAACACCAAATTTATCATTTTCACTGGGCACTTCGCAAATTTAAAAACAGTTTTAAAAATGGACGGTATTGAGTTACGTTTTTGCACTAGTGCAAGTATTAGTACTAGCACAAATAGGTTTCCTTCCCTCTCCTTCCTCTGAGTATGCGCTGTGCCATCCCCAGATCAGTTCTGGAGGGTCAAGTCAACAGATTTCCATCCAGGGAGGGGACATGCCATTGCAAAAGTGGAAATCCACTGATGGAACAATTTGCTTGACGCTACATTGAATACAGGATTGCAGCTTTGGAATTCTAAATGAACAAAAGTGTTTGTTTGTTGTGATTTAACAACAAGAAGCCATTTTGGAAAGTCCAGTTCCATAAGTGGTTCACTTTCTGCCGTGGAAGGCAGCTATTTGAACATCACAGAGATACACAAAAACGAAAAGTAAAGGTAAAAAGACTATCATTAGAGTCACACACAAACACACGGCTTAAATGTTCGTTCAAAATAAGAACCTGCCATTGACTATCATTCCCTGTGAATATAGTGCAATGTTTCTCTTTCTCTTGCTATCCCTCCTTTCTATAGTTTACTTATGAGACCTGCGGGTGTAGGGTGCTACACAAATTCAATAAATAATAAAAATAAAATAATGCCTGAGAAATTAAACAATTTTAGATGCAAATGCCAATAAGGGCTGCAAGGGGATTAATACTTCCTTGAATCAAAAGCACCTTTGTGGCATGTGGAAATAGCTGTAACCTAGTTTGGAATACTTGAAGTATACATTTTAACCTTTCAAATTGTTGTAGATATAGTGTATTCCTTCCTTTTAATAAGATTGGAGCACATGATATGTTATTTTATGGTTTTTAAGATTATGAGAATGTTTGAAATATATGCTGTGGCAAATAAACTATTTTTTAAAAAAAGAAAAGAAAAACTAGCTGTTGGTACAACCTTCTAAAATTCAGTCTTATCAGTGTACTTTAGCTGTTCTTCAATCAATCTCAAAGTACTTGAAAATGAATCCCAAATATGTGTTTTTCAGCTGTACTGTTCAGAACCCATTTAAAGAATACTCACTCATAGGAAGAGAAGATGAGTCGGATTGTTTCATTCACATGCACAGTTGTATTAACATCTCTCTGTATTTGCCAGATACAGTTTTCATTTGCCTTGAGCGTAAGCGGCAGTGCTTTATAGTTATTGTTCAGTATACCACCGCATGCACTTTTTGCTATTTTTAGAAAATCAGAAACCATTGGTTAATCTCAGCAGGATTTTATGGAAGACCTTGGCCTAAAACATCTAATGATCAATCACTAGTAATGATAAATATAGATCTCATAGATCTCTCAAAACAGCCATTTAATCATTTTATTGCATGCATTACAATATGCTTTGAATTAGAGCACCACAACAGTTGTTCTTCCAGCTGTAGACAAAATCCTTATCAACTGTTGCAGCCAAATATAATTTAAGCTGCTTTCCCTGTTCCTGAGCATCACTGTTTAATTTCCTAAAGTAGCAATTTGGATTTTTTAAATGCTTTGCAAAATGTGGAAATGTCAAACCAAGCGTGAAAATTTAAAGTGACCATCACAGGGTGTTGTTGTTGCTTTTACCTACCCGAAATAAAATACTTAGTGTGTGTGTGTGTGTGTGTGTGTATGTGTGTGTGTGTATGTGTATATATATATATATGTATATATATATATATATATGCAATGTAAACAGTTAGATATTTGGTCGCCAAACATTGTTCCCAAATAACATCTGGAAACAATTCAGAGAAAGTGAGAAAATGATTCTCATTCTTAAATCATGCCCAGTGAAATCAACAGGATCCAGGTTCCAAAACTGCAGACTTTGTTTAACATTTAAAGCAAACATTGTGATTTAGAAGCAGTTGCATCTTAATAGTGCATGGCTTTAAATCAAATTTTTTAAAACAAGTTTTTGAAACTTCCATACCTTGGATTTCGGTCAGCTTATTTTCAGCAGGAGTCGAACCAAATAAAAGTGCCAAGAAAATGCATTGCCTGAAAGCTTCCATTTTGCTGAAGACAGGTGGTCACTTTTCCTGGCCCTTTTTATATCTCTGCTTATTTCATAATCATTCTGGCCCACATGGTTCGATAATAGCTTGCATAATCTTTGCAGATCTTACTGGTGCTTTGAGCTGCGACCGGAGTTACCTGTGAGAAGGCCACAGGTGTTACATGACATGCTAGGTGTGCTAGATAAGCAGGGGTGGGCATGCTTGTGTTGTGTTATCTTCTGTGAAAATGAAAACGTAAAAACCAAAGGCCTTGAAGGTCCACCAACAAGAGCCAGTTGTAAAATAGAGGTTCAGGAGGGAAGGCACAATTTAACAGTTATGGGAAGGGGGCCTCTGAGCACATGGTCAGCCCAAAACAAATATACCCCTCCAGGTTAGCCCCTAAACATTCTTTCAGTTTTTGCGTGTTTTGCAGTTGCTCAACGTCACTCATTGCGACAGAACTGACCTAGAGTGCAGCCCTTCTTTGGTGAGAGGTGGGGAAGGAATGGCTATGTTGCTGTATGTCACTATAGCTGCATACACATTATACCTTCCATGCACATTCAAAGCACAATTTGGCCCCTCCAAGAATTCTGGGCACCATAGTTTGTTAAGGGTTGCTGGGAGCTGTAGCTCTGTGAGGGATAAACTACATTGCCCAGAATCCTTTGGGGGAAAGAATGTGCTGGGAACGTCCTTGAAAGGCATGGCATGCGTGCAGCCCATGTTGCCGTAGATGAAGGTGGGTGAATGAGTGGGTTGTCAATTAGGCTTAGTGTGTTTTTGTAGGCTAAACATTGCTGTTTAATAACTGGTTGACCGGGGATTAGATATCTGTACGGCTGGTGGGAATGCATGATAGTAAGACCGGGATAAGGACAATGTATTTGGGAGAGGTTACTGGGCAGGGAAGTGTGCTGCAGCTTCTATCATCATTATTTTATTATACTGTATTAGGAATTATGCAATTTTGTGTTTGTTGTATATGATATTGTCAGAGCTGCCTCTAGGTCCCAGCTCACAGAGGACCAACGCTAGGCTGTTGTAATGTACAAAAGTCTTTATTAAAGTCCAATATCCATTTCAAAGCCACAGCGTGCAGCACTACGTCTTGCACTCTAGATCGGCGAAGTCCCGTCTGAGTCTCCTCCCCCCTGACACCAGTTTAATATCCTAGCCCTGCTCCACCTCTTGCGCTGCTCTCTTCTCCTCTGGGTCCTTCTGCCGGCTGGGGCATTGCCCTTTCTGGACTCTTCCGACGCTGAGTCGCTTAGCTCCTCCCCTTGCCTCCGGCGGGCTTTAGGACCCGGTTCCCAATCCTCATTCTCTGCTGTCCCGCGCTCCTGTACATTTGAACTTGCCTCTCGCGCCAACCCAGTGACCTTTCTCCTAACCGTCACGCTACTTGTGTCACTGCTTCCCCCTTCCGGGACACTGGCCGGATCTGACCTCCCCCCCGTTGTCCGACTCTCCGATGGAGGCGTGGTCAGCCCTGTCTCGTCTTCTCTCCCTGGTGGGGAATGCCCTGGCCCCGATGCTTGGGACTCTTCCCCCCCACTCCGCTCTGATGGGGAAGCTGGTCCTGATTTCCAACTACTGCTCTGGGAGTCCCTGCTGTCCCCTTGCTCCTGGGGTGTTCCCCTTGGGAACCCCCTACCCCTTGCCACTGGCGCCCCCTTCTGTGAATCTTCCGATTCGCTGGAGAGGCTCATGGAGTCCCTCGGACCACTGTCACCTCCTACGCTCCCCTCGGATTCCTCCCCCTCGCTCTCCATCTCCTCTCTTCCCTGTGCCTCTGGTCCTGAACCCCTGACAGATATTTATCCACAATCTTCTTCTAAGAGAATGCTCTATTTTTCTTTTAAATATGCCACTTTAGATGCGCATTTTATACTTGACCTTTACTGGTATTATTTTATTTTGATATCTTGCAGTGTTATGTTTGCTGCTTTAATTTAGGCTGAAAACTGCTTCGATATTCTTTCAAAATTATATATAAAATGATATAGGAATGACTTAAGTAAATAAGAGAGAGTTCTTTTTAAATTTAAGACTAGAGCAATGCAGGAGAATATCAAGGGGAAGAGTTCTGTGCTATGATGGCAGAGGTCCTTGTTACAGGTTTTCCACGATACCAGCCAATGAGCCTGCCAGAGTCACAGTTGTGATGCTATCCAAAGCCTGAGGCACATTGCATTAGATAGTATATGTGTGTGCGCATACTGGTGTGTGCATATGTACACTTGTACAGATATTCAAGGCAAATTTTCAAGGTGGAATGATGCAATGTGTTTTCTGATTAGAAAGCTAATGCAGCTGTGTAAACATAAGCAATGCCCTGGTAAAATGGGCATTCAGCTCATCCCCCAATGCAGCCTAAATATGTTCATTTTTGCTACTGCTCATATGACTATATACGTGCATATATTCTTTAATACTGTTTATACCATGTGCCACTTGTATACCTCCAGCAGCAGTGTCTTTGACCTTTGACCGTAACTGTCTTTGACCTTTGATCAGTTTCCTCCAAGAGCACCTGAATCTGGTCCACAACCAACTGCTCAGTAACCTTGGATGAAAGGTTGCCTGCTTTCAATGGGGTTGCCCAGGTGGCCTGAATGTGTGAATTATGGTCTCGATATGATTAGATACGGGACACGGGTGGCGCTGTGGGTTAAACCACAGAGCCTAGGATTTGCTGATCAGAAGGTCAGCAGTTCGAATCCCCGTGACGGAGTGAGCTCCCATAGCTCAGTCCCTGCTCCTGTCAACCTAGCAGTTCAAAAGCATGTCAAAGTGCAAGTAGATACATAGGTACCGCTCCGGTGGGGAGGTAAATGGCATTCCCGTGCGCTGCTCTGGTTCACCAGAAGTGGCTTAGTCATGCTGGCCACATGACCTGGAAGCTGTACGCCGGCTCCCTCGGCCAATAAAGCAAGATGAGTGCCGTAACCCCAGAGTTGGTCACGACTGGACCTAATGGTCAGGGGTCCCTTTACTTTATGATTAGATACACAGAAACATGTTTTTTTTTTGACAGTTAGCTTTATTTGTTTTGCTAAGTCAGTGAGCCAACTAATTGTGATGACTTCAAGCCAAAGGTTTTACAGATCTTTCATATTGACTACAAAGATACCAGATGATCAGAGTTACAAAGGCAGATCAAAGCATGTATTCTGGCATCTGAAGTGCCAGCTTTTCTATGGAAATGTCTACAGTGATGAATTACTTCAAGATAATGCCACAAACAGAGTCATTATGCAAGTATCCTCATTGACCTTGGTGGGCATTGCTAGGTGACACTACTTAATGAAGGTTAAATGGCCCAATAACTTGCACGTGTTCTTGACCAGAGCTTATTTCTCTCTTACGCCTGGGCATGCAGCCTTGGTAACATCGAGATCTAGAGTCATATGCATTGCACACCACAATTTTGCACTGTAGATAAACTGTTGACCATTTGAAGTTGGGTTTAAAGCTGAAGCGGGTGACCCTCTGTCTATAAGAACCTGTATAGGTATAATCTTTAACACACCTGAAAAAAAAATGGAGAAGGAATGATAAGCAATTGCAATTTTGCCCAATAGACACATTGTTGCAAAGCCGTATTCCATAATATAATGCATTTCTGTATGCTATTTTCCAGGAATACACACATTTATATTCATACTTGCCCCCAATATGTGCATTTTTGTACACCATAGAACTGCACTGAGAAATTTAGAGAAGGAAAGTGGAAAGATGAAAAAAAAAAAAATCCAGGGAAAGAGGTAGGAGCCAATCATGGCCAAATACAAGGTAGAATCTACAGAGACAAAATAATAAAAGGATGGCTGTGAGGAGCTTAGAGTCCTGGCAGGATAGAGCCAGCTGAAGTGAAAGTCTGACACAGGATCCGCCCCCCCCCCGTGTGTGTTTTCTAATAATTGACCCTGTCCAAAGTATGCAGAAATGTTTGTCAGCTTATTCTCCCCCTTACCCGTTCTGTATTAGAGTATGTGTTGTAGTTGTGAAGTCATGAGGGCTAGGCGAAGCCACACAGGTGTCTACGAAGAATATTTGCCTCCGATTACAGTTAGAGATTTCGACTTCGAAGTTTTTGTTCTGGTTCATCTTCATAAAGTAGGGCATGGAAGCTACTTGGTGTGCAAAGGAAGGTGAGTCATAAAATAAAAATTTCATATGGAATAATCCACTTTGCTTTCGGCCTTCTTCCGTGGATTCCATTTCATCTATGTTGTGTGTCAGTTCCTTCATGGCTCTTGGCTCCATTTTGCAGATGAAGATAAACTGAGGATTTACACCAGTTCCACGGCTGCTGACAGTATTGGAGAAACTGCTAACCCCTCCATTGTTCTGTTAAAGCATTAGATTAGGCAAAATAGATTGACAGTAAGTTTAAATATACTGTAGCAAATAAAACCAGAGCAAAAACAAACCAGGAGCTAATCAACAAAGCATAGTTTCCTGGATCAGATTAAACAGGAAACTACAGTTAATGGAAGACTTATTAGCTAGGTCATTCATGAAAAGAGGAGTGAATGGATTTTATGCATGTTCATGAGCCTTGTTCATACATGGCTTACAAAGCCAATATATGATAATTTGAATGCAAAGGGGCCCCAGGGGGTATAATTTGGCAACTGTATTATTTTTTGAAACTCACATCCTTAAAGTTACCCAAATAAAAGCTATCAAATTATACCAATATGTCTTACGATCAGATATACACTTCCTTACCTCCCGTCTTGTCCCGCAACCATCATATGGTATATAGAATATAAATTCGTCTCTTGTAATCTCAGGTTTGCAGGCTTGGTCACTCAAGTACAGATTGCACTCAGAGCAGCCTTTTGAAGTAAGGTATTCTCTGCCAATAACTGCCTTCATGTATTCGGGCAAACATGTAAGTGTTACTGAACAGGGGAAGGGGAAAAAAAGAAGAAGTATTGTTGGGTACTATAAGCAAAGAAAATAATAATGTAATGTTGTGTACATGCACATATGCCCATTGGTTAAAAGAAACATTCTCACAGTACATTAGATTTCCACTAATTCCTTTCTGTTGTAGCCTATGGTCACTTTATATTGTTTTTTCAATTATAGTGATTTATTGGATTGTTTTTAGATAATTTGGTTTTATTTCACCCAGAGGACCTTGATATTTTGATATATGCAATTCTTATATATTTGTTTAGCTTTTTTTGAGCTGTGAGCCATATTGTAAAATATAGAGAAGAGCAACATCTGAAGGACCATTAGGTTCCAAACTGTGCTTTAGTCCAGCAGGTGCTGGTTAGGTCAGGTTGCTTAAAAAGGAGGATCGAACAAAATTCTTATCCATCTCTCTTCCCGGCTATATGTTCTTGTAAAGATTATTTCAGTCAACAAGTAGAACCACCTTCCCTTTTCATACTTCACCATGGCTTCAAGCAACAAGGAATGGAGAAGAATAAGAAGGCTAATTTTGAAGCCTTAGGTAAGAACTATACATGGATTCCAGAAATGTTCAAAACAGGAGGTTTTTGAGTGGGTAGCTTTTTTGTCACTGAAGGAGGAAACATCATGGTCCAAAATATTCTTATTTTGCCAAAGGCCCACAAAATGTCTTAGTGAAATGTTTTATAATACATTAATTAAAAAGCAAAAATATCATTTTTAACATTACCAGGATCTGTAGTTGTATCATCCACAGGAGCTATGAAAAAACAAAGATGTTGTTGATGATAATGATGATGATGATGATGATGATAATATTTAGACCCCACCCATCTTGTCAGTTTCCAACACATATAAAAACATAATAAAACACCAGACATTAAAAACCTCCCAACACAGGGCTGCCTTCAGATGTCTTCTAAAAGTTGTATAGTTATTTATCTCCTTGATAATAGAAGATAACATATAAAGACTGTTTGTTTATGACATTGTTTTAGTGCAATATATTTTAGGAGTAGTACCTAAATGGCTCTCCAATACAAGAGTTATTCCATGGTCAAAAAGGCTAGTGTAGGCAGCGGTTTCTTGACAAATACCAGGCATTCCTGATATTGTTTGACAGCACATATTTTCAACTCTAAAAACATGCATGTCTGAATTATTTGTATATCACAAAAATATTAATTACCTGCTGTAGTGGTGGCTTGGGGGGCAGCCTTTGCTGTTATATAAAAAAGGATTGAAATGAAATCACTCATTTTTTAAAGTTGCATACATATTTTCAACATATTAAAAGTTATGCCCCACCTGCTTTTTTTATGCTGCTCATTGGCAAATTCCTACCTGAGAAACCCACTCTACAATGTCCACAGAGGTAGGATATTATGAAATCACGAAACCTCATGACTCATAATGCTCACCTTAAATACAAGGAAAGCATTACGTCCTTGAGATAAGGTCCTCAAGGTTCCTCATTTGGCTTGCAGAGTGGTTTGGTCCAAACTATGGCTACCTATCAATCACCTGACATCAAGTGATGCATGTCTGAATCAAGTGATGTCAGGTGTGGAACAGATAAATCCACAGAACCAAACGGAAAAAAAGGAAGAATCAAACAGAAAAGGAATAAGATTCTCCCCTTTCCAGCCACTGGTAGAGTTCAGCACTTTTTAAATCCAAGATACGCTTGCAAAGGATGGGAGGACAAGTGCACTCCCGATTCTTCCTTTCAAGGTGAGTCACCTGGCATCATGTAGCATCAGTTGATTGACATGTGAAAGGCTTCACTCATCTGTTAACATGGCCTACAGGAGGTGGGGGACTTCTGGAAATGCCCCACTGGCCAGATCCAGCTCCCCCCATCACTGCTTTGAGCAAATGACAAGATGGTGTCTTCCCACATTCTGTGTATGGAATCCCACTAGATTAACAGTCAAATCTTACTTCAACACTGGCAATGGGAAAGTGTTGTCCACCATACTGAAGGGCCTACTGAGGGGGTTCAAGGCAGACTGTGTAGTAATCTGCCAACATTTCATTGCTATTCCCCACCCCTCAGCATCTACTGCAGCTAAAGGCTATGCAAAAATAGATTGACAGAGACCAAATCAAGTATTCAGATGCCTCTGTAACCATTATTGCAGATAACAACTTTTAAAATGTAATTTGAGACATTGATCTCAAGGTGTCACATATTAGGAAAGGGAATGTTCAAACCAACCTTTAAGACAAATTGTTTGTTGGATACCAGTCACTTAGGCATTAACAGATCTTATTGTTATCCATTATCCAGAAACCCAAGTTTACCTGAGCACATGACAGCAGCATCTTCCCTATGAACACAATTATGTATTCCCCAGCCTCTGTGGGTGCACTGACTCAAGCTGTCTTCATTCCCAGTGCAGTGGACATCATCCATAAGAATTGGGCCTGAGCCTTCACCAAACTGCGCCTTTCCTAGTGCCGAGACAGCGTCTCCACAACCAAGCTTCCTGCACACAACCTGTGCATGGGTCATGCCCCACAAATCGTCACAGACTGTCCCCCATCTTCCGTTGTGAAAGATTTCAACCCGCCCTTCACATGCATGTCTTCCATTGACTAGTTTCACAGCTCCTTCTAGAAAGACAAAAGAGAAGGATTGTTTGCAATGGTTAGCTCTATATAAATTTTGCCACATGTGCTGCTCATTGGACAATTCCTCCATGGGAAGCCTATTCCATAATATCTTCATGTTTAGAAGAAGAAAGATTTAGGATTATATTATAGAGAAGGTGAGGAGCCTCTTACCTGTTGGAGCAGGAGTGGTCTGGACCGGTTCTTGAAAAGAAAGAAGAAGAGGAGTAAGTAGAATATACTGTTGCTGGTATCAACATTGTAAATAGGACTAATGTGGTTTAAAATGTAGCAGTAGACATTCCTTATCAAGAAAAGTAGATTAGATGAATGTCATGTGTGGTTCTTGTATTAAGAAGGGTGAAGAAAGTGGAAAATAGCAATCCAATTTCTGCTTCAATTAGGGCGATGTTTTAGTTACCAAATTTAGTGGCATAATGTGAACAATATCTCTTTTAAGTTTTTTTTTTACACAAATAAAATGGTAAATGGGTGACTACAAGTGGGAAGCACTGTAACTGCATTTAAGTGCCTATCAAACCAGTGATTGTACGTGTTACCCAACCAACAGCATTTTGCATATCTGTTCAATATTATGCAGATAATATAATTCCTCAAGAATTATTTTGTACTATATTCAATTTTGGTTATTATTAAAACAGTGTACTTTCAATCTAAATGGTCATTGCCCCCTCCCCAGTGCTGTACACATGTTTGGAACGAGTCAGCTTGGTGAACAAACACAGGCTGTCCTGGTTATTTGGAACAGTAATGGCTCAGGGTTTCAGCTCAGGGTTATAGCCTGAGCATGTTTGGCAAGCTGCCCCACTGCAGACATGCTCAGAGCACGTCGGCTCCTCTAGATCCATCTTTGCACCTCTGGCTCTTCTGATGTTGCTGAACTACAACTCATACCATCCCTGGCTACTGGCCATGATTGCTGGGGCTTATGGGAGTTGTAGTTCAGGAACATCTGGAGGGCCAAAGGTTCCCCACAATTGGTCTGTGTCAGGCTTGCTCAACCTCGGCCCTCCAGATGTTTTGGGACTACAATTCCCATCATCCCTGACCACTGGTCCTGCTAGCTAGGGATCATGGGAGTTGTAGGCCAAAAACATCTGGAGGGCCGAGGCTGAGGAAGCCTGGTCTATGTCCATTAATTTTTAATGGAACTATCAACCTGCAATTGGAAAATACCTGCGCAGATGACACTAGCATCTTCACTGCGGAGGCAATTATGTACCCCCCAGCCTCTGTGAGAGCACTGGCTCAAGTGCCATTCATTCCCAGTGCAGGAGACATCATCCAGGAGGATTGTGCCTGGACCAGGACCAAATCGAGCCTGTCCTGGTGCTGCGATAACAGGCCCACATCCAAGCTGCCTGCATACGACACTTGCATCAGTTAAGTCCCACGCATCATCGCAGACCGTCCCCCACCTTCCATTGTGAAACACTTCAATCCGTCCTTCACATCTGTGTCTTCCATTGACTAGTTTCACAGATGCTCCTTAGAAAAAGAAGAGAGAAACATGGGTTCACTACTAGTAGATAAAGAGGCCCAGTCACAATATCAGCATACGGAGCAAATGTTTGTTGCCCATCTGAACTGACATAACCATCCCATTTAATTTTGCTTTTCAGGTTTTTTTGGGTGAGTTGGGGGCAGTGCTTTTTTCTGGGGGATGCAAGGGTACATATACCCCCTAAATATTTTGTGAATCTTTGTACTTTTCTCCATTTATTTTCCCCTATTTGAACTATAAAATGGTGATTTTCTTGAGTCAAAATGAGAGTATCCCTAAAGATTTTTTTTTTTTTATAGAAAAAAAGCACTGGTTTGGGGTGAGGGAGATCAGCAGAGAAGTGCCAGTTGAATTGACTGCACAAACCACTGACATATTTATTAACGTGGTAACCAGAGGCATTCTGGCGATAGGTTAGAGTAAAAACTGGAGGAATCCATATTTCACCCATACAATCCCCTCTGAGGGTGACAGAATGTCATCAAGTTCTGTTGCCCCAGAGAAACTTGCTCTGTTGCATTCAAACAGTGTGGCGGTAAGGAGCACCTTGCGCTAGACACTCCAGGTTGTGGGCAGCTAGATAATTGGTTCTGGAACTTTTTTAAAAAGTCAAGGAAAAACATAGTTAAATAGACAGAGGCAGCACTGCAGCTCATGGACCACCTTGCAAATAACTTTTGTTTTATTCATCTTTTTTTTAACTTTCATATTTCTGATTTTTCAGAATGTCCCTTTAAAATCTGCGCAGGAATGGGATGGGACAGACTTAATTCCATCTCCAAGCAGAACTGGGACGGACCTGGCTTTTAGAGGGTCATCAATCCCTAGCAACTGTAGGGATGGGTGGTAGCATCATTGAGAAAAGCACCGTTGAGTGATTGTGTGCAGTTGCCAGCACCTTTATTTCCAAAGAGGTGGCAAGGTGACATTGGGGGTACGGATGGTGCATGTGAGAGATGGCATTTATACATTAATAAATCATTTTGCATTTGTGGGCTGTGCATTAGTCAATTCATCCACGAAAATACCTATTCTACAAAGCCTGCATAGCCAAAGCTAACATTTAGTGTGATATATCATGAGGAAGCTGAGGGATCTCTTACCGTTTGAAAGTGTAGTTTCCTTGCTAATTGCAGGTCCTTGAAAAACCCCCCACAAAAGATGGAGAAGAAAAAAAAAAGAGAAAGTAAGATAAATATTGTGAGGAACACAGTTTTCCTGAAGTAATTTTTACTGTATTAAAAATAGAGTAAGATAAGTAGTTTAGTATGCAGTAAAAGTTACTCCGTTCAGTACAGAAGGAATCAATGGTTAAAACAGACTTATACATACAGAAATATAGATGCATTTAATAGATTTAAATGCCAGTTTGAATCTGTATACTAAAAACTAGAATTTAGGATTATATTATAGAGAAGATGAAATGTCCCTTACTTGGAGTAGGAGTGCTCACAGTTGGTACTTGAAAAGAAAGAGAAAAAGTGGAATAGCAGAGTAAATATAACTTCAGTGAAATCAAAATTGTACATAGAACATAAAACGTAACAGAATATACTTCTTATCAGTGACAGCCAGTCATGTTTTGCCACCTGAGGCAAAACCAGAATGTGCCGCCTCTTGCCCATCTATTGTCCTGCCCTGCCAGCCCCCCACTTCCACCACCAGAACTCCCCCCACTAGATGAGATCAAGAAACTTTCCACAAGGCCTTGGCACTCATCTTCTCTGCCCCAGTGGCAGGGAAGAGAAGCAGCAATACTGCACAGCAGAAAACCTCCCTCTCGCCAAAGCCTGGCAACAGGGGAATGTTCCGGCAGAAGTGGTGTTGTGAACTGGGTACTGCCTCTTGCACTTCCGCTGGTGGAAGCAGTTGCTTCATGTCACCTAATAGGTGGGCCAGCTCTGCTCTTTATAAGAAAGTGACTACTGTGAGTGCTTTGGTTCTTTTGTTTTGGTTCTTAGCCACAAAGCCTTAGCCTACTGGCTTGGATATCATGCCAGCCCTGTATGGCATAACATCAGTGTTGATTATTATTATGATGAAGACTTTGCAGTTTGTGGCATTTTGGGTCATGGCCCCAACAAAGAGTGTGCCCTGCTGTGTATTTTGAAAGTTTTCCAATGGACCAAGTCAGTTTTCTTTGCCTGGTGTGTGTTCTGGAGAAACCCACGAAACATCATTTGAAATATTGATCACAAGAAATTAGATATTAGAATAGGGAATGTTCTTTACAATTGCTTTCTTGCATGAAGCCAGCAAAGGCAGACAAGCCATGAAGCAAAGGTAATTCCCTGACATCAGTCACTTTCAACACAATCCTATACATGCCTACTCAGATATAAGCCCCATGGACTTCAGTTAGACTTACTGTACTCCCAGAGAAGTGGATTTTGGACTGAAATTTTATATACGTTTTCACTAACCAGGTGCCGACCAGATGTTTTGGATTATAATTCCCATCATACCTAACCATGCAACATGCTGGCTGGGGGTGACAGAAGTTGTAACCCAAGATATGTGGAGTGCACCAGGTTGGCAAAGGCTTTAAAGCCCTAAAAGGCCTCGGTCCAGTATACCTGAAGGAGCGTCTCCACCCCCATTGTTCCACCAAGACACTGAGGTCTAGCGCCGAGGACCTTCTGGCTCCCTCGCTGTGAGAAGCCAAGTTACAGGGGACCAGACAGAGGGCCTTCTCAGTAGTGGCACCCGCCCTGTGGAACGCCCTCCCACCAGATGTCAAAGAAAAAAACAAATTTTTTTGGAAGCCGCCCAGAGTGGCTGGGGAAACCCAGCCAGATGGGTGGGACATAAATAGATTATTATTATTATTATTATTATTAATATTCTATCATGCTGCAATCAAAGAGTACCTGAGCAAATGACACCAGCATCTTCTCTATGGAGACAATTGTGCAATCCCCAGCCTCTGTGGGAGCAGTGTCCCAAGCTGATTTCATTCCCAGTGCACCTGACATCATCCATAAGAATTGGCCCTGAGCCTTCATCAAACAGAGCATTAGCTGTTGCTGAGCGAGCGGGCCCACATTTCTGCTGCCTGCACACAACACTTGCGTCGCTTAAGTCCCACTCATCGTCGCAGACTGTTCCCCAAATTCCATTGTGGAGTACTTCAACCCGTCCCTCACATCTGTTCCTTCCATTGACTAGTCTCACGGTGCCATCTTAGAAAGACAAAAGAGAAGCATTAGTTGCCTCCCACTGGCAGATCAAACTCTATGTAATAGACATATATAATCTGCATTTACTTATTTACCAATTCCTTCATAATAAACTTATTCTACAATACTGTATATCCAGATTTAATATTATGTCTTGGAGAAGAGGAAACAACTTATATCAGATGAAGGAGTAGGTTTTTTTTGCAAGGCTGGTTTTTTTTGACAACAGCCCATAGATTCCCTAGCCCAGTCTATGGTATTGATCATGCTTGACCTGTCAGTCCAAGAAAATCTGGAAAGTCCAGGTTGGTCACTGCTGCATTACAAAATTAGGCACTGCCAAATGTAAACAAGATAACCAGGTCGTCCGTCTGATGTATTAAAACTATTTTTTTTAAAGTTTCACAAATGCATACAAGATGAGAAAAACGTACCTGGCAAAGCAGGATGGTTAGCTAGAAACAGCAAAAGAAAAGGGGGAAAGGACCAAATCAAATACTACGTTCTTTGAAGAAATTATTTCCAATAGCAGGACTGAAAACTACTAAGGCTGCAGTCCTATACCCATCTGCCTATAGTGAGCCCCCTTGAATTCAGGAGGACTTACTTCTGAGTGGATAGGTGTAGGATTGCACTGTTATTAAACTGAATTATGCTGAGATTAAATTTCTAGCTGAAGGCTTACCAGAAGTAGTGGACGCCTTGGTGCTAGGCCGAGGTGCAGGAGTGGTACTCAGAGGTGTCAATGCTAGTTGAAAGAAAACAGTTACCCAGGTCATATGCTTCCTCAGTTTTTTTATCCCTACAGTTAATATTTGAAATAGAAAACCATCTATTCAGTAGTTCAAACGGCTAATTATTTCAAACAAAAGGAAAAGGGGGGAAAAGGATACAATAAAAAAACACACCTTATATATTCAATACAATGTTAGCTTATAGCAAAAAAAAAAAAAAAAATGCTTTATGGAGTAATCCTATACAAGAGTTCAGTGGGATGTAGTTATACACTATACCTTTAAAGTATATTCTTTCCATCTGGCAATTCTAGGCACTATAGTTCACCCCACACAGAGTTACAATTCCCAGTAACTCTTAAGAAATTATAGTCCAGAATTCTTTGAGAGAAAGAATGAGCTCTGAATGTGCTTTAAATGTATAGGGTGTACAGTCATACTCTCTGCTAAGTGGTTATATAGGTTTACAGTGCAATCCTGAACATGCTTGATAGTGAATTGAAAAAGACTTAGGACAGCTGCATTACGTTTTTGTGCTTTTTAAAAGTGTGCTTTAAATGCATTATAACACTGTGACACCAGATGGTGCTGTAGAATTCTGTTTTCCGGCAATTTCCCATTATGAGGTTTACAATGCGTTTTCCTGAAACATTTTTTTGATGTGTCTGGATCCAGCTTTACTTTTAGGTAAAAATACTTTGGAAGGCACTATTAATTACCAAGCATGAAGTCCCTCTAATATTATATATTTACTACAGTTCCTATGCTTATTCACTTAAAATGATGAATTATTATATGACTGGGAAAAGATTTACCTAATTTAATTTAATTTAATTTAATTTAATTTAATTTAATCTAATTTAATCCAACAGCATCAGGAGGCCAGCACATTGACTCTACCTGGATCACAGCCTATTAATGGAATGTGCTATAATTATAAAATACCTGGTGCCGTTGTTGTTGGATTTCTTGCTGGAGCTGAGGAAAGAATTATAATAGTATCATAGATAAAAACAAACAACAAAAAGGAAATACAGACACATTTGTGGCTTCCACAGCCTGTTAGGGACTAATCTTGTTTCATCCATACTTTTGTATGACTCCAGAAACAAAAAATCAATAGCATTTTATTGGTTTCTAGAGAATTATTCTGTTTCCTTTTCAGGTTTTGACTGCTGATATTTACCAACATAGCAAAATATTGTGAACTCAACTAGGTTTTGCTTTGTGAAAAACATGCATAACAAGAAGGGATTTTGTACTTGGATGCCAACATTAAGATGTATGAGTTCTATTAAAATAACTTACTGTGACATTATGTGTACCATTCAGAGAGAACTGCTTCACTGGTGTGCTGATACATGATAATTCGCGCTATCTATACCCATCAGAGTAAAAACCTCAGTGAGACTTACTTCTGAGTAAACGTGCATAGGCATTGCACTGTAGAAAAGATTCTTCCATAGTGCTAGGAAGATGGAACTTGTCCCATCAAACCCTAGTAGTGCTAATGTTCACATTCAGTTGGGAGAGAGAAGGGACCAATTGGGCAGAGATTCAGCTTCTGAGAAAATACACCTGCCAATATATTTTCTGTAGGGGCATAGGTCTCCCAAATCCCAGGTTTCTTAAAACCCATTTTCATGAAAACATGATATTGGGTTGGGACTACAGCCCCATTGAATATAAAGGTTTGGGAATTCCAGTTCCCATAATTTCTAGCCCTGTTCAGAAGAATGGGCCATACATTTGGTCAATCTCCAAGTGTGGAACACGGCCAGGCCAATTAGATTTGCCCCCAACATTGTTCACTCTGAGTGGCTCCTTTTCATATAATCTACACATACAGTGTGAACATCTGCAGGGCGGGGAGCCTTTACTCCTACTGTGCCATGCTTCCTATGTATAAGCTTTATATGTGGATGCCAGGGGATGGGTCTTCTTGGGGTGTGAAACATCCAGGGATTGTCTGGTTGTGTGGCCTTCCTCATGCACTGATAAAACGAATGAGCAATTCTTCTGTAAAGGGGTTCTCAATTTCATGGAGATGGTCTTATATGCAAAAGAACAACAACAAATCATAATGCTCCCAGCTTTCAATTAATACTCACTACTTATAATGGGGCTCCCTGTAGTATAGGAAACATTTCCTAAAACAATGAAAGAAAGAATTAAAAAAAATATGAATTTATACTGCAGAGAGGTTCCTTGCAAATATTATTACAATATGTAATGTGTGAAAACCAATAGAAATGTACATTACCAGAGCAAATGACACCTGCATCTTCCTTATGTTTGCAGTCATGGACTCCCCATCCCTTATGGGAGCATTTCTCAAGAGAAAACTCATTCCCTTCGCACTGTACTGCATCCAGGAGGATACTGCCAGAACCTTGGCGAAAGTGGGCACTTAGTGGAGCTGAAGTGGCTTCTCCACAACCAAGTTCTTTGCACACGACCTGAGCATCATTAATGTCCCATTCATCATCACAGACGGTCCCCCACTCCCCATTATGATAGACTTCAACACGACCCTGACAGCTGTTCTCTCCATTCACCAGTCTTAGGGAGAAAGGGCTTGCTGATGTTCCCAATGAAGAATCATCTGCAAAAGTTGAGGAAAAATGCAACCTTTTCTAATATATAATACTGACAAGTGTAAAAAAAATTGTTATAACTTCACATTAGTTCTTACCAGTTGTAATGCTCTGTCCTGTAGACTGTGGTGGCGGAGTTCCTAATTTAAATATATACAAGATACAACGCTAAATGTTTAAATCTTTGTCTACATATTTATTTCAGTGGTGTTGACTACAGTAGTCAAATTGCAGTCAAACATAACTAATGCATGAGTGCTAGTTAATGCATGAAGGTGTTAAAACCACAGAGCTGTTTTCCTAGACTCACTTAGGTCAAAGAAGGATGTGAAGCTTCTTCTCTTCCTTTCTCTCACTATTTTCTCGCTACGTAATATACCAGAACGGACATGTCTGAACTTGCTCTAAGTTCAGACCACATGTTTGAAACTATAGTGTGTATTTTGTACCCAAGTGTAATCTACCTGTGTTCTCTTTGCTGCTGCATGGAACAGTGCATGAATTAGACTTTTGGATTTAGTAAGGAAAGCTTTTAAACGTACTCAATAGCATGCTAGAGAGAAGGGGCAAGCATTTAATGGCTCAATAATGGGATATGCAAAAGTGTTTAACAACCTATATTCCATGCTATGCTGCTGGTTAACTCTGAAAACATTTTAAACTCTGCTGGGGGCTCTCTTCTGCTGGAGGATGTGCACAGTCCTGCATTTTGAACCTCAGTGCCCAGTTCATTTTTTTGTTAATTACAGTGGTACCTCGGTTTACAAACTTAATCCGTTCCTGAAGTCCATTCTTAAACCAAATCCATTCTTAAACCGAGGCACGCTTTCCCTAAGGAGGCCTCCTGCCACCGGTGCCCTTCCACTGTTCAGCTTCCATTCATAGACTGAGGTAAAGTTTGCAAACCGGAACACTACTTTTGGTTTTGTGGAGTTTGTAAACCGAATAGTTCGTAAACAAGATTGTTTGTAAACCGAGGTACCACTGTTCTCAAGAGTAAATCAGATCTACTTTCAACCTCCACAGAATATACAGTGAAGACTTCACTGGTTGTTTGCAATAACCATCTGGTGTTTGCATTTTTAACCTCAGCCTTGTGTTATTAAGTGCTTCTTTTTGATGTATTCAGATGTAACATGCTTGCGTTCTCTGTTGTCTCCCACTTACAACAAGAAAACCCCTTCCATTCTCAGTTTGTGTTTCCATTAGAATTCACAAACCACCTTTCTTCCTAGTTTGCACCACTGATTTGGGTGCAGCCAAGGAAAACTAAATTTGTGCAACAAAACCTTATTCAGTTCTGTCCTCCACCCTTGCAACAATTTCCTGCAGAATTTTACCAACCAAATGGCAGGAGGGACTGCTGTTAATACATACCAGATGTAATGGGTGCTTCTGTGGTGGCTGGAGGTCCTGAAAATGGACAGAAGGATGCAAAAGAGAAAAATGAAACTTATTTAAATACTCAATGAGAGAAACCTAAAGTTATACGGGTCCTAGTTACGACATCTTAGCAGATAGCTATCGGAGAAATATAATGTTTATAAATTGATTTATTCTGATTGTGCTATTCTAAATCCTAGAATGAGTTCCAGATTGAGCCAGGGAACCTGACAAGCAGATTCAGTTTCCAAAGTTCTCATTTCCTGTCTTTAAAATATGGCATCTGCACTTTTCCTTTGTGGTACTTTTTAGATTTGGAAGATGTCAGGAAGTGAACCCCTTTCACTTAGCACTCTGGCCTCAATCTCATCCATCACAATAATGGAACATCACATCATCTAATGAAAGTGATTTGCAGAAGATTCAAAATGGACTGAAGATACTCCTTCTTCCCACTACCTGTTATGAAACCAGATGACTTGCTACCACAACATATGCCCTGATGCTAATTGCTATTGAATATGATTCTAAAGGTGGAAAGTAAATTAGATGAATTCCAGTTCCAGATATCCTTGGAATATCACTTACTAGCAGGTGATGGCTCTAAAGACAAAGAGCACCTGTCACTTGCAGTATATTCCAATGGAGCTCCATGACTTGTTGTATTATTAGCTTGAGTATGCCCACATACAGTATGTCTTTAGAGTCTAGCCTATGTCTTTATTATTGAAATGGCTGTGCAGTCTTTAAATAAATGTATCATCAGATGCAACCCCCCTGGCCTTCAGAAGCTTCAGCACCACTTATGAGATGAAAGAATATTCTCTGTGGTGGATGGAAGGGTTTTTAATTTAAAAAACAGAAATGAAAAAGTATAACTGTATCCTTGCAATACAGGCAGAATATATATATTTGGAAATATTTAGAAGAGATGCTGCAAACACATATGGAAAATAATTGGATGTACCTGAGCAGATAACACTGGCATCTTCCTTATGTTTGCAGTCATGGACTCCCCATCCATTATGAGAACAGTCCTCAAAAGAAGATTCATTCCCTTTGCAATGTACTGCATTCAGGAGGATGCTGCCAAAGCCTCGGCCAAAGTGGGCACTTAGTGGGGCTGCAGTGGCTTCTCCGCAACCAAGTTGTTGGCACACAACCTGAGCATCTTTCAAGTCCCAGTCGTCATCACAGACAGTTCCCCAGGTCCCATCATGGTGGACTTCTAGGCGACCCTGGCAGCTGTTCTCTCCATTCACCAGTCTTAGGGAGAAAGGACTTGCTGATGTTCCTGATGGTGCATTCTCTGCAAAAGTTGATGAAGAATGTTACAGGACTATTTCTCGTTCAGTAATATATAATAATAACATTTGTGGAAAAATGCTAAAACTCCACACTAATACTCACCAGTTGTCACCCTCTGTTTTGTAGATTGTGGAGGTGGAGTTCCTAAATTAAAAGGAAACCAGATGCAATACTAAATATATTAAATCTTGTCCACATATAATGCCATTTTGTTTAAATATCTAAGGAAGGTTTTATAAATTTGCTCCTCAGGATTGTTTGCAACCTGGCCTATATATCTTTAACCTCTTCTCTGTGTTATAAATATGTTACTGTGTTGCCTCCAGATGTAACATGCAACATGTAATATTGCTGCCCCATGATACATGAAAACCAGGGGTATAATGTACACCATGTTATTTTCTCTGAAGAGGGCTGCGCCCTGAATCTATTTCTCTTTATATACTAAACAGCTGCAGGAGACAGCTTAAGGGAGGTTGGGCATTGGGCAACCAGGGTGAATGGGGGGAAACTGCAAAAGGTGCTACTGCTATCACACTCAAACTCTCTCCTTTCTGCCCTATGCTAAGAGCCATTCCAGAAGAATTATGTCAAACAATCGCAGCAGGGAAAATTAATCTGTTGGTTTGTCCTCCCCCCCTTTTTTATAAAACATGATAAAGTCAAAAAATACATACCAGATGTAATGGGTATTTCTGTGGTGGTAAGGGGTCCTGGAAATAGAAAGAAGCACAGCATAAAAATAATGCCCATTTAAACACCAGAAAGGAGGAACTCATTGTTACTGGATTTCATTCTTAATTATGGCACCTCATCAAGCAGATATTAGAGAAATTTAATGTTTAGAACCTTATCTGCATTATTCACTCTACTATAAGTGCTAAACTGATTGAGTGAGGGAGCCTGCATTTTAACTTGCTAATTTAGTTTCTAGTTTTCTTATTTCCTCTTGTGGAACCTTCACCAAAATGTATGGGTATGTGTCCATTTTCATTACATGACAAATATTTGCTTTGTGCTTTACTGTACACTGAGAAAATGGCAAGAATTATGCCCATTTCACTCAGTACTATGGCTCCACACCTATTCCTCACTATTCTGGAATACCAGACCATGTAATGAAAGTGAAAAATAGACTTATAATAGATCCAAAGCAAATATTCTCCTCACCACCTGGGATGAAATTAGAAGTTCTTCTATCATGGGATGTGCACTGCTGCTGACAGCTATTGACTATATCTCTAATGGAGAAATCTAAATTAAATGAATTCCAAGTGAATTGGTTTGTCCGTGTATATTAGCTATCATCAAATCCATTATGTTCCTCAATACTATTCATTAAAAGTTGATAGGATCCAAAGGGTTTGAGTTTCTGGCTACTTGCAGGTTCTTCAAGTCCTTGAAGTCCTCTGACCTCATGCATTTAAGCAAATCAAATCAAATCCGTTTATTGTGAGGACCATGCCTGTGCACAAAAATCAACACTACAATAATTAAAAATATTAAAATTCATTACATACTATACCAACAAAGCCTTCTTCCCACAAAATAGAAAAGGAGGGAAAACGAGAAGCGAGTTAAACAGACGATGAAGGGGTCTTTACATTGTCGACCATAAATCTTTCCCTGGCTTTCATGGCCTTCATCACAAAGACCGCTACCACATGGGTAATGCGTGGGTTTGCATCCACTAACAAAAATTTTACTCTATCTTCAGGACTGGTTATAGAGTTGGGTATAATTTGCAGCAATGCGTCGCTAAATCCTGAGTAAATGGGGCAATAGAGGAAATAATGTGTATTATCCTCTTTAATTTTCATAAGGCAAGGACATAAACGATGTTCAACTGGGGTTTTTGTGTATCTACCGGTCAGATAGGCAGTTGGCAATGTTTGAAACCGTGCCATGGTGAAACCTCTCCGAAGGGTGGGATCAGTGATCTCCACCAAGTAGTTGGCACAGGTTTTAACTGCATTTAAGCATTTCTGCATGTCTCTTTAGCTTTTAAACTATATATTTATTATTGAAATTAGTTCAATCGATGTGCAGTGTACAAATGCATAAGCAGATGCAAAAACAAACAAAACAAATGCACGGGAATAATTCCTATGTGACTTATCATATGAAAAAATGATTCCCTGCACTGGATGGAAGAAATTCTAATTAAAAGGAGAGAAAAGAAGAAGTTGATTCATGGATTTACAATAGAGACAAAAGATTTGCAAATGCAGATCTAGACATTAGCACATATGGAAAATAGTTTGAGGTACCTGAGCAGATGACGCTGGCATCTTCCTTATGTTTGCAGTCATGGACCCCCCATCCCTTATGGGGGCAGTCCTTAAGAGAAGATTCATTCCCACTGCACTGTACAGCATCCAGAAGGATGCTGCTGGAGCCTTGACCAAATTGGGCACTTGTTGGAGCTGAAATGACTTCTCCACAACCAACTTCTTTGCAGACAATGCGAGCATCATTAATGTCCCATTCATCATCACAGACGGTCCCCCACTCCCCATTATGATAGACTTCAACACGACCCTGACAGCTGTTCTCTCCATTCACCAGTCTTAGGGAGAAAGGGCTTGCTGATGTTCCTGATGGTGCATTCTCTGCAAAAGTTGGTGAAGAATGTTACAAGACTATTTCCCATTCAGTAATATATAATAATAACATTTGTGGGAAAATGCTAAAACTCCACATTAATACTCACCAGTTGTTACCCTCTGTTCTGTAGATTGTGGAGGTGGAGTTCCTAAATTAAAAAGACACCAGATGCAATACCAAATATTATAAACCTTGTCTCCATATCATATCACTTTTAAATATGTAGTTAAAGTTTTGGACCCTAGCGCTTCGGAATTGTTTGTAAGTGCAAACTCGCCTGTACACCTGTAACTTCACCCTTGCTTTAGTTAAAAAGATAGGTCTGCTGTGAATCTCTTTCTTTCTAAAACAATACAGTGGTACCTCGGTTTTTGAACAGCTTAGTTTCCGAACAACTTGGAACTCGAATGCTGCAATCCCCAAAGTCACTGTTCCGGTTTGCGAACTTTGCTTTGGAAGCTGAACATGTTCCCGAGCTTCCGTTTTCACTGTTGCGCTGCTAATTTGTGTCCCCCCCCCATTGTAATCAAAGCCTTTTCCCTCCTGTTTTCAGTGTTGCACTGCTAATTTGCACCCCCCCCATTGTAACCAAAGCCTTCCATTTCTGATTGCAGTGTTCTGAGGTGATATTTGGAGCTTATATTTGGTGCTTTTGTTTTTGGTTTTTTTGTGTTTTAATTTGTGTGGCTTTTTTGTTTTTGGGACTGTGGTTTGTTCTTCATTTTATGATTTGATTGATTGTGTGACTACGGAAATAGATAAAAGCCCCCCATCCAAACAATAACTATCATCAGTGCAGGTAATAATTTTTTTAAAAAAAAATTATCATCTACAGTACTTTCTTATTTATTTCATAGTACAGTACATTAATTATTACTTTCATTTTATGGATCAATGGTCTCATTAGATAGTAAAATTCATGTTAAATTGCTGTTTTAGGGGTTGTTTTTAAAAGTCTGGAACAAATCAATCCATTTTGCATTACTTTCTATGGGTAAGCATGCCTTGGTTTTAGAATGCTTTGGTTTTGGAAAAGACTTCTGGAACAGATTAAGTTTGAGAACCAAGGTACCACTGTATACAACATAGCTTGAAGAGAGAGCTAAAGGAGGTCTAGATATTAGGTGGCCAGATTAATTGACCAATGAAAAGCTGAATTATGTGCAAGCAGAGAATCTGAAATTAGTGGTACTGTATTGCCATTTGATTGGTTCCTCATTTCTGCTGCACAATGAGGACCATTCCAGCGGAATTATGCAAGCAATGGCAGCAAGGAGTGCCACTATGTTTTGTTTTGTTTTTAAAATCAAGTGTAAGTCAAGTGAATACATACCAGATGTAATGGATGTTTCAGTGGTGGTGATGGGTCCTAAAATGAAAAGAAGAAAGCACAGAATAGACAGTATAACTTCAATGTGTTCAATGCAGATGTAGAAGAGATGCTTTAGAAATAAGAATATACAGAGAAAAACTGGATGTACCTGAGCAGATAACACTGGCATCTTCCTTATGTTTGCAGTCATGGACTCCCCATCCATTATGAGAACAGTCCTCAAAAGAAGATTCATTTCCTTCACATTGTACTGCATTCAGGAGGATGCTGCCAGAGCCTTGGCCAAAGTGGGCACTTAGCAGGGCTGCAGTGGCTTCTCCACAACCAAGTTGATGGCACACAACCCGAGCATCCTTCAAGTCCCAATCATCATCACAGACAGTTCCCCAGGTCCCATCATGGTAGACTTCAAGGCGACCCTGACAGCTGTTCTCTCCATTCACCAGTCTTAGGGAGAAAGGACTTGCTGATGTTTCCGATGGAGCATTCGCTGCAGAGGTTGATGAGGAATGTAAGATTATTTATTGTTTATAGATAACATTGACAATCATAAAAAGTTAATATGCCACATTAATACTTGCCAGTTGTAACGCTTTTTTCAGTAGACTGTGGTGGTGGACTTCCTAATTTAAAAAGAAACAAACCTGATACAGTGCCAAATATTTCAAACCTTGTCTCCATATCATATCACTTTTAAATATCTAATTATAAATATCTACCCTTCAGGGTTGTTTGTGATGACAAACTACTCTATACACATTTAACCTTACTCCTATGTTACTTTTTCTAAAAATGCTCAATAAAGAAAATAAAACATCTATATACA